>NC_034607.1:53483802-53484890 GCF_900095145.1 Mus pahari
GGGGGGGGGGGGTAGGGAACTTTCGGGATAGCATTTGAAATGTAAATAAAGAAAATATCTAATAAAAAACATAAATAAATAAATAAAAATAAAGGCTGTCTACAAGCCTACAGTCGTCATCATGCTAAATAGAGTAAAACTCAAACCATTTCCACTAAGATCAGGAACAAGATGAAGAGTGTTCACTCTTTCCACTTCTCAATGTGTTGTTTGGAATTTTGAAGCAATAGAAAATAGAAGAGAACAAAACGGATTGAGAGACTCTAAGGACTAAACACACACTCATAAAAACAAAACTTTGAGTTTATAAACACTTTGAGAAAAGTAGCGGGGGCTGGTGAGATGGCTCAGTGGGTAAGAGCACCCGACTGCTCTTCCGAAGGTCTGGAGTTCAAATCCCAGCAACCACATGGTGTCTCACAACCATCCGTAACAAGATCTGACGCCCTCTTCTGGAGTGTCTGAAGACAGCTACAGTGTACTTACATATAATAAATAAATAAATCTTTTTTTTTTTTTTTTAAAAAAGAAAACTCTCAGAAGCTACTGAAGGATCCAGAATCAAGGTATGTGTGATCCTCTCCAGTTTCTCCCCAATTTCACAGAAGTTTCCCAAATGAAGGACGGTCTTCCAAAAGAGATGCAAGTATCTTGATCTCTCCACCCCTGAAAATTTTACTAACCAGGAAAATTAACAGGGAAAGGTCTTTAAAACAGATATAATTGGCGAATGCCTGAAACCCTAGCACTTGGGACATGGATACAGGGGAATCAGGGTTTACGGCTACCCTAGGTTACATAAGACCCTGTCTCAAAATTAGAAAGAAACAGAAAAAGAAATAAAGAAACGGGTCCTTGTGGCATTTCCCCAGACAGATGCTCTTGGTTTTGCTGTTTATCTGAAGGGTGTTACTGAGTGACACTTTATCACTGGCTTTTTCTGCGTAGCATGATACTTCATCGGGTTATAACAGGATATGTCAGGGGCTGGTGAGATGGCTCAGTAGGTAAGAGCACCCGACTGCTCTTCCAAAGGTCCGGAGTTCAAATCCCAGCAACCACATGGTGGCTCATAACCATCCGTAACA
>NC_034607.1:53484901-53507761 GCF_900095145.1 Mus pahari
CCTCTTCTGGAGTGTCTGAAGACAGCTACAGTGTACATATAATAAATAAATAATACATAAAATAAATAATATAATAAATAAATAAATCTTTAAAAAAAAACACAGGATATGTCAGTACTTCATTACTTTATATGGCTGAATAATATCCCATCGTGTGGGTATACAACACTACCCATCTACCACCTACAGACATTTGGAGTGTTTTGATGTTGTGAATTTGGTTTAATGCTTGTGATATGTTAATTGGGTTCTCAAAATTACACGAGAATCCACCACTGATTGGTAAATGAAGTTGCCAGCAGCCAGTGGGCAGGGAGAGAGAGAGAGAGAGAGAGAGAGAGAGAGAGAGAGAGAGAGAGAGAGAATATGAGTGCCTAACAAGGATTTATAATAACTGCCATGCCAGGGAAGGAGCAGCCACACCTGAGAAAGCAGGACAACATATAAGACAGCCAACATATAAAAGCCAAGGAGGAGTGGCCCCAGCCCTCCCCATGGGTCTAGGGTAGCAAAGATATAATATAGATTTTAGTAAGTAATAAATAACTCAGGAATATCAGAGGGGAAGTGTAGCCCCGTGTAGGTTTTTTTGTTTTTTATTTGTTTGTTTTTTTGGGTTTGTTGTTGTTGTTGTTTTCGAGACAGGGTTTCTCTGTATAGCCCTGACTGTCCTGGAACTCACTCTGTAGACCAGGCTGGCCTCAGAAATCCGCCTGTTTCTGCCTCCCAAGTGCTGGGATTAAAGGTGTATACCACCATGCCTGACGCCCCTTGTAGGCCTAACCATTGAGCTGTTGAGGGCATATTAAAATATAAGGCTATGTGTGTATATGTCTTCATTCAGGAACCCAGAACATTTGGGCTGCTGCCTGGTCGATTTGAGTAGCGGTTAATTGGTAACATTTTGCCTATGGGCATTTTCTTCTTTCCTCACTGTGTAGCCAGCCCTCACTGGTTGGCCTAGAGCTCACTATAGGAAACAGGCAGGCCTTGAACTTGTCGTGATCCTCCTGCCTCTGATCCCTAACAGCTTGGGTGACAGGTACGAGCCACCAGACCTGGTTGCCTCTGGCTATTATTTTGGTGGTACTGGTGGTTGAAGCCAGGGCCACTGAACAGTTGATTGAGTGTGGTAGGCAATCATACTTGAGCATGGAGCTGTATCCCCAGTTTCTCATTGTTTGTTTGTTTTTTGTTTGTGATGCATGGCACTAAACCTAGGGCCTTGTGCCTGATATAACCTAGTTTCTTTGAGGTATTATCAATAACACCACTACAAACATTCATGTATATCTGCTTGGACACCCGTTTTCAGTTCTTTTTAGCATTTACCTAGGAATGACATTACTGGACCTCACAGTAGTCCTATATTCAGTGTCTTAAAGAACCACCAGAGGGCTGAATGCGAATTCCTTTTTTATTGTCCCATTTGACTGAACCATATCTGCTATGGGCCACGGTCATGCCCTCCCCCCACCCCCTGCAGGCCTCTAGCAGCAGAATGTCCCTCACTTGTGTGAAATTCTTTCAACCAGTGAGCACCAAGGTGCAATCTGTAATCCAGTGCGCTGCCTAGTTTTTATGTCAACCTGACACAAGAGCCATATGAGAGGAGAAAACCGTAGTTGAGAAAACACCTCTTTACGATCAGCCTGCATGCATGCTTATCAATTATGGGCCATTTTATCAATTAGTGATCGATGGGTGGGACCATCGAGGATTGGCGGTCCTGGGTTCTATAAGGAAGCAGGCTGAGCAAGCCAGTAAGCAGCACCCCCGCATGGCCTCTGCATCAGCTCCTGCACTGACTCCTTCCTCCAGGTTCCTGCCCTGAGTTCTGTCCTGACTTCCTTCTATGTTGAACAGTGATGTGGAAGTGTATGCCAAATAAACTCTATCTCCTTCAAATTGCTTTTGGTCACCGTGTTTCACCACAGTAATAGAAACACAAAGTAAGACACCCAGGAATGGTTGCTACCAGAGAGCCAGGTCCCAGGATGGAGGGCAGTGAGCTGTGCACAGACAGCCTGATCCCCAGTCGAGCACAGGCCTTAAACCTCAGGGAAGGTATTTGGCCACGCCTCCTGGGCCCCTGGCTCCAGTCACAGACAGCTACAGCCTCCCCGCTTTCCCCTGCAGAGAGGTGTGTGGCCATCAGTCCTGTAGGCAGTGCCCCAAGCTCCTGTTTGAACTCCACCCCCACAGTTACCTGGCAACAGCCAGGATGGCCCAACCCACTATAAAAGGAGCTGCTTTCCCTCTCCTCGCTCTCTTACTCTCTTGCCATCTTACTTCCCCCTCTCCCCTCTCTCCACGTGGCCATGCTGGCCTCTCCTCCCCCACTCTCCGCCTTTCTACAATAAACGCCTTAGAATCATGGACTTCTCATCGGATTCCGCTGTGCTGGAGCAATGAAGCAAGTCTTCCCCTAATGAGCTGCGCGTCTAACCTCCTTCCAGGAGGCCTCCCTATGCTCCATCCACGGCCACCAGCCAACCCTTGCAGCCCGCCCGCTGAGCAAGCCGCCTGAGCTAGCCTAGGACTCTGCCCCGTGAGAACCCAACCAGAGCTCTCTCCTCCCAACCATTTCCCTTCGGACCCCAGGCCAGAGTCCGCCCGAGGGTCCCCACCCATTCTCAGCTCCTCCGTGACATACAGCGACCTCTGTGGTGCCCCAGAGTTGGACCCAGACTCTGGCAGGTTCTTGGGGACCTCAGCCTGTGCCTTACTCACCCCCAGAGCAGAATCCCATGGCTTCTCACAGTCCAACGCCCCTGCCCGGCGGTCCCTGCAGTCAAACTCCCCGCGTCCATCTCGCCCAGCTATCACCAGACATGAAGTTTGCTGGCTCACGGATCTGAGACAGCCTAGTCTGCAGAATAAGAAGAAATTCCTGCTGTTTGTTACCCACCCAGCTTATGACACGCTGCTGTTGTAACTGAGTGGGCCAAGACACTGACTGCACGGGGACCTTGGATCCTTGAACTTCACCTAGCCGTGTGTGACCCTAAGCAAGGTCTCCATTCCTCAGTCGTAAATAAAAGGGACTTATTCAACTGTTGTCCCCACAGTTTCAAGACCTGGGTCCTCAGACTTGTTCTCAGCTCTGCCTCATTCTGGTTCTTCTGAAGACCCATGGTTTTCAGCTGGCTGGATGTACAGAGAATGCTGACCACCTGCGCTGGCCCTGTCCCCTGCTCTTACAAATGTTTTCATCAACTGCCCACCTGGGGTGCGGAGGCGCCTAGAGCTCCTCCCACTAGCAGCACCAGCACCAGCATCCTCCTGCAGCAGTGGCTTCTGAGTGAGGGATCACGAGGTGTGCTCCCCTTGACTGACCCTTCCTGACGCTGGAACTCCCTGGACTGTGTGGGGAAGGCAGCTAGCTTCCTGTCTGAATGCTCAGCCCGGAGGCATTGAGCTCATCCATACCAACAGAACTGTAAGTGCCTCCGCATGCACACCCACTCAAAGGGGCCTTTGCAGGGCTAGCAACAGTGTCTGAGTATCTTTCCTCTGTCTCTCCCTTCCTCTCCCAGAGCTGTCATAGCATCTACCCCCTGTGGCTCCCAGTCCTCTGGAGAGTGCAGCACACTATTCTAGTCTTCCAATCAGATGTTCATTCAGTTTTGCAACAGATATTTAATATGCAAAAAGCGATAACAGAGTTTCTTGTAATAATTGTTTTAATTATTACTCAACATTTATAAATCCAAGAGATGCAAATGACAGGTTGGATCTGTGGTTTTAGGGTGAGTTTTTTGTTTGTTTGTTTTTTTGGTTTTCGAGACAGGGTTTCTCTGTATAGCCTTGGCTGTCCTGGAACTCACCCTGTAGACCAGGCTGCCCTCGAACTCAGAAATCTGCCTGCCTCTGCCTCCCAAGTGCTGGGATTAAAGGCGTCTGCCACCACTGCCAGGCTAGGATGAGTTTTAATCTAATCTCTGGATCGTTGAATTTCACCTGAGTTTTGTTTGCTGCCGTATGGGGCAGACACTCTACTGCTGAGACACATATTCAGTCCTTGTATTTTATATATATATATATATATATATATATATATTAAGTTGTTTACTTTTGGAGTTGCTAACAATCGAGCCTAGGGGTTTGTGCGTGCTAGCACTCTACCACTGGGCTGTATTCCTAGCCCTACACTGGTATTGTAAGTCTGACATGACAGCGGCCAACACAGGAGTATACTCTCTGTGGATGTGGAGCCAGCACAATTGTCTTAAACTTTGTGTCCTGCCTGTGGTCCCATGTCCCATCCTTCGATGTTCTTTTAAGGACCCAAGGTTACATGGCTGCTGACCAAAGGTGGCATCAAGTGGGACTCGATAATGAAGAGCAGCGAGCGTCAGACAGGCTCTGAGCAGGGAAGCCTTGGGCAGCCTAGGACATCCCTGTTTATGTGGACTACGATATTGTCAGGGGACGCTGGTGATGGATGAGGGTGGGCAGATGCCTGAATGGCCTCTGAGCCGGTCCCAACCCATGAGTGCTTCTAAGGGAGACCTATAAGGACTGCAGCCCAGTGAGGTTTCTGAGTCCTGCTGTGCAGGCACTCCTGTGCTGTCAGCACCAAAGCCATCTGCATTATCCCCGTCTGAGCAGAGGACACAGTGCCCCAGAAGATGGTAATACCACAGCACATCACAACCCTGTGCATAAGAAGGACACAGTCTTCGCGGATGCGTTCTAGGAATCCCATGCTTGGCACTGTTTTAACCCACAGGCATCCCGCTGCCTCCTCCTCTTTGGTGTGTGTGTGTGTGTGTGTGTGTGTGTGTGGTGTGAGGTGGGCGGGTGTGCATTTGGGTACCTCTACGCATCAACTCAGTGGGACCAGGGCATGTTCATCTTGGGCCTGTGACTGTAGTCTGTTCCTCAGGGCAGTGTTACAGATAGGCCCAGGTTAGCCCAAGCTCTACTGAAGGGCTGAGGCTGGCAAAGCCCAGTTGCCCCTTCCTTTTCATTTCCCCAGTGAGTCAGTGCCCTGGTAGTGCCCACTTGGAACCTGTGTGCCCTGGTGCAAGGGCAGAGTACCAACTGTCTGTGGTACATGGTCAGAATTAGAAAAGAATTGTAGTTGGAGCTACACGGCAGAACACATGTCTAGCACAGGTGAGACACTGGGTTCAATTCTAGCATACACACACACACACACACACACATACACACTCAAATACATAAACACATACACACATACTCATATACACACACACATACACACACACTCACACGCATATACTCATACATACACACTCACACACATACTCATATATACACACACATGCACACACCACACTCTCATACACAACACACATACACTTATATACTCATACACAAACTCACACATATACTCACATACTCATACTTACACACACACAAGCACACACACTCTCACACATACTCATACATACACTCTAATATACACACGTACATACACCACACTCTCACACACAGCACACACACACATGCACACACACACACCCCCAAAGCTGTCCTCGATGTGAGTCTCTATTGTGCCCAGTAATTACCATGTGAACACACACCCACTTACACACATTCATACACAGCACACACATGCACACACACACACACCCCAAAGCTGTCCTCGATGTGAGTCTCTATTGTGCCCAGTAATTACCATGAGCAGGCCTTACCTTTCTGGTTTAATGATCTGAAATGCATAAGCATATGGAAAAGGGATGGTGGCACAGTTAAAGACCCCGATTTATGTTGCATTTCTCTCAGGACAGAAGGTAGGACAGTCACATTCTTGACTTCTGGGGCAGGCATGGGGCAGGTGTGTAGGAGCCCAGCCTCCCTGACTTCTCTGCCTGGCTATAACATAGCCGTGCAAGGGAGTTGGGCAGGCAGGGGAAGTGGGTAGGCTGTGTGTGTGGCTGCCGTGGATTTTAATTCAATTCAGTCTGTGTGGCTTACTGAATCAATGTTGGGAAAACACAGCTCTCCCCTGGGAGGAGAGGTGTTTGGTATAAATAGAAGGTATTATCGCTGTGAGGCAATTGGGGGGTGTCTTGTCACTCAAACATACAGCTCAACACAGCAACCTACTTTCACTGGGGCTTGCCCCAGATGAGAGAGAGAGAGAGAGAGAGAGAGAGAGAGAGAAAGAGAAAGAGAGCGCCCTCCTCCTCCTCTCTGGACACTTAGTTTCTTTGCTTGGAAAATGGAACCGTTTTCATTTGGCTCTCTGTCCCAGCCATCCTGAGCCACCCTCAGGTGCCATTGATAGAGTCCTTCCCACGCAGGTGAGGTGCCATGAATGGGGATATGGCCTCCCCCCTCAGCACCAGGTCTGAGCCCGAGCCGCCTCTTCCCTGGTTAAACACTTTGCGGAGCTTTAAGGGGATCCACTGTCCAAATGACCCATTTAGCACAAGTCCCAGCCACTCAGGAGATGGAGGCAAGATCATAAGTTCAAGGCTAAGGCTATGAAGTTTACTAAGACTGTCTCCAAAGAAAGCATAAGAAGTGAATGAGAGATGTTGGTCAGTGGAAGGGTACTTACTCATCTGGATAGCTTTGTATTAACTTCACACAAGCTTATTTGAAAGGAGAGAACCTCAACTGAGAAAATGCCTCTGTGAGATCTTGCTGTAAGGCATTTTCTTGATCAGTGATTGACGGGGAAGGTGTAGCCATTGTGGGCAGGACCATCCCTGAGCTTGGGTCCTGGGTTCTATAAAAACAGGCTGAGCAAGCCAGGGGAGCAAGCTCATAAGTACTCCTCCATGACCTCTGCATCAGCTCCTGCCTCCAGGTTCCTGCCCTGTGTGAGTGTGGGTTGTAAAACCATGCCAGGAAGCTTGGTGGGTAGAGCAGGCTGAGACCTGGAGACTCGGTGGGCACACACCTGAGACTTAGGCAACTTCCTGCTCCCTGCCAGACTCCTGGCCTGGAATATATGCCACACTCCCTACATAAGAGAACATGACCTGTAGTCACATAGGCCCAGAACAGAGTTCTCCATGCTGACGAGGTACCTAGAGGCCCTGAGGGCTTAGCCAATAAACCTCCCTTCCCAGCCACTCCTCCCTGCAAAAGGTATTTAATCTCGGGTTCACCCTGAGAAGTGGGTACTGTGTGGTATCCATCCATTTTTTGCCATGAACAGCCAATAGACGATACAGATAAACATGGACTGTCTCTTTCATCTATCACTGCCATGGGGAATGCGCAGAAGGTCTTCCCATATAGAACCACAGCTAAATCTCCTGTGGAAGGCCTCTCTGCACTTCTAGCCTACTGACACCAAGCTAAGGACAATCAACACTGAGACAAGCTGGAGCTTGCCCCACCTTCAGCCCAGGGCTAGATGCTGTTCCCAGCCCACAGGCCCTCCACTCCTTTCTTGGCTCTTCGACTCCCAGCAGCACTTGGATGTCTGTAGTGGCTATTCCTGGTTGTCAACTTGACTATATTTGGAATGAACTACAATCCAGAATTGGAAGGCTCACCAGTGACCCTAATCTTGAGGCTGGGAGATAGAAGTTTCTGATCTAGATCTTGGGGCACAGTGGCTATGGATTCCAGAATATTAAGACAGAGAGATCTCTGAGTTCAAGGGGTTAAAGGTGTGGTAGCACACACCTTTAACCCTGGCTACACCTGCTGCTGGAGCTGATCTGAATCTTGGTATGGAAATCTTGAGGCATAGTGGCTACAGGGAGATCTCTGAGTTCAAGGTCATCTGGTCTCTGGTCAAAGGTGGCACACACCTTTAATCTGGGCTACACCTTCTGCTGGAGACCATATAAGGACATTGGAAGAAGGGATTCTAGCTCTCGCTCTTCTGCCTGCTTGCCATGTGGGACTAAGCAACTGCTAGACCCTTGGACTTCCATTCACAGCTACTACTGAATCATTGTTGGGAATTGGACTGCAGACCGTAAGTCATCAATATATTCCTTTACTATATAGAGACTATCCATAAGTTCTGTGACTCTAGAGAACCCTGACTAATACAGAAGTTCAAGAGTCAGAGAGGCCCATGGCCAGATCTGGGGACCCCTGAACCGGCTCCGACTTTCCCACATCTCAGACTACGCTTTTCGACCCCTGGAGCAGTTTCTCGATGCTTCCCTGAAGCCCAGCACCAGCCCCACCGCAGCGTGTTTGCCTCCCCAACAGGCAGCCGGGGTTCCTATCCTGACATCCTTAGATGATGACCAGAAAACTGGAAATATAAACCAATAAACCAAATAAACCCTTTGCTCCCCAACTTGCGTTTTTGGTTATGGTGCTTATCACAGCACTAGAGACCTTAACTGAGACACCTGGTATGTGCAAGGTCTGAAGTTCCGCGCGCGCGCACACGCGCGCACACACACACACACACACACACACACACACACACACACGATTTGATGTTTTTCTTTTGTATGCGTTAGGGTATGTGTTCTAAAGCACAAGCTGGCCTAGAACTACATATGTAGCTCAGGTGGGCCTTGAGCTTACAGAGATCTCCTGCCTTCTGAGCGCTGGTGGTTGCAAGCATGCACCACCACTCCTGACCTCCATTCGGTGGTTTTTTATTTAGCAAAACTCACCCCACAATTGTAGGACATTTCCATCACCCACACTCTCTAGCTACCTCCTCTTCATCGTGATGCTTGTACCACAGGCAAGGTCCTTTTTTCCCCCCTGTCTCTCTCAGTCACTGTTCTATTGCTGTGGAGATGCAATGCCCACAGCAACTCTTATAAAGGATTTGCTTGGAGCTGGCTTACAGTTCAGAGGTTTGGTCCATTATCGTCATGGCGGGAAGCTTGGCAGCGTGCACGGTGCTGGAGAAGGAGCTGAGAGTTCTCCATCCAATCCAAAGGCAGCAGAAAGAGAGAGACACTGGGCCTGTCTCGGGCCTTTGAAACCCCAAAGTCCGTCTACAGTGAAACACTTCTTCCAACAAGGCCACACCTACTTCATATATATAGCATATATAATACATATCTTCTCTTCTATATGCATATATAGGATAGATATGATATATGCTTACGTATATGATTTATTAAATGTGGTTCTTCTAGTCCAACAATGTCTGCCCACCAATGGAAGGTCCAAGAATCCAGTAGTTGTTCAGTCCACGAGGCTGGATGTCTCAGTTGGTCTTCAGTAGATACCATTTTATCTAGGTTGCCAGCAGAAGGTGTGGCCCAAACTATAGATCTGCATTAAAGATATATCTTCCCAGCTCAAAAGGTCCAGAACAAAGGTGGGTCCTTCGAGGTCAAATGACTTTTTATTAAGAAGGAAATCCCTCACAGATACACCCAGCTACAGATACAACAAGAGCAGCCAGCACAACAGGGCCTGTGGTCCTTTTATTGCTTTTGAGACAAGGTCTCTCGGAGTCAAGGTTAGCTTCGAACTCTCTATGTAGCTGAGGATGCCTTTGAACTTCTGATGTGTCTGCCTCAGCTTCCTCAGCACTGAGGTCACAGGAGTGCACCCCACGCTCAGCCTGCAACCTCCCACCCCCAGCACTGGGGTCACAGGTACGCACCCACACTCAGCCCTCAACTTTGTTTTGGAGACAGGATCTCACTATGTCGTCCTAGCTGTCTTGGCATTTACAACAAGATCAGGCTGGCCTTGAACTCCCAAGGAATCCACACACCTCTGCCCTCAGAGTGTAGGACTACAGTCACACATCACTATACCTGCCTTTACCTTGTTCTTTTTTTGTTTGTTTGTTTTTTGTTTTGTTTGTTTTTTCGAGACAGGGTTTCTCTGTATAGCCCTGGCTCTCCTGGAACTCACTTTGTAGACCAGGCTGGCCTCGAACTCAGAAATCTGCCTGCCTTTGCCTCCCAAGTACTGGGATTAAAGGCGTGCGCCACCACCGCCTGGCTTTTTGTTTGTTTGTTTGTATTTGGTTTTGTTTTTGTTTTTTTGTACCTTGTTCTTAACAATGATCAAACTCTTGCTGTCAAGCAGGGGCAAGTTCAGTGATTACTTGTTGCTTAGTTCTTTAAAACATTTTATTATGTTTACTTATGCATGTGTACACACACACACACACACACACACACACACACACACACGGCACAGAAGTCACAGGACAGTTGTGTGGGAGTCAGATTTTTCCTTCTATCACATGAGTCCTGGGTTTTGCGTTCCTGATCTCAGGCTTGGCAGCAAGAACCTTTATCAACTGAGCCATCCTGCCATCCTTATTTAGTTCTTTTTATGCAAGTATGGATCCTGGACAGGGCATGAGTTTTGGGGTTTGTCTGGAAATGAATGTGGGGAACTTGGAGGATCGTTCTCTTCTGTAAGTTTATAGATGGGAACATTTTGCCAGTGCACAAACTTTTTGCATATGTTGAGACCACAGGTTCTTCCACTTACGAGTCTGTTCCTGGGCCCTAGTCTATTCCATTTATCTGTCTGTATGCTTGAGCCAATGCGGCCCTGTCTTGTGTAACTATGTAACAACAAACCTGAGCTCGGGCAGTGTTTCTCAAACTTGGTTCTTTTAGGAGGTCATCTGTGTCTGCCCACATTCCCAGTACACCAGAGGCTGAAACCAGGGAACTCCTATTTCAAATCGTCTCCCTCACAAATACCAGCCAAGCAAGTACAGCCACTAACAACGGACCTGAGCATACGGGACCGGCAGCTCACATCTGCCGTCACAGCAATCGAGAGGCAGAAGCAGGAAGCCCGCCACACGTTCTAGACCAACCTGGGCTGTATGGTGAGAGCAGGCCTGCCGGGCCTTTATAATGAATGACAGTTTATCTCTAAGAACCAAGCAAGCAAGACAATATAGGGCTAGGGGCAGGAGGCAACCACTAAACAAATGAAAATGTCACCCCTGCTCACAGCTCAGCAGTTTCTATGTTCTTATGATGCTAGTTCTGATTATTTAATATCCATCTATCTATCTATCTATCTATCTATCTATCTATCTATCTATCTATCTATCTATCTATCTATCTATCTATCTAGTGTGTGTGTATGTGTAGGATAGATGACAACTTGCAGAAGCCCATTCTCTCTTCTACCATGTAGCCTCTAGAGAGCCAATTCACGTAGTCAAGCTTGGTGGTAAGTGTCTTTACCCACAGAGCCATCTCCTTGGTCCCCTTCCCCAAATTACTCTGTAGAGTCACTATACTCCCTACCAAATCCCAGGTCACTCTTATAGAAATCAACAAATGGATTCTAAAATTTACATGGAAAAGTCAAAACAACTTTCCTAAATTGTGGGAAGTGGGTGTGACCACGAGACAGCCAAGACAGCGCCCTGGCTCATTGCCAAGCCCCGTGATCCCTGCTTGTTTACCAAGAACCTGATCATGTGCACCTGAATGATCATGCACTGCCCACCTGACGCATAGCATCATACAGCATGATATTGAGTCACTGGCCTATCAACGCGTACCCTGTCTGCGTGCATGGCTCTCGTATAGAGAGTGCTGAATGCTGATTGGGTGGTGAGAGACGAGTGCAGAGGGTGGAGGCAGATAAATTGGGTGATTCCCTGAATAAAAAAAGCTGAAGCTGAAGCGCTGTGGAAGCGGAAGCTGCTCGAACCCTGCCTTGGTGTACGTGTTGTCTTTTCCCCACCTCTGCTGGCCGGAGGCTGGGGTTCGCTGCACTGAATCATGTTCTTGGTCACCATTCTAACGTCTCCAGGAAAATGCCCATAGATGAGAACTAGCTAGATCAGTGTTGGCAACTGTAAAAGCCAAGAAACAGGGTGAGCCCGGAGCACTGGAGGGACTTCTAAGTTTTCTTCACAGGCCTAAGATGTCTCTCTTATCACCCATGCCCGATCTGCTGGGGGCAGCCAAGGAAGCCAGGGTGGGATCCCTGCCACCAGAGTCTTCTTTCCAAGTCATTGCTGTACAGAATGGGCTGCATTTATTGTCTTATGTTCCCAGCCATCATATAGCTCCCCTGCTCAAGGACCCTCCACGACACTCTCATCACCTCAGGGTAAGGTCCCAACTCTTTCACCTGGCATTCAGCAGGGCCTCAAGTCAGGTGATGAATGTTGTGATCATAAGAAGAGAAAGGGCCATAAGAATATGCTCTGGTGGGGTGTGGGGGAAGTGGGTCCCTCAGTGGGTCCATGCTAAGGCATCCCTTCTCCCTGAGAGACCAGCTATTCTATAGTATAGAATAGAGTTCATTCAGGACATGGGGAGGAGAGTTAAGATAGTAGCAGAGACAGAGAAAGGCAGAGAGGAGAGATGTAGAGGCCAGCCATGACCACGTTGGGGGTGGGGTGGGGTGGGATGGGGGGAGGGAATGGAGAGAGAGGGGGTAAGTGTGAAGCAAAAGTAAGGGAGACAAGAGAGAGAGGAGAGGCCAAGCAGCCCCTTTTATAGTGGGTCAAGGCTACCTGGCTGTTGCCAGGTAACTGTGGGGAGGAGCATACCTGGCTGCTGCCAGGAACTCTCTCTCTCTCTCTCTCTGTGTGTGTGTGTGTGTGTGTGTGTGTAGTTTAGACAGAATACCAACAGTGATGGTGCATGCCTTTAATCCCAGAACTCAGGAGAGATAGGCAGGCAAATCTCCAAATTTGAGGTCAGTCTGGTCTACAAAGTGAGTTCCAGGATAGTCAGAGCTACATAGTGAAACCATGTCACTGGGAAAAAAGGAGGAGGAGGAGGAGGAGGAGGAGGAAGAGAGGGAGGGAGGGAGGGAGGGAGGAAGGGAGGAACGAACAAACGAACTGAACAAGGGAATGTAGTAAGGAGGCCGGAGGAATGGTTTTGTGGTTAAGAGCACAACTGTCTGCTCTTTCAAAGGTCCTGAGTTCAATTCCCAGCAACCATCTATAGTGTGATCTGATGCCCTCTTCTGACATGAGGTGTACATGCAGATAGAGCACATAAAATTTTTTTTAAAAAAATTTTTTTTAGAAAGGAAAAAGAAAGTCCCAGACCTGGTCTTTTGTTCTACACCCCAATGCTGTGCTGCAGCCCGGCCACACTGTGTCCTATAAACAGGTGCTTGGGTGTGCATATCCTGCCTTCCTGTCCACCCTGAATGCTGTGCTGCAGCCCGGCCACACCGTGTCCTACGAACAGGTGCTCAGGTGTGCATATCCTGTCCTCCTGTCCCCCGTGAGACCCTCCGGGCTCTTACAGGTCAGTTCACATCCTGTGTGTCTGAGTCGCTGTGCTGTTTCTGACCCCTTGGGAATAGCCAGAGGCACTGTGTTACATCATTAGGACAAGTAATTCTTCAGTAGTTATTAGTATAATTAGTTCTCTTTTAATGAGTCGGCCTATGCCAGACACCACACACCTATGTACATTTGGGCACACATACATGTTTACAACTCTTGTGGGTTTGTTTCCTCATAAAGGTTGACTATTAGTCCAATAGGTCAAGGTTCCCAATAACGCACTTCGTATAGGTGAAAGGACCCAAATCCGCACAGAACGCACCAAGACCAAGTTCTCAAGCACAAAAGAGATGTATTTAATCCCAGAGGGATAAAGAGCAGGGAGTAAGAGATGAAGACGGGAGAGGGGATGAGGGAGGGGGGGAAGGGAACAAGAGGGGGNGGGGGAAGGGGTGGGACAGAGGACTGCCTCTGGATATGGAGGAGTGGCCCATATGCAGATTGCATCTTATAAAGGTAATGGGGACTGGGATGTTAGTTTTGATTGGGTATGTTAAGTAGATGAGCCAAAGAAGGCTTTAATTACCCTGCTCATCGAAGTCCTCAAGCAGTGCCTTGGGTGAATTCTTGAATCTTTGAGGCAGCTGTGTTCAAGCCAGTTGTCCCTTGAAGCCTCTCTCCGAGTCTTGCCATTCAAAAAGTAAATAGGGGCTGGCTTTGGGGTGCTGCAAAGCCATTCAGTGGCTGAAGCTTCCAACAGAAGTCATGGGCAGCTTGGTCAACAAAAGCCACATTTATAGCTAGCTGGCTTTTGGGTCAAAAGGAGTGTAGGTCCTATAAGCTTCTAAAAGTCTTTTCTAGATATTCCTCGGGGGTATTATTATTCCCCTGCATCATCTGACTCACCTTAGATAAAGTTGTGGGCCATCTGGTGGCCTCTCAGATTAACCCCCATCACAATCTGGTGATAGACCTGAAGGTTCTCTTTAACTTCAGGAGTGTTAAAATCCTGGTCGGGTTGAGTCAAAGGAAAGGCTGTATCTATATCAGCCTGGGCTTGAGTGGGCAGCCCATTTGCTCCCAGAACCAATTTCCAGACAGCTCCCACAATCCTCTCTCTCCTCTGTGGTGAAGAGGACCTGGGGCAGTTGCTGACAGTCATCCCAGGTGGGCAGGTGAGTCAGCATAATCGAATCTAGAGGACCTGTGAGAGCCGATGGTCTTTCTAACAATGGGGGGTTCTGCAACTTTCAATTGTAAGGATCATTACTGGCAAATGCCACATATGTCTTGAACTGTCTTCCCTGAGCATCTGGGGTCCTGTAGCCCTGAGGTGTAAGGGGGTAGTAGAGTTGGCCCTCTAGGCAGCATGGGCCAGAGTGTGAGTGTAGTGGCTATTCCTGGTTGTCAACTTGACTATATTNGAAATGAACTACAATCCAGAATTGGAAGGCTCACCAGTGAACCTAATCTGGAGGCTGGGAGATAGAAGTTTCTGATCTGGATCTTGGTATGGAGATCTTGAGACACAGTGGTGATTGAATCCAGAAGATTAAGACAGGGAGATCTCCGAGTCCTAGGTCATCTGGGATTAAAGGTGTGGTGGCACACACCTTTAATCTGGGCTACACCTTCTGCTGGGGACCATATAAGGACATTGGAAGAAGGGAGTCTGGCTCTCGCTCTTTCACCTTCTTGCTGTGTGGGACTCAGCAACTGCTAGATCCTTGGACTTCCATTCACAGCTACTACTGAACCATTGTTGGGATTTGGACTGCAGACTGTAAGTCATCAATAAATTCCTTTACTATATAGAGACTATCCGTAAGTTCTGTGACTCTAGAGAACCCTGACTAATACAGTGAGGTAGACTGCAAGTGGAGTCAGGAGGAGTTAGGGGCTTCACCTGCCTCTGCCTGGGCTGTCTGGGCCAGTTCAGAATCAAGATGAAAGCCAGCAAGTTCTCCAGCTTCTGGTAGTGGGTTGGGAACATCCTCCATTGCCCCCTTCTGCTGGGAGACAAAATAGACATCTACTTTGTCTTTCTTGGCCTCCAGATTAAACCCAAAAGAGAACACAAATGTGGCCAAGACAAAAGACAACCAGGTGCCCCGACATAGTGATCAGAAAACCACTCCACTATTTAAGTTGAGGGGAGGATGTGTCTCCAGCAAATCCTAGACGAGCCCTCAAATTCAAGGGTCCATGATTTACCAAAGAATGATCCTCCAGACTCAAATGTATGTAAACACAAAGTGTTTTATTCTGCAGAAGTCTAGCATGCTGGGGTCGCATTACCAAGAGCCAACCAAGTGAGCTTGCAGGCTTGATTTAAAGCACATTGGAATTTGGG
The DNA here is from genome assembly GCF_900095145.1 of Mus pahari. NCBI lineage: Eukaryota > Metazoa > Chordata > Mammalia > Rodentia > Muridae > Mus > Mus pahari. The sequence continues at coordinate 53,500,372 of NC_034607.1, forward strand.
GTAGGTGAGCTTTCTCTTACTCTATCTCTAGGCATTCTGGAACCATTATCAGGTCAAGAAGGCTGGAGCCTGGGGTTTTTTTCTATTAGTAACTGACTTGCCTGACCTTGCCTGGACTTGCCCAGTTCTTAGGCCTAGTCTCCTTAACTGCCAATCTGAAGTTTGTCATGGAATCAGTCTAGCTTTCTCAATTGCCAGGTGCACCTAGTGTGTGTGGCAATGAAAGGACCCACCATCACCCCAGAGTTCTCGTTTTCTCTCTCTCTCTCCCTCTCCCTCTCCCTCTCCCTCTTCCTCTCCCTCTTCCTCTCCCTCTCTGTCTCTGTTGCTGTCTCTCTCCCCCCTCCATGTTTCCTCCTCTGCTCTCCACACTCCACCCCCTGCTTCTTTCACCCCCAGGTCCTCACTTCTCTCCCCTCCCTCACCAATAAGCCCCCTTTACACCAGATCTGTTACATGGCATAATTTCTCAGGGGTGCACCTTGACTCAGATTGCCATGGATACCCCCTTACTGTAATATATTTCATTACAGGGGATGAACAGACACTCCAATATAGTGAGGAGGGCTCTGCGGGCAGGAGTGGAGGTGGGGAGAGTCCTTGTCAACTCACAGTTGATAGTTATGGAATCCTATGGGAAGCTAAGCCGGGTTTGAGACCGTGAGACCACCCACCATGTGGGGGACTTGTAATGGGAATCATAGCGTCAAATCCAAGCTAGGTTCAAGCTTAAACACAACTGGGTTCACTTAACTCATTATTGCCACGAGGAAAGTCTTCCTAAGTCTGTCACTCAAGGTTGAGTGGCCAACCACACCCTAACAAGAAGGGTCCCCATCTTCCTAGGAATGACTACTCCCCTCTTAGAGAGGTAAGGGTGCTTTCTTAGTGAGCTTTCCTATCTCAGGGACAGATTAGAATTAAACGTGGTCATGGAAAAAGTAAGTGCCATGTTATTAGTTCTTGTGATTTGTTTAAGTTTACTCACAGACTAACATGCATTTAACAGACATATCTGTGTGCTTGTGGGCGAACATGTGTGTGTGTGCCTGTATGTGTAGGTGTGTAAGTGTGCATGTACATGCCATGTTGTGTTTGTGTGGCGGTCAGATGACAACTTGCAGGAATCAGTTCTCTCCTTCCACCAAGTGTGTTCCGGAGATCTCACAAAGGCTGCGTCTTTACCTGTAGCGTTATCTTGTACGCCCACGTTTTTGTTTTAGTAAGTGCTTGTTTAGAGTGATTGATAGATATAGCCTTGTGAGCCTTTTTCTCCATACTCTCCCACACAGAACTTAAAAATATAATGGTATTAATTTTTTCTTTTCAATCCAATTTCAAAAAGCGGGGAGGGGAGAACAAAGCCTGTTTTTCCACAGACAGGAGAGGATTCTGGGAGACAGTGCAGGACTGGAAATATTAATTACCCTGACCCTTCTAGGCCCTTGGCCTCCATTACTATCTTTATTTTATTTTACATGTATGAGTGTTTTGTCTGGATGGGTATTTGGGCACTACATGTGTGCCTGGTGCCCACAGAGGTCAGAAAAGTCACAGATCTCCTGGAACTGAAGTTACAGATGGTTTTGAGTTCGGTGCTGGAACTGAACCTGGGTCCTCTGTAAGAGCAACAAGCTCTCTTATCCACTAAACCATCTCTTCAGCCTCTTCATGACTGTCTTTTGTTTGTTCATTTTAGATTTATTTACTTTATTTTATGTGTATGTGTGCTTCGCCAGTCATGAATATATGTGTATCACATACATGCCTGGTACCTGTGGAGGTTGGAGAGAGTGTCAGATCCCCGGATCTGTAGTTCTGGATAGTTGTGAACCACCATGTGGATGTTAACAACCAAGCCTGCATCCTCTGCAGGAGCAAACAGAGCTCTTGACTGCTAAGCCTTCTCTCCAGCTAAGGCCATTTAAAGGACTTCCGTCAAAGCCTTCCAAGCCTCCGTGTCCCTGACCCCCGTCTAAAGCTCTAGTTTTTAAGTTTTATTATGACATCATCCTGCTTTTGTGCATTTGAGTCTACAGCCACACAGCCATCTACACGGCTACAGATATAAAGGCTGGGGAACCACGCCAGTGTGAATCTTCTCACGAGTCTTCAGTTTAGGTAAGACTTAGTTCGGTGAGATCGTCTCTGCTCTGTCCCGTGCCGGCTGGAGCAGCCTGAAGTCCAGGCTGGAATCTGCGGGGGCAGGTCGCTCACAGATGTGCAATCCCCGGACCTCTCAGGTGTGTGATACCTCAGAACAGTGCTCTCAGGGGTGGGCTGCCCGTGGGGACAGTGACCTGAGAGACCTTGAAGGGATGGTAGGTGTTTCGCCTGTTCCTGGGCACCAGACCCGTGTCACTAGCTGCAGCACTCCATAGATTTGTGGCCATCACATCGTAAGGGCAACACCCCAAGGCCTCCACAGAAGACATGACCTGTGGTCACATAGGCTCAAGACAGATCTCCCATTTTAATGAGATACCTAAAGGCCTGGAGGGCTTAGCCAATGAGCTTTCCTTCCCAGACATTCCTCTCTGTAAAAGGTATTTAACACAGGCCTGAGAAGTGGGGTATGGTTTTACTCATCCACTTTCCACCATGACAATACATTTCTTAAAACCATGGACTGCCTCATTTCATCAGGATCCGCTGTGGGGAGCCATGGAGAAGGCCTTTGCCTACAGAGCCTCCATCTAATTTTCCATTGTGCAAGGCCTCTCTGCTCTCCCAACCACCAAGCCAAGCCTGTAGCTGCCAAGCCAAGCACTCTTCCCCCTGGGGACCAGCCAGAGCTCCCCCTTCCCCTCTCCCCCTTCTCCCCTCCCCCCCACTGGCCCTGGGCTAGATCCAACCTGCAGGCCTCCACTCCGTTCTCCGCTCTTCCAGGGCATCCAGCAATGCCTGGGTATCCAAGAGCCTGAGAACCAGATGGCCCTGACCTCCTTGCATGCCCTGGATGTCTCAGACTGCACCTCTCCACCCCTGCAGCAGTGTCCTGGGGCTGCCTACAGCCCCCGCACCTGCCCACCTGCCCAGTGACAGCGTGGGGTAAATGCAGTCCTGCCTCCCCAGCAGCCGTGCCCTGTGGCAGAGAGGACTCAAGACCTATAACCCTACATGTCTTTACAACCACTTTATCGTAACTACCTTGTTATGATCACTCTTCAACCATGTCTTTGGTTCAAGAGGTGGTTATAACAAGTTTGTTCTGTTTGTGCTCTTGTAACTCTGCCTATTTGCCTGCCAAATCCTTCCTTTGGAAACACCCTGTTCTTGAACTGTAATATGAACCCTTATCTTACCCATGTTCAATGCTGATCTCTTAGACCCCATCTTTAGGGAAAGACAGCCTGTATAGACACACACACACACACACACACACAAACAAACACACACAAAAGAAAGAAAAAAGAAGAAAAAAAACTAAACCCTTACTGTCATTAATTGGTTGTTTTAATTAATTTGGTCATGATTTGGGTCAGTGGTCTTTCTCCTCGAATCTGTGGGATTAACAAGAACATTGCCAAAATAACACAAGAAGAATGAGAAGCTAAGGGTAAGGACACTTCTGAACTGGAGAAGCCTTGAGCAAGGGAAGAGTTGAGAAGCACTAGGTACTTGTGAGGGAGCCTGGAGGCCAGCATGAGCTATGGTGTGCTAATAGGCACCACAGGTCGATAGTCATTTGTCCCTTCTGGCAGTGACATGAAAATAATTCCTTTGGTTGAGGGGAATAGGCACCAGAATTTGTGGGAGTGGAGCTTCCTTTAGACCTGACACATGGCATTCCACAGTAGCTCCTGCAGGGCACCTCCAGACCACCTTGCAAAGCTGCCATTCTCCAAGTATAGGAGGCTTTCATTGCTGAGAGCTCTGAGCACTCTGCCTGACAGCCAGATGCTCTGACGGGAGAGGAAAGGAAATCTCGTGGATCTGTTGCTTATCAGAGCTTGCCGAAGCTGTGCTCAGTCCCATCCCTTAAATCCTGGCTCCATAGGTCTTGGGGGAGGGGTGACATTTGTAATGAGAACAGTTTCCCAGGCGATGGTAATGCTGTTGTGCTGGGACCGCACTTTGTAAAATCAGTGAGTTCATACACGTCTAGGGGCGATTCTGTAAGCATAGAACGTGCCCCTATGTGCTGACTAGTTATGTCATGCTGACACAAGCTAGGGGCATGTAGGAAGAAGAGAGCTTAAACAAAAGATGCCTCCTGTAGGCAAGTCTTTAGGATTTTTTTTTGATTGATGGTTGATGGGGGGGGGTGTCCAGTTCACAGTGGGTGGGGCCGTTCCTGGGCTGGTGGTCCTGGGTGGTCTAAGGAAGCGGGCTGAGCAAGCCAGTAAGCAGCACCCCTCTAGTCTCTGTGTCAACCTCCACCTCCAGGTCCCTGCCCTGTTTGAGTCCCTGCTCCGACTCCCCTCAGCATGGAGTGTGACCTGAGAACTCTGAGCTGACATCAACCCTTCCCTTCTGGGGTTATTCAAAGTCACAGTGTTTAACTCAACAACAGAAACCCTAACTAGGACACCCAAATGCAGAACATAATCAAATGGGGGTAGACGGGGCTGCTGTGACAGGCAGGCCCAGCCTGAAGTAAAAGCGTTACAGAACATAGACATTTCTTCTGTGGGAATGAGTCGTAGCAGATCCTGTGGTGTAGCAGCAGACCCCTCAGCAGGATCTAGGTGGTCATTCTCCAGCCTCAGAGAGTGTTGGTGCTTTAGAGCTGGGGTTGTCACCCTGCCTCAGCCTCCTCCATGTGGCGTGAGGAGGCTTTGTGCTTGCCTATCCAACAGGCTTCCCACTTGGTGCTTCCCTTGTGGGAGCAGCCTGCCTCTGGGAACACAAAGGCTCTATCCCTGACTCTGGCTAAGGACACCCTCATGAAAGAGCACCCTTGCTGCAGAGTGCAGTGAGCCACGCGGATGACTCCCGCTGGGCTTCACCACAGGGGAGTTCCTTCTGCCCATCGCACAAGCGATCCCCAGGGGGCACAGAATCTGTTCTCAGCTGAGGGACTTAAGGCACAAAGGTAGTGTTCTTGTTCTGTCAGTAGCTCAGCCCTTTGCCACTGAGAGACCCAGTTCTCCCTCCTGCTGTGCCCTCTACCAGCAAGCTGGGTGGCCCTGGGTGGAAGGCAAGTGTGGTGGTTTGAATGGGAATAGCCTTTAAACTCATATAACAGGAACAGGCAGCCAACGTGCAGGGAAGCTTAGAGCACGGGTTTAGGAGTAGCTGTCTACCATAGGAAGGCCAGACAACTTCTGCCAGCTGCATAGTCACAGAACATTGGGAGAAGAGGTAGATAATGATGGGTGTGGCCCCAGCTCTGTTTGTGCAGATCTCTGCAGCAAGAATAGCAAATGTGAAGACCCTTAAAACGTCTCAGTCTGTAAGGGGCCACGATTCGCTGAAGAATGATACCCAAACTCAAATAATATCCAAACACAAAGAGCGTTTTATTCTACAGAGGTCAAGCACGCTGGGATCTACCATTTGCCAAGATGGAGATGCCCAAGTGAGCTCGAAGGCCCAATTGAAAGCACATTAGGGGAATTCCAGGGAGGGGGTAGGTAACATTTATCTTAATTGATTTGCTCTACATCTAGGGACATTCCAGAACCATTGTTGGGGGTTGTGGGGACTGGAAACTGTTGCTGGGGAAGCCTGGTAACTGTTGCTGACCCTTTGCTCTTGTCTCAGGACAGGTGGTGGGGCAGGTTCTGATGGTGGGGAAGTTTCTGATTGGCTGCCCAAGGCCTGGGGTTTTTCCAGTAACTCAGTTGCCTGGACTTGCCCAGTTCTTGGAAACAGGGATTTAGGCCTAGTCTCTTGACCTGCCAATGTGAATCCTGTCATGGAGTCAGCCTGTCTCGGTCCTCTCAGGCTTTGTGGTGAAGCTCTCTAACGCTCAGTGAGGCGCTGCTCACCTGGTCAGCATGCAAGCCATGGCACTGATTTTGCTCACTAGGCCAAATGCCCTACCACTGATAGGATGATCATCACCCTCTCATTTCCTTCTCACTCAAGGAAGCTTGGGCAGACAGGAGTGAGATCCGGTGGCAGATGTAGCCTTTAGCACACCCAGAAAAGACAAAGTAATTCCCAAGTTTTATTTTATTTTTTTTATTAGCTCCAAATTTCTTGTTAAAAAACAAAAAGTCTTGAGACTGTCATGGGATATGTGCCTGACTTCCACCCGAGGTCTCCACGTGAGAGGGGACTTGCCAGTGCCAGGTGACACCTTACTGCACTTGTGTGGGGCAGCCTGTCCTTGGCAGTCTTGAGGCCTGAGGCACGGGTCACACTCCCCTGACTGTCCCCTCAGACCAGATTAGAGTCCATGGCCCATATTTGTTCTAATTTGGGTTGCAATGCTCTGAACTTCCTTGCCTCTCACTCACTGCTGTCCCCTGTACTCCGTGGTCAGTGCTGGAAATCTACTGGGTGAACCATGTGGCCTTGCTTTGGTTTGCAGATGTCATCTCCAGGCTTCACTTGTTCCCGCTAGGCAATGTTCCCGCGGCAGTGCCCACCTGCCTCTCCTCAGGACCCCACTTCTCCTCCTCCTTCCTCAAACCCACATGCTTCCTGCACCATCTTCTGCACAGGGGCCTCATCCTTGGAGAATGGAAACTACTAAAGGGAACTTCAGTGACCCACCACCAGTATGACCCATGTCCACCTGAACTCACTGTCACCAGGAGGAGTGGTCCCTTTTCCTATTTATGGACAAACCCCCTCTCTTGGTCTCTAGGTCCTGTCTTTAAGACCATTATTCCAGAATCATGGATGCCTCTCCCAAGCCGTGTCCCCATTCCGGGAGCTGCCTGGCTTCCATGACTGGGTGATCAGGGCAGAAAGACATGCTGAGGGGGGGCATCGGTGAGCAAAGAGCCAAGTGAGGTCCTGTCCAGCAGCAGGCTCCTACGAGACACCTCCTAAGTCACTGCAGAGTAGCCATGGGTGGGAGACTACAAAGACTCCATCAGCTCTGCTTCACCAGGCCACTCGGGTGAGCCCCTGAGATGTCAAGGCCCAAACCAGAGCTTTCTCACTGTTGGCAAACTGCCCAAGGTCCAGGAGAAGTAAACAACAGGGAGGGTTTGAACTGAGGAGAGAGGCACTCTCAGAGGAGCTGCTCCTGCCTGCCTGTGTGCCTGCCTATGTGCCTGTGTGCCTGTCTGCCTGTGTGTCTGCGTGTGTGCCTGCCTGTCTGCTTGCCTGCCTGTGTGCCTGCCTGCCTGTGTCTGCCTGCCTGTCTGCCTGCCTGTCTGCCTGCCTGCCTGTGTCTGCCTGCCTGTGTGCCTGCCTATGTGCCTGTGTGCCTGCCTATGTGCCTGTGTGCCTGTCTGCCTGTGTGTCTGCGTGTGTGCCTGCCTGT
>NC_034607.1:53508371-53517836 GCF_900095145.1 Mus pahari
TGCCTGCCTGTGTGCCTGCCTGTCTGCTTGCCTGCCTGTGTGCCTGCCTGTCTGCTTGCCTGCTTGTGTGCCTGCCTGTCTGCTTGCCTGCCTGTCTGCCTGTGTGCCTGCCTGTCTGCCTGCCTGCCTATGTGTCTGCCTGCCTGTCTGCCTGTCTGTGTGCCTGCCTGTGCGCTTGTGTGCCTGCCTGCCTGTCTGTGTGCCTGCTTGCCTGTGTGCTACACTAGGCTCAGCAGAGGCGTGAACTGTCTTCCGGTGCTATGGACAGCAGGACCATTTCCTTTCATCTTTTTTTCCTGCCTCTTCTCTCTGTCCTCTCACCCCTTTTCCACTTTCCCAAGCAAACATAAAGACTAGCTAACAATATGGAAATGCTAATTACCTGACATCTCAGGGTGGCTCTAGCTCAATGCATATGAAATTCCACACTACCTTGTGAATAGGTGTAATTTGTATGTGTTACTCATTTGTTTTCAAAAAATTATCTTTCTTTTATAAATAGAAAAAGGAGTGGGGAGGGAGGAGCTGGAACCCCTGAAGAGGGTTGAGCTGACCACTCACCTGTCACATACTCATCCTCGCCTCCCTCTCCCTCACTGTCCTCCCTTCTCCTCATTGTCCTCCCTCCTACTCACTGTCCTACCTCCCACTCACCGTCCTCCCTCCCACTCACAGTCCTCCCTCCCCTTCACTATCTTCCCTCCCATTCACTGTCCTCCCTCCCCCTCACTGTCTTTGCTCCCATTCACTGTTCTCCCTCCCCCTCACCATCCTCCCTCCCTCTCACCATCCTCCCTCCCACTCACAGTCCTCCCTTCCATTCACCATCCTCCTCCCACTCACAGTCCTCCCTTCCATTCACCATCCTCCCTCCCACTCACTGTCCTCCCTCCCATGCCACTACTATCCCACTGTCCTGCTCCCCACATCTGGTAGCCAGCATATCCAGGCCTTGAGGTTTGTTCACTTTAAAACTTTGCAATGTGTTAAAAGTTTATGCATGCCCGATCTCCATCCCCTACCTCTGAGGGGCCTGGCAAGGGCTGCAGATATGGCTCTGGTTGGAGCTTTCTCTGGAGTACTGCCCATGCTGTGGAGATATTTGGTGCTGCTCTTGTCCCCACGCACCGAGGACAGCCATCTCTGAAGGGCCTCCGGGCTCTTGAGGGTACAGTTGCTGGAGTCGTACGTAGCCTTCAGGACCTCTGAACATGACCTCGTTTGGAAATAGGATTTCTATAGACTTAATGATCTCAAATGAGGTCATTCTGGAGGAGGAAGGTTCCTAACTCAGCATGACAGCGTCCTTACAAGAAGAGGACAGAGTCACCAAGGCCATGTGTCAATGAAGGCTCCACACATAAGTGATACAGATAATGGGTAAAGGATGCAGATGGTGCTCAGGGCTCCTCAGATCTTCAGCACCGGATGGCAGAAGGACTTTCCTGCAGCCTTGAAGTGATGCAGCTGCTTCTCTGGTGCCTTCACTCCAGCCTCCAGCCTCCAGGGTTGTTAGAGAGCTGTGCTCTCTAACATCTTAGCCGATGGAGCTTGGAGTCTGCACCCTGGCGGATGAGGAGATGCTCTACCCCCTGCACCCTCTGAGACAGCACTCACAGGTTTGAGCCTGACGGGCCTGGGCCAGTGTGCCAATTTGAATGAGCTGTCCCCTGTAAGTCCCAGCTCAGTAGGTATGGGCACTTGCTGTGCCAGCACAGAACTGAGTTCAGATCCCAGCGCCCAAGTAAAATAGCTGGTGTGGCTGAGCTGGCCTGTGACCCTAGGGTTGTTGTTGGTGGGGCACAAAGGCAAGGAGATCACTAGGGCTGGGCTGCCACACGCCTAGCTCCAGGTTCAATGAGATACCCTGTCTCTGGGGAATACAGTGGAGAGTGACAAAGCAGGCCAGTCAATGTCCTCCTCATATATAAGTGTGCATAGGTGCGCGCGCGGGCACGCGCACGTGCGCGCGTACACACACACACAAGCACATCATGCTCATACATTCATACACATACACATTAAACAAAAAACTCTAAAAGTAAAAAATGAGAACAACAAAACACCGACTAGCTTTCAACAAGGTGTGGTGGAGGCAGGAGGGTTGCTGAGAGTTCAAGGCCAGCATGAGAAAGCTTCTCAAAACATAGAGGAAGGCTGCATGCAGCGAGTTTGCTAGTCCTGCTCTGCCTGCTCCTGCCCTGCAGCATATTCAAGGCATCTGTTTTCTTCCCAGAAAGCAAGCTCAGAACAAAACCCTATCTTTCAAGACTGGCTCTTCCAAGAAGCAGATCAACAGCAGCAAGCCTTTACTCTGTCCCCCGCCCCCCAACATTCATTTTGCAAGTCTGCAGAGTTGCCTGTAACCCTCCTGGTATTGATGAGGATGGAGCCACTCAGAGTGGTCAAGGACTCTGCCCAAGGTCACACAGCAGCAGCATTGTCCTTGACTCAAACCTTAGAGTTCTCCATCATGCTTGGGACTTTTCAGAAAACCAAAACCCCGAGAATCTTAGCAACAAGACCCGCTTCGGATGAAGACTTTGCAGAACCAGGTCCTCCCGGGGCTATCATTGTGTCTGTGGATTCAAAAAAGTCTCAGTGCTCTGCTGTGGTTCTACTTGGCTCCTTTCAATCTTCAGTGGCTCAGGTGGGTTCTGAAACTGCCGGCCTCAGCAGGCATTGCCTGGTGCAGCTGGCACTTTACCGCCAGGAACTCCTGTAGCGTGAGAGATGAGGGCTTTCCCCGTTAGTTCTAACCTGTCAGGTCTCTTCTTTTTTTTTAAGCCCCCAGACCACCTCCCACCTCCCCACAAGAAGGATCCCCTCTTGAGCTAGAACTGTAGAAGGTACCATAAGGAAACTGTTTGGGCCGGTGGCTGGACTTACAGGTCATGGGATTCCATAAATTATGGGAAACCCACCTCAGGTTAAAAAAAAGCACAGCTATTAAAATGCTGACTTATTTCTCAACATGAAAAGGTGTTTGTTTGTTTATACAGTAACTCTCTGTGTAGCATATCCCACCTCACAATATCAAATATAGCCATGGAGCTGGGGCAATGGCTCTGCCAGTATAGCACTTGTTATATGAACGTGAGGGCCTGAGTTCAAATCCCCAGCACCCATGTAAAGCTGGGTGTGGTACAAGTCTCTGTAATCCCAGCTGGAGACAGGAGGTGGAGGCAGGAGAATCCTCAAGAACTTGCTTAGTGTGGGTGGTGGGGTTTGGGGGTAGTGGTAAATAAACCAGAATAACAATGAAGACCCCTCTCTGTTCAGGTGTCATCTTGTCACCCCTGACGAGGTAACAGGTGAGAACTGACACCAGAGGTTGTCCTCTGACCTCTGAATGTGCTTTCCCCTCCCCCGAAAACGGAGTGAGTTTACATTTAAACACAAATGCAGTGGAGCGTGGAGCTGAGATAGAAACCTCTGCCACGGAGCATCAGTGGACACTGGGCCTTAGAGATGTCAGAGATGTCAGCCGTTCAATGCAACCCTGCTGGATTCTTGCTTCTGAAAATATTTTCTATTTTTAATACCTTCTAATGTACAGGACTTCAAGCACGGTATGAAAAACACCCAAAACCTTTCACATGAAAGATACACAGTATCTGCCCCGTGTTTGTTTTCGCCCTTTCTGGGGATGCATTTCTTGACAGTCTGCTATCTACACACAGCATTGGTGAGCAGATGGAAGACCAGAGGTCAGAGGTCATTAGGGAGAGTGAATGAGTGCAGGCTAACAGGAGGAAAACATTGGGACGTGTGGCTCAGTGGTCCAGCACTTTCCTAGCACTGGAAAAAGAAGAAGAAAAGTATTGAGGCCTGACCTGGGTGGGTATAGTGGCTCACACAGTAACCCCAGCATTTAGGGAGCTGACGGAGGAGGTTCATGAGTCACAGGCCAGCCTGGGCTGCATGTGAGACACTATCTCAAAAACCAAAGGCTGGGATGTGGCTTGGTCCTGGAGTGCCTGTCTATGGCCATATTTTGATCCTCAGCACTGAAAAGAAAAAGTCTTCCGTTCATTCAATAATTTTATATTTATTTATTCATTTACTTTATTTATTTATTTATTTATTTATTTATTCACATGAGTCCCATGTCTTGCAAATGCTAAGCAAGCACTCTACCACAACCCACCCAGCAGACATCAGACAGCGTGTCGCCCAGTAGGGCTACTGTCACATTTGCTCTTATTTTCTGTATGTCCCTGATTCCTGGCGGGCTCCTGTGTGTAGCGTCTCTGCGGATGGCCTTCCCAGCCCGTTAGATCAACTAGATCCGTGTGCCCCAGTCTCAGTACTGCCCATGCTCCCTGCTGCATCCTTTGATAATTATTCATTCGGTGTCCGGCTCATTTCCTCCCTCTTTTAAACAGACAAGGGTTTTGTTGTTTTTAATCTTCATTTTATGTTTTATGCGTGTGGGCATTTTGCCTAGTGCATCACAAAAGTGTCTGGTACCCACAGAGGACAGAGGATGTTGGATCCCCGAGACTAGTGTTATAGATGGTTGCGAGCTACCATGTGTAGTGCTTGGGATTTGAACCCAGGTCTAGGAGAAGAGCAGCCAGTGCCATCTCTCAGCCCCCAAGAGAAGAAATTTCATGCAGAAAAGGGGAGTGGGTTCAGGTGGAGTGGGGGTATGGAAGATGCTGGAAAGATAACGGTAAAGTACGGGAGGAGGGGACAGACGCTGTGGCATGCTGGGGTGGGCTCAGGAGTTTTAGTGGCAGTGTCAATGAGGGAGAGAGAGAGAGAGTAGAGGCAGACATGAACTCCCATGCTTCTCCACTCACGACCAGTTGTCTGCACTGTCCTAAAATCCCAGGTTTGGCTGCTTGCCTGGCTTGTAAGTTCTGCAGGGAGTTGATCACTCCTTACCCTGAGTTGCCAGCAGCTGCCTCAGCCTGAGTCGGCTCCTCTGCTGCCCTCCTGAACAAGCACTTCTGGGGCAGAGTCCCTGGGTTGCTGCTGCTTCTGTACCAGTAGGGAGATTCCTGTGTCTTCGGGGCAGGTAGATGGCAGAGGCCCACAGGCTAGTGTTGACCCTCTCAGGTAACCACACCTGGCAGTGTCATCTGTCCCCAGTCCCCTGCATTCTTACAGATGGAACCCGTGAAAAGAAAGAATCAGGTTCCCAATTAGCTCTCTGGGTTTTTTTGTTTTGTTTTGTTTTTGTTTCAAAGCCACAGTTTTGGCCAAGCATACTGGCCCATTTTTGTACTCTCACTCCTTACTCTTCAGGCTGAGGCAGGAGGTTGCCAGTTTAAGGCCAGCCTGATCTACAGACTCTTTTTCAAAACTAATTTGAAAAAATTAGATTTTGAGACTCTTGTTTCAAAACTAATAAGCAAAGCATCGATCGCAGAGTTTCCTCGCCCTTCAGGTGACACTGCTAACCCTCCAGGTGACACTGCTAGCCCTCCAGGTGACACTGTTAGCTCTCTAGGTGACAGTTAGCCCTCCAGGTGATCTGCTCTTCTTTTCCGCCCTGTGGCCCTGACACACTGTGGGTCAGCCTGGGAATGTCCCCAGACTTCAGTACTTGCTTGTCTGGTTGTTCTGTCTGCTGTGAACATTTACACAGAGTAATAGACTGTGAGGTTCCAGAAGTGAACATCAGGCAGAGTGTGTGATTCTCCAGTGTGGGGTGTAGTTGTGCGTCACCTGGCATCCGCACAGTTACCCAACGCCCTCCCTGCACACAGGATCCCAGAGTCTAAGAAAGCTTCTCCTGGAGGTTTTCCTTCAGGTCACATCCACAGCCTGCTCAATGCCAAGAGAGTGTGCGAGAGCCAGGGTTGCTGCTCACAGGCAGGAAGGCTGTGTGGGGCCCCAGAACCACAGCATATTAGAAACCGAGTTCAGGTCAGGGACAAAGCAGCTTCTAAAGGAAGGAGACGCGTGGCTGACGAAGGCATTTGAGGCTGGAGGGATCTGAATGATGTGACGAAAAGGCAACTCTCGCACACAGTCATGGAAACACTGCTCACAGAGCAGGTCCTGCTGTGAGCAGGGAAGGATGGGAGGGAAGGATGGGAGGCACTGTCTGGCCCTGCCACTGCTTGGGCTTCACTAGGTGGAGGGGTGGATCTGAGCGGAGGGTTTCAGTCAGGAGATCAGGGTGCTCTTTAGCAATGCTCCCCTCTGGAGCTGTCCTGCAGGGCACCATCTCCGAGGCATGGCCCACATATGCTTGCACTGTAAGAGACAACAGTGTTTCCAATCTCCCTGGATGAGTTCACCTCTACCGCCATCCCGTTGGCTCTGAAATGCCCATGTTTGTGATGCTGAGACACTGGTAACAGAGCTAGTCTCCTGGAATCACGACTAGTCCAGAGCTGGCCTCATATTCAAACGGAACCAGGGGCCAGGGAGTCACCGCATGAGCCACTGTACAGATCACTGTACAGAGCAGACATCTAGGACGTCAGGTTTATGTGGGGGATTTTGGAACCAAGAGTATGCTGGGGCTGGAGGTGGAGACACTGACTTGGTCGTGAATGATCCAGATAATTGCACAACTGGTGATGCCCTCCCATCATCCCCTGGGGTGATAAAAGCCCATTAGTCATAGGCTGGGGTGAGGAGAGGAACAGGGAATAAATAAATAAGGGAACAGAGCAGTCATGTCTCAAACAGGAGAGGAGGGGTGGCTGCCCCAGGCAGGGAGCTGAGACATGACTCAGCCCCAGAGCTGATCCAGCAGCCTCTCTAGAAGGAGATTGGTGCTAGGTGCTCTGGATGCCGGGCTTAGCTTCTTGCTGTGTCGGTGTGTGGGGGCACTTTGTTATCTCTTGTCTGCAACCTCAGCAATGGTGTGTGTGCACAGGAGACTTCTGTCCCACATTCTGCTGTCCTTAAACCCTCAGGAGCATCACTGCAGACAAAAGCAGTGCTTGTTCCGTACAATTGCAGTCAAGTGACCACTCTCTGCATTTCCCATACACTGCCTCTGTGGGAGACCGGGGCTGGTGTGGCAGTGGGCAGCAGAATGCCTTCTGTTTCTACTCACCGTGGCCTGCTCCTCCCCAGCTGCACTTTGGTCTCATCCCATTCTCAAGATGGCCCCTAGCCCATGTAAGAGGCCACTTCTCTAGTGTTGTAAAAGGATCTAGTCCCCATCCGTTCCTGGCTAACGAAGGTGGCTTTTGAGACACCGAAAAGCCAGATGTGGCTGGCTGGTGAGGACAGTGCCAGGTCACCAAGTTCCCAGAGGGACAGTGTTAGCCCAACTAAGATGGCAGTGCTGTCCTCTGAGACCCATTTTCTGTTCTTTCATTGTTTATCTTCTAAGCCCCTTGAGGGACAGGAGTGGCCAGGCCCCTCCCCTGAGGACCTCCAACTGCCAGGTCCCACCTACCAAACACTCAAACTGCCGTAACCGCTGGACCCAGCCCTGGACTTGAAAACCCACCAATCCCTAGGCTTTCCCTAAGCTCAGGACATGAAATTGTACCAATCCTTACCCTAGCTCTACCCTGGAAAGCTCTGCCTCCAAGAAACAACTATATAAACCCTGTCTTCTGCTTGGTTTTTGCTGCATCTCACCCAAGCAAAGAAAGCTGCCCTTTTGGGTTTTGTCCCTCCCAGTAGCTCTCCTGTGTGAGGTTTGCTGTGTGGTGTGACTTGTGAGATTCCCTGACTCCTGACTACAATGTATAACCCTCTGGGAAACCCAGAGCAGAGATGGAACTCGGGAAACCTTTCCCCTCAGAGCTGTAACACACATCTCTCTCTCCCCTCCCATCTTTCTTCTCCCCACCACTTACTTTCTTTCTTTCTTTCTTTCTTTCTTTCTTTCTTTCTTTCTTTCTTTCTTTCTTTCTTTCTTTCTTTCTTTCTTTCTTTCTTTTTCCTGCTTTTTGAGGCTGGTCTTGAACTTACCCCCCTTCAACCTTTTGAGTGTTGGAACAACAGGGGTGCACCAGAGAACCAGCTTTTGGAACTCAGGTCTCCTCTCTTTTTCATAGAGAGGAATGAGTAATTCTAAAGTCTTTTGAAAAACCATATGAAAACCTAGCCATCATATGAGACCATAAAATCCCCAAGACCAGATGGTTTGCATCTGTTTGAGTCACTGATCAAGGAGTCCCATATACTATCTCCACCCCCAAAAGAACCATTATAGATTGTTGACAGTGCTGTCGGTAACCCTCCACAACGTGACAGTAAGACCTTGTTGCTGAAGACACCACATCTTCATGACATAGAACATGGAAAAAATCTAACATTCAAGGCATTATACATGCTACCAGAAAAGAGAAGTAACCATCTATCTCACCGAGCTGCAGATCCGGCGTTAAGCTGTCATAATGACCCGCCTGAAAGATATGCCCTCTGGAGCAGAAGTGGCATGAATGTTCTTTAAGGGAGAAACCAATCACTTCGTCTGTCTGTTTGTTTGTTTGGATTTAAAGTCCACCCCATGAGATGGAACTCATTCCTGATGTTAATGAGGTCAAGAACCTGACACTTGAACACTCCTAGGAAAAAGCTCTTATTCTGCCAAGAACGTAACCATAAACCGGTGACACGGTGCTATACCTGCGGTGGTTTGAATATGCTTGGCCCAGGGAGTGGCACTCTTTGGAGGTGTGGCCTTGTTGGAGTGGGTGTGGCCTTGGAGGAAGTGTGTCACTGTGGGCATGGGCTTTAAGACTCTTATCCCAAGTGCCTGGAAGCCAGTCTTCTCCTAGTAGCCTTCAGATGAAGATGTAGAATTCTCAGCTTTTCCTGTGCTACGCCTGCCGGGATGCTGTCTTATTCCTGCCTTGATGATAATGGCCTGACCCTCTAAACCTGTCAGCCAGCCCCAATTAAAGGTTGTCCTTATAAGAGTTGCCTTGGTCATGGTGTCTCTTCACAGCAATGCAACCCTAAGATAATACAGAACATAGAACAAATTATCCCTTGACCCTCTCACAGTAGATGGCAGTTAGTGCAGACACTCAAAAGTGGGCACTGTACAGAGGGTGGAGTGCTCATGCCCTAATGGAATGTCTTTATCTCACCCCTCCTCCCCTCAGCTCAGGAGTCTGTGTAGAAAAGGAGACAGAAAGATTGTAAAAGCCAGGGGTGGCAGAAGATTTAAGATAAACAGCGTTTTCCAGATGCCTCAAAGCTGATGCACATTTGAACTCATCGAAGCCGTGGCGGCATGCACACGACCAGCGTAAGCTCAAGCCAGACTAAACCCTAGCACCAAGGAGGGAAGTGGCACAGAGCACCGCCCTTAGCCAAGAAGCCACTGGCAAATTATATCCCACACGATAGGGAAAATCGGTTTTCTTTAACGGACCAACACTGGGTACATGAATCACACTCCAGAGCAGGCCTCAGGCTCAAGAGCAGTTGGCCAACACAAATCAGACTCGTGTTTCTAGTGGAGTTTTCCTTCCCTTCCCTTCCCTTCCCTTCCCTTCCCTTCCCTTCCCTTCCCTTCCCTTCCCT
>NC_034607.1:53518161-53540713 GCF_900095145.1 Mus pahari
GGCTCACAACCATCCATAATGAGATCTGACACCCTCTTCTGGTGTGTCTGAAGGCAGCCACAGCGTACTTACATATAATAAATAAGTAAATCTTTAAGACGGAGCGAGCGGGGCTGACCAGAGTGAGCAGAGGTCCTGAATTCAAATTCCCAGCAACCACATGATATACATAAAATAAATTTTAAAATATTTTAAAAAAAGAATATGATAAAAACATACTGCATGAAATTCTCAAAAATAATAAATTAATATTTAAACTAGCATACAGAACAATGGGCTCCACGATGACACTTTATGCATATATACGTAAAATGATGTTGTGTTCCTACAGCTACCCTCCTCCGGCCTCTCCATCAGCGATGCCTTTTCTCTCCCCATGCCTGGGAGCCGCTTTCGAGGGAGTTCAGACCCGGCAGCTCATTCGCTCTTCTAGAATGTTCTGCCATGGCTTCTGAGATCCACGCTGCCCTTTCCCTCTTCTCTGTGCTTTCTGGCCTCCTATCACACCTGCCCGGTGTGAACCCCACCCTGGGGCAGCGCTCATGTCCTGCTCGAGCCCTTGTGGAGGCAGAAGCTGGCTTCGGGGTCCCTAGTAGGCTTTCTCAGAAAATTGTGAAATCTGTCTACGGTGCCTAAACGCTGTTTGCTCCCTGTATGGGGAGCTTGGCTTGACCTTGTTTGGCTACCTAAGGGTTCGTTTCTCTTTCTTCCACAACAGAGTGTTTGCAGTCTCTTGGCTTTTTAAAATGCTGCGTAGCCAGAAACGGTGTCAGGAGGCTGTTAGGTCGAAGCTGCACAGTGAAATCATGGTGCCCCGCTCAGGAAGCCTCTAACCTATGATGTAGCTTTGGGTTTTGTTTTGTTCTGTTTTTTGTGCACTTGATTCTCCTTTTTTTATCTGCCCCATGGCAAGTGGGGAGAGCAACACAGGGTATTTGAGGTTTGTTTCTCTATACTTCAAGGGACACAAGACTTCTTGGTTCCATGTGCCTCTACCACGTTCCTCTAGAACTGCAGGACTGAGCTGATATTCCAGTCACGGAGGGGCCCTTGACCTTGAGCCAGGCAAGTCTGACAGCTGTGGTGATAGATGCCAAAACTTGGGCTTGTCCCTGAGTGGAGGCTGCTGTCCTGCCTAGGGAGAGGGAGCGCAGGAGGCAGGAGGCAGGAGGCAGGAGGCAGGAGGCAGGAAGCAGGAGGCAGGAGGCAGGAGGCAGGAGGCAGGAGGCAGGAGGCAGGAGGCAGGAGGCAGGAGGCAGGAGGCAGGAGGCAGGAGGCAGGAGGCAGNGCAGGAGGCAGGAGGCAGGAGGCAGGAGGCAGGAGGCAGGAGGCAGGAGGCAGGAGGCAGGAGGCAGGAGGCAGGAGGCAGGAGGCAGGAGGCCTCATCTCTGCCTCCTGCTAACAAAGCCCTCTGCTCTCTCTGGGGTAGAACAGAGCAACCTTCCACCTAAGGACCCCTCCACGAGCCAGCTCCATCCAGCGACCCTGTGACAGGAGTCTCACTATTGTAACCTCAACAGAGCAGCCTGGGACACTTGCCCCCAAAGAAATTCAGATGGAAAAAGTGTTGATGATAAAATGGGAAAAACGTTTGTTTTCACTGTGGTCAGCCTTAAGAGGCAAGCACAAGGGAGCAGCCCTGAGGTGAAAGAAATAGTAGATAGGAAACAAAAAGAGGCAGGAAGTGAAGATCAGTGATGGCGCTGAGTCTGTACAGTGATGGTGCTGAGTCTGTACAGCCAGTGATGGCTCTGAGTCTGTACAGTGATGGCGCTGAGTCTGTACAGCCAGTGATGGCACTGAGTCTGTACAACCAGTGATGGTGCTGAGTCTGTACAGCCAGTGATGGCTCTGAGTCTGTACAGTGATGGCGCTGAGTCTGTACAACCAGTGATGGCGCTGAGTCTGTACAGTGATGGCACTGAGTCTGTACAGTGATGGCACTGAGTCTGTACAGTGATGGCTCTGAGTCTGTACAGTGATGGCGCTGAGTCTGTACAGTGATGGCACTGAGTCTGTACAGCCAGTGATGGCACTGAGTCTGTACAGCCAGTGACGGCGCTGAGTCTGTACAACCAGTGACGGCGCTGAGGTCCTAAGCTGGCTGCTTACCTCCTTCAACTGGGCTGAAGGTTTCATGCGAAGTTGCTGCTGCCTGGCAGCCATGTTCCACTTTCTTTGTGGGTTGTTTGTCTTTCCTTCCTTCCTTCCTTCCTTCCTTCCTTCCTTCCTTCCTTCCTTCCTTCCTTCCTTCTCCTTCTCTCTCTTTCTTCTCTCCCCCCCCTCTTTCTTTCTTTCTTTCGTCGTCTTGAAGTTTAAGATAATCTAAAGGAGAGAACAATTTTGAAAAGAATAGGCCAGGGTAAGAGAATACAGTGTCCGGTTACTAACTGGTCCCTTCATCTGTCCCTTTGGGGGTCTTGACATCCAGCACAGCAGGATGGCCCTGTAAGGATATTTGAACCGAAGTGTATAAACCAATCCCTCCACTGCACAAAGTTGTTGTGGTACACAAATAACTCTACTCGAACTGTCCCGGTGACTGTGTTCTGTGGTGTGCCCCTCCTTGCCGCCTGAATGAACACACATGCACACACACACACACACACACACACACACGCATGCACACACACACACACACACACACATGCATGCACAGAGTCTTGTGTTTGATATGCCTTGAAGAGCTCAATGGCTGGGCACTTCCAAACTTCCATGTGGCTAATCCTCTACCCTCTGATATTCCTGAATTATTATTTACTAAAACCATTATTCCATCTTGGCTGCCCCAGACTCAGACCTGCATCCCTTTCTGGCTGAGTTCCCCAGCACCTACATCACGGCTATGTCCTCTGTCTGGCATCTCTCGGGCCTAACATCTACTCCTTCCCTGGCGTGGTGGCCTTCTCCCTTTCTGCTGCTTTCTCAGTCCCTCGTCTGGGAATCCTAAAGTCCTGCCTGTGTTTCCCTACCCAGCCATTGGCTACCGACAACTTTATTTACCAATAAAAACCAACTGGGGGTGGGGGCCCTCAGCATCTTACATGTGGGTGCGTGAATTCTGATGCAATTCTGGCCACCAAATCCACCACATGAAGAAAGTAGCATGTGTGCTAAGGAGCCGGTGGTGGCCGTCCCTCCCTCCTCTCCCAGGCTTTCCTGGTCCTTCTGCTCACTGACCCTTCTACAGCACAGATGCTTCCCACGTACTTTCTCTCTTTCCCAGGGTATCTAGTGGCTTCTATTGCCCTGAGGATGCTCCCGGGTTTCTTTTCAGCCCCCAGAAAATGCTGCCATGGCCTTCTTCCTGTAAATGACAGGCAGGAAGCCTCTGGTGACCGGGCTGTAGAGGCATTGCCAGGATCAGCCAACAGCCTGACCTCCCACATCCAGTGGTGACACTTCTCAGTCATGGTGCCCTGCCTCCGGCTCTCCAGTAGCCAATGGGCACTGGTGGGGAAACCCAGGGACCCTGGAGCACTCCAAGACAGCATCAATGCTGGCTTTCCTTTTGTTCTCTCAAATGTTCTTGCGATAAAAGTTCCTCCCTCCTGTAGGTTTCCAAATTAAAAACAAACAAACAAACCAACCAAGCTCCTGGCTAGAGTGTAGTGCAGGGAGACCACTGCTGATGGCGGGGGCAGCTGGCGAGATCCTGTTCTAGAATGTCCCCTCTCCCAGCTCCACGGTGCTGTGTTTCCTTCCCCAGAGCATTGCCCCACAGGAGGGGAGGCGACAGGGTATTGGTCTGCTTGGTGGGAGAGGCTGGGAGAGGGTCATTTAGATACACATTCCTTGGCCCCATACAGCCGGGATCACAGGTGGGATCAGGGAGGCCCCTGGTTAGAAAATCAGATGATGGCAGCCTCTCAAGATGTCCCTCACCCTTTCTTGTTCTCTCTGTCCCTCCCTCCCACTGCACAGCACACACACGTGTGAACACGCACATGGCTACGTATACCCACATTTACCACGCATATACATTCACACTGCTAGGTGGGTGGCTACCAGAAGTTAGCTGGAGGACAGCTTGCTCCAAGCCTGACTTGTGGAACAGATGAGTTCCTGGTGTCTCTAAAACACCCTTGGAAGGGGAAGGACTTCTCCTCACTGCCCCGGGCAGAGGCTGGGGCATATCTGGAAAGACAGTTATCAAGCGCAAACACATGACTTCCTTCTCTGTTTAGTTACACATGACCTGGGAGCCTCCAGAAGGGCAGAGCCAGCACACAGACTCCAGTGTTTTCAGACTTAGCCTTGGTGAGGGGGCAGTGGGCAGAAGCCTGGGAGGAGGAAGGGGTGCGGTGCGATGGTGAGCCCTGTGCCTCGCGTCTGCGGAGACAGGTGAGCCCTGTGCCTCGCATCTGCGGATGGTGAGCCCTGTGCCTCGCGTCTGCGGATGGTGAGCCCTGTGCCTCGCGTCTGCGGATGGTGAGCCCTGTGCCTCGTGTCTGCGGATGGTGAGCCCTGTGCCTCGCGTCTGCGGAGACAGATGTCCTCCAGGTACAGAGTCGGCTTCCCCCAGGGAAGACTGGAAACTGTCAGTGGCTTGCTTTGGGGGAGGCCCTGAGGTTTTCCAGAAACATCTTCCTGCTTCTGCTATTTCCTCAAATGCTCAGGGACTATAGTCTAGGTTGGTATGACTTAGCCCCACTACCCCCTGGCATAAACCCTTGCGACCTGAGTGCACAAGGCCACTTTAGAAAGACTAAATCGGTGTCTCACAAGCTTTTAAAACCGTGGCTCTTCTCCAAATAAAACCTCTACCTGTGGGATTTTAATATGAGATCACGTCCCCTTAGGTTGTCTTTGCAAATATTGTTTTCTCCTCAACGACTCCCCAACAAACACACACACACACACACACACACACACACACAAATGATACTTGAGAAAGGATGTAGGTAAAGCTTTTATAGGGGCTGGAGAGATGGGTCAGCAGTTATATAGCACTAGCTGCAATTCCAGAGAACCAGGGTTCAATTCTCAGCACCCACATGGCAGCTCACAGGCATTTGTAACTCCAGTTCTGGGGGATCCAATGCCCTCTTCTGGCCTCTGTAGGCAGCAGGCATATAAGTGGTATATAGACATACATGCAGGCAAAACACCCCCACACATAAAATATGTAAATACAATTTAAATTTTAGAGTTTGTTATAGAATACAACCTTCCTGGTGACGCCACAGGGCTAGTGAGAGCCTGCTTCAGACCTGGCCGTGGGACTTGCTCACATGGGACTCAGAGCCTCAAGTCTCTGGTTGAGGATGACTGTAGGGGCATGAGACTGTGGGGCACTTGTGGAAAATTCTGGGCGATGCTGCTGCTGCTGGCTGGGAAACAACTTGGAGCACCCAGTTCTCTGATGACATCACTTCTCTGATGACATCACTTCCACACTCCCTTCTTTGAGCAGAGCAGAGCCCAGGCCCGTGGGGAGACAGGAATGCTCCCAGATCACAGGGCCTTCCACACTCTCTTTGAAGAGAAGCATCTAACCCACAAACCAGCTTTGGTCTCCATAACGCTGAGGACTCCTCCAGGTGAACCTGTGCACTGTGGTGTCAATCACGACAGGGCAAGACTGCATAAAGCCTCCACCCTGGCTCTGACAGGAAACCATGAGCTATTTTGCAAAAGGAATATTAGATACTTGAGTCTGGAGGATTTTATTGTTACGTAGTAATTGAAATCTCTAGCTGCTGGTTTTGTTGGTATTGTAGTACTGAGTATGGAACTCAGGACTTTGGCCGTGTTAATTAGGTATTCAACTAAGCTATATCCTTAGCTCTTGACAGGTTTTCAAGCTGGATCTCCAGGGGACTGTGTGTGTGTGTGTGTGTGTGTGTGTGTGTGCGTGTGTGTGCATGTGTGTGCATGTGTGTATGTGTGTGTTTACTGAGTTTTCTGGGCACGATGTGTCGTCACCACAATAGAAACCTTATTCTGCGAGTCCAAACAGCACAGAGGGAGGACTCAGGCCACCTATTCCAGTCTAAATTCTGCAGGGAACAGTGGTGTGCTTCCATATTTATTTGGCCTCAGCATCTGTGCAGTGCAAAAGGTTGTGGTATAAATGAACAAAAAAATGGAGACCGTTCGGCTCCGCATCCACGGGTTTCAGCTTTCCCCAGCAATCCATCTCTCGCCCTCACAACAAAGCTGCCCTCTGACGCTGAGACTTGCCGGAAGTCTTACGCTATCTGTTTCACTCAGAGAAACCGTATCACTCTCAGCGACCACCAGACTGTCAGGCAGAAAGCACCCGAGCCCCTGAGCTCACATGAACGATTACAGGGTTTCCTGGGAGCCCTCAGCCCTCCCCTACAGACTGGAAACAGGATTGAAAATCTCTTAGCAACACCCTAGGGAGGCTTCACTATCCTCAGCTGTCCTGAGCTGCTGTTTGTTTAGTAGCCGTCTCTCACATGGGCAGGCCAATCACTTCTGAAGTGTCACAGTAGAGAAAGGGCCTTTGAGAGGAGAACAGCCTATGTGGAAGAATTCTACACTGTGTGACAAAGAGAGGAAGGGGACCAGGAAGGTGTAGTCAGAGAAAAACACTTGGAAGGACATTAATCTTTTTTTTTTTTTTGGTTTTGTCGAGACAGGGTTTCTCTGTATAGCCCTGGCTGTCCTGGAACTCACTTTGTAGACCATTCTGGCCTCGAACTCAGAAATCCGCCTGCCTCTGCCTCCTAAGTGATGGGATTAAAGGCGTGTGCCACCTCCACCCGGGGGACATTAATCTTTATCCTAAATAAGCAAAGG
Source organism: Mus pahari (assembly GCF_900095145.1). Taxonomy (NCBI): domain Eukaryota; kingdom Metazoa; phylum Chordata; class Mammalia; order Rodentia; family Muridae; genus Mus; species Mus pahari. Next base: position 53,524,933 of record NC_034607.1, read on the forward strand.
GAAGTTAGGGAGAAGCGCCTTGAGCTTCCTTCCTGAGACACCACTGGAGAGATCCCAGGTTGTGGGTCAAGCTGTGTGTCAGGTCTGTTCCTGCGCTGATACATAGTGTTGGTGTTATTGAAGTCTTTTTCCTCTCTCCCTAGGCAGCCTCATGTCTTCCCGCAGCTTTAAATATCATCTTCAGGCAGATGACTTCCAAATGAGTGTCCCCAGCCCAGATCATTTCACTGAAATGTGAACTTGTACATTCAGCTGCCTCCTCTCTTCACACCGCAGCTTGCTACCGCTCTGACAGCTCCGGTCGAGCACGTGCAGAAATGAACTCTTGCTCCCCATCCCCTAACCCAAACCTCATCCTCCCACACTCTCCCCATCTCAGTAAATGGCACCAGCCTCCACCCGCTTGTCAAGTCAGGGCTCTGGGAGTCATTTTTGGCAGTTCTTTCTCACAGCTCACGTCACCCGGTTTTGTGTGTCCTACCTCCCAATGTGCAGGCATTGCAGTCCTCTGCTGGTCTCCACCTTCTCCATCAGCCCTTCATCCTCCAAGCTGCCATCAGCTCTCCAGGAGACCATTACAGTGAATCTGAAGTGTTCTTCTTGCCTTCCCATGGTCTGCCTGGAATCTCTTCTTACATACAAGAGCCAGGAAATGCACAACATATCACACACACACACACACACACACACACACACACAGAGAGAGAGAGAGAGAGAGAGAGAGAGATGCTTACTTCTTCCTTCAAGGTTGTCTGTTACTGTCCCGGTAAAGTCCAGGTCCCTCACGACCTACAGTCCTGCATGGTCTTCCCTGGCTACCGCCTCTTTTCCACCTGTACCTGCAGCACGTCAGCCTTTTCCAGATCCTCAAGAACATCAGACTCTCTTATGATACCTATGCCTTCCTCAGGGTCTCTCACTCTTGCCCTTCACCTTATGAGACACTACCTTTTCAAATAACTCATCTCTTTCCACTATCTGCTGCTACAGAGCAAAGCAATCAAAAGATGGCCGCTTCAAACAACCACTGCCATCTCCTCCTCATGATGTGGAGATTCCTGAGGCTTAGCTGGGTGGCCCTTCTGCTTACCTCACAGGGTTGGGGTAAGCCACAGCTGGTGCTGCATCACTGACACTTCCCTCATATGCCTGGTAGGAATATCTCAGCAGGGCCTCTCTGTGTCTGCCTAGACGTCTGCCTCTTCCTGCGGACCATCCACACAGTCTCCACAGCAGGACAGTCGGACGGATATGGGCTCGAACTGATCCCCATCACAAGCCTTGTTAAGGGCTAGGGATAAAAAAAAAAGTGGTAAAGCTGGATGGAAAGATGGCTTGGCGGTTAAGAGGACTGACAGTTCTTTTAGAGGTCCTGAGTTCAAATCCCAGCACCCACATGGTATCTCACAACCTCCTGTAATGGGATCCAATGGCCTCTTCTGGGGTGTTTGAAGAAAGCAACATTGTACTCCCATACATTAAATAAATAAACAAACAAATAAATCAATCAATCTTTTAAAAATAGTGGTAGAGTGTTTGCCTAGCATGAAATAGGTCCACGGGTTAATTCCCAGCATGGTCTGAAGTTCAAATCCCACCTCCGTCATAGGACATTCCTTACAACAGTTTTGACATCATCACCATCATCATCATCATCACCATCATCATCATCATCACCATCATCATCACCATCATCATCATCATCACCATCGCCATCATCATCATCACCATCACCATCATCATCATCATCATCATCATCGTGTGTGCAATGGTATGTATGAGGAGGCAGGAGCACATGCCATAGCACATGTGTGTGTGAAGGTGGAAGGGCAACTTCCTGGAGCTGCTTCTCTTCTTTCACTTCTACATGGGGCCTGGGGAGCAAACTCAAGGCTTGAGCAGCAGCCACATTTGCCCTCTGACCCTAACATGGAAGATTCTCTTTTCTAAAAAACTATTATTGTCTTCATATATGTGTTTTGCCTGTGTGTATGCACATGAGTATAGTAGTCAGTATTTAAACCCCCAGCCCGGGGCTACTACCCTGTCCTGATCATTGAGTTCCCAGATGAAAGACACACAGCCTTTGTACTTACGATCTGACTTAAGCAGCACAGTAGCTGGGCAGCTGCCTACCCTCCATGCTGGTGAGATCTATCTTCCTATCGATAACCTTGAGATATTGCTTACGATTTTCTGTATTCCATCTTGGATGCTCTTAACTCCAATTAGGTAGCCTTCAGGGCACATTTTTGCGGCTCAGCTAATCCATCCACAGAGGCTTCTCCTTTCTCCTCTCCTGTACTCGCTTCTTCCTCATCGTCAAGCCCAGGAAACCTAAACCCCACTATATCTCTTCTGCCCAACTATTGGTTGTTGGCTTCTTTATTTACCAATCACAATTAACTGGGGGCAGGGTCTCTTAGCTAGCATCTCCATGTACACTCTCTAATCTGGGGCAACCAGCTTGGAGGGGGGTGTAAATTAACACTATAATATAAGCAGCATCAGGCCAACCCACTACACTGTGTACCACCTTTGCACCTGATGCCCTCTGAAGGTGCCGAGGCCCTGGAGCTGGAGTTACAGATAGATATAAAATACCAAGTGGGTGCTGGGAATCGAACTCAAGTCCTCTGGAAGAGCAGCTGATACTCTGTACTGCTGAGCCATCTCTCCAGCCCTAGAAGATTCTTGACTAAGGCTGGTTGAAGTCTAAGTCTCTGAAACATTAGAAACTGCACTCCTCCCATACACACAACTTCTGCCTCAAATCGGGTATGCACAAGATGCTCCGCGGTGGATGAATGGATGAGTGTGTCTGTTGTATTTTCATTGTTGTAACTTTGTAATATCTATTTTCCACTTAATCCAAATGTCACTGACTGAAATGCTAATATTTCCTGTATCACTAAGCAAGAAACAGCTGTTACTGAAGAAGCCATAATATGATATACTTAATATCAATAACTCAATTATACTTCTTGTGACAATATTTTGTGGAGACTGAAAATTTATTTTTGGTACATATAGTCTTAGAAGTTTATCATACAATGCACTTAGACAAGCACAAGAAAATATAAGCAAAATTAATTGGATAACATAGCCACAGATTTTCTATATTTAGTCCTTGTCATCTACATCATATCTTTATTCTGATCATTAGTTTTTCCAAAAGGGTGCTAGTTTGATACACAACACTAATTTTCTCCTTTGGAGGTGAACTGGGGGTGAGGTTCTGTGAACTCAAGGCCTTGCACATGCTCTACCATGGAGTCACGCCTGGCTCTGGTCATGCAACGCTTCTCAGAAGGGTAGCCTGATACTGTCTGTCAGCGTCTTCCTGCATGTCCCAAGTACTGATCAGTGACGATGACTGTGGGTGAGTGATAACAACGACACCCTCATTACCACCTGGCTCACCTGCAGACATAACAGAAAACCAATAGCCTCTGGTACTCTCAGGGAGGCTGACCCTCCTACTTCCTCTTCTTGTCCATCTTTCCCAGCTATCCCTGTTTTCCCTTTATGATTAGTTAAGTCAGGAAATCTTAGTTATACAATAGATGACAGTACATAATGAATGCGTGAATGTTAGGAATACACGTGGAACCATTTCTTACAAAATTACCAAATCTGTATTGTCCCTCCCTCCCCATGTTTGTCCCCAGCAGACATTACTAATCCATCAGGATTCTGTCTTTCACTGATCCCTGAGGAGATCTTGGAAACTTTCTTGGTACAGCATTCCAAATAGTCATTAACAACTGATTAGAGTTGGTACTTAAGATTAAACGACTCAAGGGCATGAGAGAGAGGGTAGAGAAACCTAAATGTTACCAAGTCTATGATATAAGGCACATGCACACTTTCAACACCACTTCATTTGGAACGAATCGTGACCATGCATCAGCCTCCATTCATATACAAATAGGATGGCCTAATTCAGAGCACTGGATCAGAGTCCCCTAAAACTCCTTTTCCAGGAGGTTGAAAGTCAGCTAGCATTCATGTCACAGTGTTCTCTCTCCTGCAAGCCCCATTCCTGAAGAGCCAAAGACCTCTCTCTAGCTCAGCCATTCTTCCCTTACTCACTTCTCAGAGGTGCTGAGGAACAACCCACAGGTCCTTCCTGTTATAATGCTGCTTCTTGCTGTGTAGGCCTGGGGCAGGCTCAGGGATGCAGGTTTACACTTCAGGTACAAGGTGCTAAGTCAGCTCTTGGTACTCTAAAGAATACCAAATACTCGGAACTATGTGCACACGTGCATGGGTGTGTGGGCGGGGGAGCTCGCCCATGCACACACAGAGGCCTGTGGGACATCAGGTGTGCTCCTATACTGCTTTCTGCCCTGTATTGTGAGACAGGGTCTCTCACTACACCTGGAGGTTGACAGTTTTTGGCTAGGCTGGCTGACTAGCAACTCCCAGTGATTTTCTTCTCTGTGTCTCACCTGTCCTGGAGTTGGGATTACAGGCATCACACTAGCACTAGGTTCGTCACATGGCTTCTGAGGATTTGAACTCAGATCCTCGTGCGTGTGCAGCAAGCATCCTTACACACTGAGCCAGCTTCCCAACTCCCACTTGATGACGTAACAGACAGTTATTTCTCACAGCTCTGGGGGCTGGAAGTCCAAGACTAAAATGATTTCACTCTGAAGCTTCTTCTTCCAGCTTACAAACTGCCGTACTCTTTCTGCCGCCGTCATGCTGAACACGATGAAGCCAGTTTTCTTATCTCTTCATCTAAGAACACATCCTATGGGTCTGGGCTACACCCTTATGACCTCAACTTCTTTAACCATAACCACTTCCTTAAAGGACCACCATCAAATGCATGGACATTAGCTGGAGTTAGGACATTAGCATTCCTGTGCCACTTTGTGTGCCACTGGGTGAATACAAACATTTAGTTTATTACCTGAAGGAACAGAACACTGAGAGAAGTTTCCTGTGTGGTGGGGTCCCTGAGAAAAGTGAATAGTCTTAGACAGCTGTGCCTGGCCTAGCGTCAACATGCAAAGCAACAAAGGGTTTATCAGTGATTGAGCCTAGTGGTGTTTTGCTGTTGACAGGAGAAAGCCATTGTCTAATTATGCGCCTCAGCACCCTAGGATTATGGGGAAAAGTCCATTTTCAATTCTTCTTAACAGCCTCCCTCTGTGGCAATTCTAGCCAATTAAGCCAGCTCTGCGGTTGCATGTAGAGAGGGCTCGGTGCTTGTGCTATATTTAGGACCAGGTGGCAGGTGGACATCAGCCGCAGAGCCCAGCACCACCACCCCCACCGCAGCGTGTCAGGATGACCCCCAAGGGCTTGTGTGGCATTCTGGAGGTGCCACACGCCAACTCTGACACCTCCCTTACTGCCCCAGATGGCTTTGGAAAAGCTGCCTCAGTTGGCATGGTGCCTCTTTATGGGCAGTATGCCTGGGGCCTGCAGAAAATATTTGAAAGCAGAGTTAAAAGCTCATTGGCTCTCAGAGACAAAAATGTCTAACTTGAAATTAGCAAATATTAAATGCCTATAAAATTTTAATGGCGACCTATGTATATATTGTTCTACTTACATGAATAAGAAGTTTGCTAGGATATGTATATGATAATATGAGCAATATGGGTAATTTATTTTCAAAAAGCTAAAAATAGAAAAGCTTTCAGAAGCCAGTAAGATGGCTCAGAGGGTAAAGCTGCTCACGACCAAGCGGTCCTCTGTCTGCGCTCTTCTCTCAGATCCCACTCAAAGACAAAAGTTCATAAAGTTGTCCTCTGGTATTCAGCTGTCATATAGCATCATATACCAAATACAACAACATCAATAATTAAAAGTTTTGTTAAAAACAAGACTAGAATCCAACTACCAAGCATGGTTCACAGAACTGTTGGGGATGTGGCCCCGAGCATGGCTGCCATATGACCTATGCCAGTGACACCCAGTTTACTCCAGTTACTGCTGAGGTCTGTGGGCTTGTCATGTGCACATGCCCACCGTGCTCTTCCTTGGTCCCTTTGCTGTCAGCTGGAGATCGCTACTCATTGAAGGCTGCTCTAAAATATCACTTCCAGGAAGAAGCCAGCTTTGACCAGCCTTCACCCCCGATATAGATGTGACTCCTCTTCGCTTTATGTGTGTGTGTGTATGTGTGTGCAGGTGCGCATGCACATATGTGTGTGTGCATGTATGTGTGATGTGTGTGTGCCCATGTGCATGTGTAAGCATGTACATATGCCTGTGTACATGTGTGCATGCTTGTGCAAGTGTGTATGTAGATATGTGCATGCATGCATACACATGTGTACATATATGTGTGCATATGTGTGTGCATGTATGCTAGAACAATGGTATAGGCCTTCCCCTAAAGAGCCTTGTCTAACCTCCCAATGGGAGGCCTTCCTGCGCTCTAGCCACAGCCCCAATCCAAGGTGCCTGCCGAGCTGAGCTAGCAGCCTGAACTAGCCAGACTCTCATTGGAGTCGGAACCACCCAGCGCCTTCTCTCCCTGCCCCTTTTCCCTATGGCCCTGGGGCAAACTGAGTCCCCTGTGTCCACCCGCCCAGAGTACCTGAGCTCTGGTGGGACACGGGTTATCTCTCCCACCCCCTTTATTTCCCAGTGTCCGACACCCCACATACCACAGGGGATTTATAAGTCAGTTATTGACATTTGGTTTTGACAAGTTGTTTAGGAACTACCACAAGCACAACAATGGTCCCGACAGTGGATTAGAAAGCAGAACCTGGGGGTGGCGTGAGGGACACTCCGAATGGGAGACGCAAAAGGCAGAGACAGGGGCAGAGTTAGAAACTGACTGGCATTGAGAAAGGAGAGGGAAGGGAGAATTGGCACTGCCCCAAAAGGCTGGACGAGACTTGAACAAGTCTCACCGTCTCTGTGATGGTTTGTAAGCTCTCGACCCAAGGGGTGCCACTGTTAAGAGGTGTGGCCCTGTTCCCTGTTGAGTAGGTGTGTCACTGTGGGTATGGGCTTTAATATTCTCACCTTAGTTGTCTGGAAACCAGCCTTCTGCTAGCTGCCTTGGGAACAAGAGGTAGAACTCTCAGCTCCTCCAGCCTCACGTCTGCCTGGATGCCACCATGCTCCTGCCTTGATGATAGTGGACTGAACCTCTGAAGCTGTAAGCCAGTCCCAATTAAATGTTGTCCTTATAAGAGTTGTCATGGTCATGGTGTCTGTTCACAGCAGTAGAACCCTAACTAGGACAGTCTCCATGCACACGTGGCCCTGGAGCACCTGTTCCATCTCCTCTCAGAATGGAGCAGAGCACCAAATGATACCCTGGCTCTGAGCCGCTTAGGGAGGAACGGAGCTGTATACATGCATGGTAGTTCTGTTGCAGGAACCAAGGGAGCTGTGGCCAGGAAGGGTTCATCTGTGGACATTGCCCAGGTCCTCACCCTCCAGGTTCCTCATCGGGTGTGGTTAAAGCCTAATGCATCACTTTGCCTCCCGCCCTGTGCCTTCCCAACCCCACATTTCTCCATCTTCACTCTAGGTATGTGGCTCCAGGAATCTTAATGACTGCTAATGTTTTCCTTGTTCTTCAGAGTATTGCAAGCACACAATAGTCTGGAGAGGAGGCAGGAGCAGTATTGCCCTGGCCAGCTAAGGCAATGGACTGAGCAACTGGGAGTCAGGTCAGAGGGAGCCTACAGCTATATCCAATAGCCTGTTCAAGTTAGACACCAACACCCACCAGATTCTGAGTTTTTGTATCTTAACCCGACATCTGCTTAATCTTTCCCGGATCTGCTTAGTTCTTTGCCTCAAGCTAATTTGCAAGGAAAACAAAGCTGTCTGCTCCTCGCTGAGCCGATACTGCATAGATCTGTTATGTCATGCAATAGAGTAAAAGCGGTGCTATGTCCCCAGTAGTTATTTGTTTGTTGTTGCTGTTTGTTGTAATTCTGGGTTTTGAAACAGGGTCTCATTAGCGATCTATCTATCCCTGGCAGACCTGGAACTCTGTGCAGATGACACTGGCCTCAAACGTCTTCCTCCTGCCTCTTTCCAATGCCAGGGACCTCCACACAAATTCTCCTGTTGAAACCTAATCCCCAGTGTGAGATGTTAGAAGGTGGACCTTTGGGAGGCTGTCCCCTCCTGGATAGGATTGGTGACATTACAAATGGCTCCTTCACCTACTTCCACCAGCTCTACAGCAAAAACCAGGCTCACCAAACACCGGGTGTGTTAATGGTTGATGCTGAACTACCCAGTGTAAACTGATGGCATGACCACTCCATGGTGCGGTTAAGAGGATGGTTTTCACTGTAGACATAAGGGAGAGGGCAGCCAGAGGCATCTGGAAGAACGCAGAGAGGGAGTAGTAGACTGAACATGGCCAGCAGGATGGACCTGGCCAGGAGAGAGGCATGCACAGAGAGAGGGAGGAACATAAAGAGAGGGAGAGAGGAGAAGTGGGGAGGAGGGAGGCAGAGTGAGCATAGCCAGGTCATGAGGAGGATGAGGAGTTGGGGAGAGAAGCCTGTGAGCTGGAGGAGTTTAGGGAGGGAGAGAAGAGCTGGGGTACCAGCATGGCCTGTGAGCACAAGCTCTGAACTATGAGAACAGTTGATCTGATAAGTGATGGCTAAAGGAAAGTGGGTGGGTAGTGCACACGGTGTGGGTGCACCAGGCCAAGTGCACACAGTGTGGCCTCACCAGGCCAAGGGGGTGATCAGAAGAACAGAGAGGACAAGTATAATACAACGAGATATTTTGAGAGACCGTGAAGAGAGATTGCATTCATCTAGCACCCTGTTTACAGTAGATTTACCGTGGGCACACTATGTCAGAGACGGGAATGTCTGCTGTTTATCTTTCTATGTTGTCGGGAGATCCAGTCGCTTCGCTGGCAGCAATCTGTCAGGTGGTCACACTATCCTTGCCCTTGCGGTCGGACACACATCCTTTTATTCTTATCTTAATCACTAACAGTAACCCTTAGATCACACATCACATACAGCGGGGGGCGGGGGCGGGTGGGCGTAGGAGAGGGAACATATTTCCAGAGACTGTCAGACATACGTCTATGGACGTCCTGTAAGAAGTTAGAGTGAAGAGTTTTGAGACACCAAAACTGGGAAGCCGACATCAATGGAGATGCAAGGTGCAAGGTGCTTAGATAGAGCTGGCCGCCGGGGACAGAGCAGGCTGGTCACCAAGGCTGAGGGGTGCCACTGTAGGGCTGGCTGCTGCTGGCTCACAGGTTGGGGTGGGGCCTCAGAGCTGAGCCTGGTTGCAGAGGAGACAGGCAACAGTGGGGACTGAGCTGAACTAAAATCCCTGGTACGGTGGAGAGCTCTCTCCTGTTTAGTCCCCTGATACACAGAGGATGGTCACATAACAGACAGTGAGTTGGGGGGCTATGGTAAGACAGAGTTCCTCTTCAGCGATAGCCCTGCGCGTCCCTGAGCCCGGTGTGTCCAGAGTGCGATTTTAACACACTCACACGCTCCTACAATCCCAGTTCACCTTGACAAGTGTACAGGGTGACACCCTTTCCACACTCAGGGATAAAACATCCATCAGTCTGTGCCTCAACATTGGTGATGCCACATGCCCATCAAGGTAGAGTCAACCTTCTCCAAAATGAAATCTCTCGGGGCGAGGCACAGCCTGAAGACCGTGCTAGAATAACACAGGGCAGGTGCAGTCTGCACTCAACAGGATTGGTATAGTGACCCTAGTTCATGATCAGCTATCAGTCTGTTGAATTTATTGTTATTTATATATTTAGTGTTAGATTCTTGAGAGAGGGTCTTGCTATATAGCCCAGGCTCACTACCTAGGACTCACTGTGTAGTCCAGGATGTCCTGGAGCTCATGGTAACCCTCTTTGCTCACATTATAGCTTCCTGTGCCTAGCTTAAACATTAAACTTTATCATAGGTATGTTTTTTTTTTTTTTTTCAAAAAGAAAATCACAGCCTATTTACTACCTGTGACATACGTAGTGTCTGAATCCCCGAGGAGGAGGGGACTTGTTCCTGTCCACCTCAGCTGTGGAGCGGTGGGAGGACTGGAAGCTCCCAGGAGCTGGATGGCAGTCCTGGTGTAAAACAAGGGCGTCCACCCTTGACGCGACGGCCGGGTGCCTGGGGAAGTACTTGAAAAGAAAAAGTCTACCTTTTTGGGGGGGCCTGCCTGGGCTTTTATTAATAAATTTCCAGTAGGGCGCTTCCGCCACTTGCCTTTTTTTAGAGACGTGAAGAAAGGAGAATGGAAAACATTTCCTATGTTGAAATGAAAGGCACTATTTAATCTTGTCACCATCTGCCTTCGCTCCAGGCTGAGAGCCTGCAGGCCCGGCTGCCTGTTTCCTAGCGACAGGACAGACACACCTTCCCCATTAGAGACACACCAACTGCAGACAGTGCCCTTGCTCCCCAGGACCTGGAGTGTGGCCAGGTTGGCCCTGGACACTTTTCTTCAAGCAAAGAAGCCACTCTAGCTTCCTTCTTGGGGTCACACAGCAGCAGGCCTAGCCTTTAATTAACTCAGAAGTTCCTGTGTAGTCTTCAGAACCCAGGTTTTCCCTTCCACTGACGCTTCACTTCTGGGAGATCTACAATGGAGGGGTCTCGGGGTTCATTATTTCTAGCGGCTCTGTGCTGTGCTGTCTGTGTCTTAACTCCCACTGGCTCCGGCACTCTCTGACGGCCCCTGGCTTGCAGACAGGTGGCTCCAGCTCTCCATCCTCAGGCAGCTTTTCCTTCCCGTGACTGTGTCTTTCCTGTCCCGTCTGGGGACATTCTCGTTGGATTTTAGGGTACAACCTAATCCAGGGTGTGTTCGTCACAGCAGTCTTATTATTTCATTACATCGACAGAGTCCTTGATTCTAAGATCATATCCTGAGGTTCCTGGTGACAGCCTTTGGGAAACCAGAAACTAACCCGCAGCAGAGGCCTGTCGTGTCACCTGCAGCTCTCTTTTGTGGGAGAAAGGGTCTGATAAGTAAATGAAAAGGGGCGTGACCACTGTAGGCGTGGTTGTGGAGAGGTTCTCCTTGTAGATGCGAGGAGGGAGGGCCGAGAGGACACAAGAGAGCAAAGGTGGCCAAGAGGGGAAGAACCAAGAAAGCATGGCCGAAATGGCAGGTTTATGAAGAAAGGAGAAGCTAGGGGAGTGGGAGGGGAGTGAAGGGGAGGTGAGGGGAGTGGAGGGGAGGGTTAGGGAAGGGGAGGGAGAAGGGGAAGAGAGGGGAGGGAAGGGGAGGGAAGGGGAGGGGAGGGGAGGGGAGGGAAGAGTTTAGGGTAAGGAGTGGAGGATGGGGTTGGGGGTTGTGAGAAATGCAGAGATGCCAGGATTCTTGCAGGAGCTTGGTGAGAACAGAGAACGCCTGAAAGCCTAGGTTGTTAAATAGACATCACTGTTAGCCATTTGTCCTGAGTTTTGGGGGGAGGATCTGACAATAAACTGTTTATTAGGTGGCTTACCTCTTGACCCACAACACATGGCATGTGTGCAGATATCTAAAGCCCAGCTTGGGAAGGCAGGGCACTGCCTGTAAATGTAGCCCTAACCCTCATGGTAGTAATCCAGAGGGGTCATTACCTCCAGCAGTGGTTTTCAGCCTTCCTGACGCTGCGACCCTTTAACACGGTGCCTCCAACCATGAAGTTATTTTCATTGCCACTATCGTCATAGTGATCTGATATGCAGGGTGTCTGATGTGTGACCCCTGCGAAAGGGTCGTCTTCTGATGATCTGCCGGCCGAAGGTCAGTAAGCCCTGTCAAGCTCCACTAGGCCATGGGAGATAAGAACCTGCATAGCTCTAACAGCAGGGCTCCCCTGGGACCCTTCTGCCTTTGTGGCAGCATGGTGATGATGAGCTGCGTGCCCCACGCGTGATTCGGGGAATAGAGACTGTAAAAGCTCCCTGACCCCTGACCCCTGGCAGGGACCCTCCCTCTGTATAGTGTTCATGTGTTTGCTTTTTAGGATGGTGGGAATTGAACCCACAGTCTCCTGCTTATAAAGGAAATGCTGTCCAACTGAGCTGTACCCCAGCCCCTCTCCCTCTGGGTCTTCTTGTCTGTGTACAAAGTGACCACCTGCAGACTGGAGAAAACCTCCAGTTCCCAACTGTCCTCACCAGTGGCTGAAACCTGACCTTCTAAAATCTATTCCGTAGGGCGCAGGCCTTCTATGCTTGAAAGCTTACATTTTATTCCCAATAACTAAGATAAATCAAATGCAAAAAAAAAAAAAAAAAAAAGAAAAAAAAAGAAATCTTCAGGACTATAGTTGGCATTTTTGCTTCAGTGGTAGAGGGCCTGCTCCAGCGGAGGCTCCATTGACCTGTGAGCATTGCCCGATTCCAAGATGCACAGGCTGTTTTGGATTACTGCAAATGAGGCTGCCAGGGGTAACTTTGAATACACACCTGCCACACTGGCATGGAAATAAGTCTACAGGGTACACTAGAAATAACATTGTTGGGTTCATCTCCAGATGCCACGGACCTCTGAGGCCCTCTGGCCCTGGACTGAATGGCATCCTGCAAAGGTCATCTTAGTCGTCTTGGGGAGTGGGGACCGTGCAGGTGGGGATGTGACTTTCATTCACCTTGGCAGAACGTCACCAACGCAGGGGAGCATTCACGTGGCTGTTATGCTTCTATTAAAGGTGCGTCCATGAAAGGGCTGCCTCCATGTCTGGCCTGCACAGAGGCTGCTCAGGGTGGCCCCAAGCCAAAGGCTGCAGGCCTCAGCTCTTTCTCCAGGTCACTCTGCTCTGCCCTGAGAGGCCTTGGCCAACCCTTCAACTTCTGTCAGACAGTGGCACATGACTCCCCATTATTGCCTCTCCTAGATTTGAGAACAGATAGAAAAAGGTGTTCTGGGGCTTTCTGGGAGTCTACAAAGCTACCACATCTTATTTATCAATAATAGCAATGGCCAGGAAATGGAGTGACCCCACGACACCCTTCCTACTGCTGCTTCTTCCAAGCTGTCTATCTTCTGCTGGGGTGTGGAGCAGGGTATGTATGTGTGTGTTTGTGTGTGTGTGTGTGTGTGTGTGTGCGCGCACGTGTGTGTATGTGTGTGTGTGTTACCACTGAGGAAATATCTTCCATTCTAAGATTACTTGTGGGCTGCACACACCCAAAAGCCCAAGGACCATCGCTGTCTGCAACCATTGGATGGGGTGGGGTGTGTCTCTGAGACTTTTCAACCTGGAACCTCAGATGCCAACAGCTAACAATTTCTTGATACACGTTACATGCTTCTTCCTGTGTTTCTTGATCATAGTCTTGCTTACTGCAGGTTTAAGCAGGAAAAGAATCTGGTGGTGTTTTAGGGATAGCTCACAGAATCATTTCACTTAAATGTAAAGCTTGCAGCTCAGAAATTAGGAGTGTAGCTCAGGCTGAGGCAGCAAAGTCCTAACAGGCTGAGACACTGATGTGACTGCCCTAGACATAGACACCAGACACTAAGATGGCTGGCTACCAACTAAAAAATAAAATAAAAAAAAAATTAAAAAAAAAAAAAAGATAGCTGGCTACCACAGACTGTCTTCCAGTCTTATTGAAGTTTATTTATTTATCTTATATACAAATAATATATATATATATACACACATATACATACATGCATATGCATATATATGCTGTGGATTTGGTTTTTTGCTTGTATTATGTTAAGTGGGAATTTAATTAAAATTACGTGGGAATTCACGTGTCTGCATGTAGGATGCAGAAGGTCCCTGCCCCCAGTTGACTTTGATTGGTAAATAGTTACCAGCAGCCAGTGGCTGGGCAGGGAGACAGAGGAGATATTTAGGAGGGATGTAGGAGGGAGAGACAGGCAGAACCATCATGCTGGGGAAACAGAAAGATCAAGTGTGAGAGGCAGAAGAGAGACAGCCAACATGTAAGAGTTGGAGATCGTGGTCCAGGGGGGCTGCAAGCCTGGGTCTGGGGTGGCCAAGATGGAATATAAGTTTAATTTCAGTAAGTAATAATTCAGGAATATCAGAGGGGAAAGTGTATTAGCTGCAGGGAAGTTTGGAAGTGCCCAGCCATTGTGTTGTTTAAGGCATAGTAAACATAAGGCTGCATGTGCATGTGCGTGTGTGTGTGTGTGTGTGTGTGTCTTTCATTTGAGAATCCACAACATTGGGGCAGTAGCAAGGAAGTTTTACTGCCACTGCTGGGCAAGTAGAGCTGATTAATCAACCACCACTACACACACACACACACAAGTGTGTGTGCACACATGTGTACATACACTCATACACACATGTGTACATGTGTGTGTGCAGTGCCAGTGGAGGCAAAGGATGTCAGACTCCCTGGAACTGATGTTATAGATTGTTGACTGTTGTGAGCTGCCATGTGGGTGCTGGGAAATTAAATTGCTCCTAACATTGAGCCATCTCTCCAGCCCCATGTACCCTATCTTTTAACCCTTCACAAGTGTTCCCCTGAAGACTTATGGAGGGGACTCCCAGTCCTTGGGAAGGGGGAGCAGAAAGGCAACTGTTATAGTCAGCTTGCATAAAGACCCTGAGGCCTGGCTCCCTAGAGCATCCCCTGACTGTGAAGGGATGCAGGGAATAGGGCCTTTGCATGAGCCAGGGCCACTGAGACCTTTATTCTGGGACCTCTACAGGTACATCCTGACACTGCAGCTCCCAAAGCCTTGGGATTTTTTAAAACTCAATTCGATAACCAGGAGCTTTCTGAATCTACTGAATTATAGCCCGAAGCCCATATTGATAGCTTCCCTCGCAACGAGCCTTTGGGAGAGAAAATGGGAGGTAAAAACTGCTTGGCCTGTGGCCGCTGCTAACCTACCTGTCCTCAAGGACCACAAAGCAGGTGAGCCTAGGGTCACAGAAGAGGACACTGGATCAAGAATTTGACATACCAGAGGCAGTACTCCGTGCTCTGACCCCCTTCTTTGGAAGAAGACTCTCATTACTAGCCCACCCACATATACACCAGTTCTAGGGTGGGTTAAGGGTCTGGAGCTGCTTTCTTTGTCCTCACGGGTGGTTTCAGCTGGATCTCTGTTCAAGCTGAACCATCTGGGGGCCTAGGGGGGGCCTGATGAGCCATAAAGATAGGTCAGAGAAGATGATTTCCCCGTTCTATCCCCATCAGCACTGTGAACTCTCTTCATGCCAGTCAGACTGGCAGATACTGTGAGAGCTGGCAACTCAACCCCACTAGGGGGCACCAGAAACTACAGGGCTCCTGAATCAGGGCATAAGGCAAGCCTTGATCTCTCATGTTTCCTTACACTCCTATGCCCAGAAGGCTTTGGTGGGGTCCTCCATGTCTACCATGGTGGTAGTGCACGCCTTTAATCCTAGCACTGGGGAGGCAGGGGCAGGCAGATCTCAGTGAGGCCAACCTGGTCTACAGAGTGAGTTCTAGGACAGCCAGGACTACACAGAGAAACCCTGTCTTAGAAAACCAAATGAAGGAAGATTTACTTTATTCCAGCTTTGAGTCTATGGAATTGGGGTCTGTGAGGCTTTGGCGGGGTCCTCCGCATCTGTGAGGCTTTGGCGGGGTCCTCCGCATCTGTGAGGCTTTGGCCGGGTCCTCCGCATCTGTGAGGCTTTGGCGGGGTCCTCTGTATCTGTGAGGCTTTGGCGGGGTCCTCCGCATCTGTGAGGCTTTGGCGGGGTCCTCCGCATCTGTGAGGCTTTGGCGGGGTCTTCAGTCAAACTAGGGCTTAGTTGCAGCAATGCATGAAGTATGTTAAAAATATATCTCTTACCTTCTAAAAGAGT
>NC_034607.1:53542348-53544053 GCF_900095145.1 Mus pahari
GTTCCTCTTCCTCCACATCCTCACCAGCATCTGCTGTAACCTGAGGTTTTGATTTTAGCCATTGAGATTGGTATGAAGTGGAATCTCAGGGTTGTTTTGATTTGTATTTCCCTGAGGACTAAGGATGATGAACATTTCTTTAGGTGCTTCTCGGCCATTCAATATGCCTCAGTTGAGAATTCTTTGTTTAGTTCTGTACCCCATTTTTAAATAGGGTTATATGGTTCTCTGGAGTCTCACTTCTGGAGTTCTTTGTATATATTAGATATTAGCCCTCTATTGGATTTAGGATTGGTAAAGATCTTTTCCCAGTCTGTTGCCTTTTTGTCTTATTGACAGTGCCCTTTGCCTTATTGAAGCTTTGCAATTTTATGAGGTCCCATTTGTTAATTCTTGATCTTACAGCATAAGCCATTGGTGTTCTGTTTTTCCCCTCTGCCCATATGTTTGAGGCTTTTCCCCACTTTCTCCTCTATAAGTTTAAGTGTCTCTGGTTTTATGTGGAGGTCCTTGATCCACTTAGACTTGGGCTTTGTACAAGGAGATAAGAATGGATCAATTCTCATTCTTCTACAAGAAAACTGCCAGTTATGCCAGCACCGTTTGTTGAAAATGCTGTCATTTTTCCACTGGGTGGTTTTAGCTCCCTTGTTAAAGATCAAGTGACCATAGGTGTGTGGGTTCATTTCTGGGTCTTTAATTCTATTCCATTGATCGACCTGTCTGTCCCTGTACCAGTACCATGCAGTTTTTATCACAATTGCTCTGTAGTACAGCTTGAGGTCAGGGATGGTGATTCCACCAGAGGTTCTTTTATTGTTGAGAATAGTTTTTATTATTCTGGGGTTTTTGTATTACCAGATTAATTTGCAAATTGCCCTTTTTAACTCTGAAAAAATTGAGTTGGAATTCTGATTGAGATTGTATTGAATCTGTAGATTGCTTTCGGCAAGATAGCCATTTTTACTATATTAATCCTGCCAGTCCATGAGCATGGGAGATCTTTCCATCTTTTGAGATCTTCGATTTCTTTCTTCAGAGACTTAAAGTTCTTATTATACAGATCTTTCACTTGCTTGGTTACACGAAGGTATTTCATATTATTTGTGACTATTGTGAAGGGTGTTGTTTCCCTAATTTCTTTCTCAGCCCATTTATCCTCTGTGTAAAGTCGTGGTGGCGCACGCCTTTAATCCCAGCAGAGGCAGGCAGATTTCTGAGTTCAAGGCCAGCCTGTCTACAAAGTGAGTTCCAGGACAGCCAGGGCTATACAGAGAAACCCTGTCTCAAAAAACAAACAAACAAACAAAAAGACCTTTTATATTGAGCTACTTCACTGAAGTAGTTTATCAGGTTTAGAAGTTCTCAGGAAGGATTTTTGGGGTCACTTATGTATACTATCATATCATCTGCAAATAATGATATTTTGACTTCTTCCTTTCCGATTTGTATCCCTGTAATCTCCTTTTGTTATCTAATTGCTCTGGCTAGAACTTCAAGTATTATATTGAATAGGTAGGGAGAAAATGGGCATCCTTGTTTAATCCCTGATTTTAGTGGGATTGCTTCAAGTTCTCTCCATTTAATTTGATATTGGCTACTGGTTTGCAGTATATTGCTTTTATTATGTTTAGGTATGGGCCTTGAATTCCTGATTTTTTCCAAGACTTTTATCATAAATGGGTGTTGGATTTTGTCAAATGCT
>NC_034607.1:53547023-53561325 GCF_900095145.1 Mus pahari
CCTAGGTTTTCTAACTTCAGAGTTGTCTCCCTTTGTGATTTCTTTATTGTTTCTAGTTCCATTTTTAGATCCTGGATGGTTTTGTTCAATTCCTTCACCTGCTTGGTTGTGTTTTCCTATAATTCTTTAAGAGATTTTGGTGTTTCCTCTTTAAGGGCTTCTACCTGTTTAACTGTTCTCCTGTATTTCTTTAAAGTAGTTATAAATGTCCTTCTTGGAATCCTCTACCAGCATCATGAGATATGATTTTAAATCTGAAGCTTGCTTTTCCAGTGTGTTGGGGAATCCAGGATTCACTGAGGTGGGAGTACTGGGTTCTGATGATGCCAAGTCGTCTTGGTTTCTGTTAAGATTCTTGCATTTGCCTTTCGCCATCTGGTAATCTCTGGTGTTAGATGTTCTTGCTGTCTCTGGCTGGAGCTTGTTCCTACTGTGAGTCTGTAAGCCTATGTCAGCACTCCTGGGAGACCAGCTCTCTCCTGGCAAGACCATTGCACAGAGTGCTGTAGAATAGCCCCACCTCCTGGGTGCAGATGTAGGCCCATAGAACCCTTCCCAGCTGCTCTGTGGCCCTTGTGCTCCTGAGTGGACCCACCTTAGAGAGTCACTGGAGGAAAAAAATCGCCATCTCCCCTGAGTCCCAGTGTCAGACATTTCCTGGAAGCAAGCTCTCCTCTGTCAGGGAAGGTGCACAGAGCACTGAGGATCAGCTCCACCTCCTGGGTGCCTTGTCTTGGATTTCCCATGTAATCAGTCATCTTTTACGGCCTAGGCTAGTACATAACCGTAATTGTAAGTTTTGTGGTCAAGAAATTCTGGCAAAGACACATCTTCTATGCCCCTGACCGAAGAGTAATGAATGTGTATTTTTATGTATGTTATAATAACTCTTACCTAAACACAGAAATAAAGGTTGAAAGCAATCTTGTAAAACATATGCCTACCGTGGATGCTGGATACATCGGCTATAGCTTGAGAGTGCTGCCTGTTGTTTGTTTATTATCTGGGTTTGTTTATTATGTTGGGGTCATTTGGAGTCAGCAACTTCATCCCTCATAGAACTCTGTTGAAGGAATCTATTAAATAGCTCCCATTCCTTTTACATGGGATGCTTTCCCTGCTGTTCAAACAAGAGAGCAGAGTCCTTTGTTGGGGACAGACACTTAGAAGCAGACAGAGTTACAGGGACAGAGTCACGAAACAGCATTCAGGAAGGCGCAAAGTTAGACTCAGACCACAGACAGGAATGACAGAACAGAGAGAATAAATAAAGCGTTAAAAGGTTCCCTTACTCTGGTCAAATGACACAGGGACAGTGTGCTTTATTGATTTTTTTGTCCTTAATGTGACACAAATGCATTACTAATGACTCTGAGTTTATTATCAGTGCATTCAAATTGATGCTCTGAGCCACGTGTGATGCTCCGAGACTCCAGAGCCATGTGTGATTGCTCCAAGACTCCAGAGCCATGTGTGATGCTCCAAGACTCCAGAGCCATGTGTGATGCTCCAAGACTCCAGAGCCATGTGTGATGCTCCGAGACTCCAGGGCCATGTGTGATGCTCCAAGACTCCAGAGTCTTGAGCTTGAGAAGAGAGCCCTCCAGAGATGATGTGAAGGGATAGGAAGATTCCAACGTCAAGGACAGCCTGGGCTTCAGACAAACCAACAAACAAGTACAACCACCTACCTGGCATCTCCCAGGCCAAGAAGCGACTTAGAGGGAGGGACTGCTGATTGGGGTTCAGGCTTCCTGAGCTTCAGTGTGTGGTCAGTGGCCGCACTTCTGAGCCTGTGGTGAAGCAAAGTGTCATGGCGGAAGAGCATAGTGGAGCAGAGCTGTTCAGCTCATGGCACTCAGGAAGCAGAGATGGAAGGAGAGAGGGAGAGGGGGAGAGGGAGGGAAAGGGGAAAGGAGAGGGAGGAAAGGGGAGGGAGAGGGAGAGAGAGAGGACAGAGAAAGGGAGGGATATAAAATGGAGCCCAGGATGATATGTACTTGCAAAGACATATCTCCAGAAACTCACTTCCTCCAATTAGGTACATCCCAAAATAGCACTACCAGCTAAAGTGTTCTTTGGTGTACTTCATATTCAAACTATAACACGGCCTCAAAACCGCAATATAAGATCTTACATACACATGCTCACCCCTATGGATGGCCAAGGACCAGAGATGGGTGAAAGGGTGTCTTTAGGAGGGAAACCTGTAGTCGACCAGCGAATACCCTCCTCCAAAGATAGATGCTTACAGATCCCTATGGCCTGAGGATGTATTATCTTTATATAGCAAAAAAGTCTCTAATTTATAGCAAAGAAAGGTCTTTGCTGATATGAAGTAAGACTCTCAATATGGGGAGCATGTCCTAGGATTCTGAGTGTAACCTAATATCGAAAGTGTCCTTCTAGAAGGGCCTTCTAGAGCCCAGAGCAATGGGAGGAGCTGATTCTTTCTAGAGCCTGCAGAAGGCAGAAGGATCCACCCTGCTTACATATCAGCCCAAGGCTTACAAGAGACATTGTGTATTCTGGCCTCCAGACTGTAGAATACATTTGCTTTTGTTTTGGTTTAGTTTTTTTTAGATAAATCTTGTCCTGGAACTTGCTAGTTGGGAAAGATATCCACCTGCCTCTGCCCACTCCAACCTCCCGGCCCACCCCTCATCCTCAACTCCCATGCTGGGATTAAAGGTGTGTGCCACCATGCCTGGTAGGGGAATATAATCATACTAACAAGGTAACAGGAACTTGCCCCAGCAATATGAGAAAACTGGTCCATGAGCTTCCTGGGGGTTTGTCAGTCTACCCAGCACATCAGGGAGGAGACAAGAATTCCTTCCTTCCTCCGCCAAGCCTTGAAGGCCGGAACAGGGGCAAGGCTGCCCTTCCCCAGAAATCAAGCTTCCTCAGAATCATAATCTTCAACCTCCCGAACGCCCGGGGCCTTATGCTGCCTCCCATCCAATCCCAGCCTAAGCCCCATTTTTCTCCGTCCCTCCTCTTCTTCCTCCTCCTCCTCCTCCTCTTCTGTCGAGGGTGAAACTGAACTCTTGATGGTTCTCTATGTCATCCTAAACAGCTCGAAACACAGAATCCGAGGCCAGGCTGACCTACTCTGTCTCAAATAAAGAAAAAGAAAACCTTTAATTTCAATTTTTAAAAAAGACCTATTTTTATTATTTAAATGTATGTGTCTGTGTGAACGCATGGTGCGTGCCTTAGAGGTCCTAAGAGGGCAGCTGAGTCTCTGGCACTGGAGTTACAGGAATTGTGAGCTGCCTGGGACTGTGTGTGTGTGTGTGTGTGTGTGTGTGTGTGTGTGTGTGAATGAGTGTGTGTGCGCACGCGTGAGAATGGGGGGGGCAGTGGACCGTGCCACCAGACAGAAGAACAGGTAAGATTGTAGCAAGTTCAGAACCCCAGTAAATCTCATAGTTGAGAATGGCAGGAGTTAGAACTAGTCCCCTACCAGGTTTCTGTCCTGGAGCATGTGACACTGACACCCCACTAAGAGGACCATGACAACCAGTCAGTTAGCATAGGGCCTAGAGTTCTAGTGATAGTGAGGTATCTACATAGGCCCCGAGTGTTTAGCCAATGAGCTTCCCTTCCGGGGCATTCCTTCCTGCAGAAGGTATTTAATTTCTGGTTCACCTGAATAAGACTTAAGCATCTTCATCTGCCATGAATAAAGCAGTGTGCACAATCAAGGGCCATCTCCTTCTAGGACAGAGGGGGCCTCGGGCAAGGGGGGTGCGCTGTCTGGCTTCATCGTACAGAACTGTGACTAAGCCTCTGTGTTTGTGGCCATCACTCAGAGCTAAGCCAAATGTCCCCTGCCTGGATTCATCAAGGCCCTGCGGCCCCATAGCGGCCCTGCGGCCCCATGCCCAACTCCTTGTGGTTCTCAGAAGCGTCTGGGTGTACAGGAGTTTGAGAACCACAGCCTCTGCCCCAGCCCCCACTGTTTCTCGCCTGGAGAAACAGGGACTGGGACCCCTATCTTATGTGTTTTGCCTTCCCTAAGCAGTGTATCAGTGGCCAGCAACCAAAAAAGGCAAGGAAGAAATGCAGCCTGTGGTTCACCTCCCCTGAGAGGCACATCAGTGCATTCTGACACCCCAGCAGCAAGGTGGAAACTCAGAACAAGTGTGTGTGTGTGTGTGTGTGCATGGCTGTGTGTGAATATGTTTTTTGTAAGTATGAGTGTATGTTTGTGTGTGAGTGTGTATGAGTGTATACATGAGTGTAAGTATGAATGTGTGTGTGTGTCTGTATATGTATGAGTATGTATGTGTGCATGGCTGTGTGTGAATGAGTTTGTGAGTGTGTATGTGTATGTTTGTGTGTGAGTGTGTGGGTATGAAGTATACATGAATGTAAGTTTGACTGGTGTGAGTGTGAGTGTGTGAGTGTGTGTGTGTGTGTGTGTATGTGTGTGTGTGTGTGTGTATACATGTTAGGGTTTGCTCATAAAAGAGAAGGAGGGGCCTGTCAGGTTTTGGCACACTTTTGTAATCTCAGTCCTGGGGAAGCTGAGGTGGGAAGAAAGATCATGTGGTAAACTCAAGGCCAATCTGTGCTACCTAGTAAGAACCTTCCTCAAAACACAAGAAAATGACCAAAGTCGGGTGGGGCCAAGCAAGAAACAGAGAGCCGGTGGCAGTGGCAGGGTCACAGGGATGGGAGGGGTGTGGGGACTGTAGTGGCAGGGTCACATCTAAGCTTTTCAGTGTTTTTATGTAAGTTGAACCACTCTCGATGTTTCAGCCATGGCCTCTCCTGCGTTTAGGGGTGCGCACACTCTAACTGCTCTTCTTGCTTTGTTTGAACACGAGTCTGACTGGCAGCACAGTGTAGGGTGAGTACTGTCTCTGGAGTGGAGAGACGGCCTTGTGTAGAGGGCTTGCTCCCTGTATTCGGTCCTGTATGTGGTTGCCAACTCTGACTGGCAGAGGACTGGCCTCCCTTAGCTCAGAGTTCACTCAGGACAGTGCAGAAGGCAGGGGCTATGGCTCCCATGGTGACAGCAATTGTTCGCACCCAGAGAAAGCCAGCCAAAACCAGCAGCAAAGCCACACCCTTCAAAGGCCTGACTTTTGTGGCCTGCTTTTGCCAGTTGGTCCCACCCTTAAAAACTCCACCAACTGTGAGCAGGGGACATTTCTGATTTGCATCTTTCTATTGTGCTACTCCCTCAGGGCCATTATCTGAAAATAAAAAAACAAGCAAACAAAAACCTTCCTCATCGAAACAAAACCAAACCAGAACCCTGGCTCTCCTCGGCCTCCGGTTCAGAAAGGGCAAGAAGCCCTGAACTGGAAGTGCGGTTCATGCAGGAAGGATCCAAGCCAGGCAGCCTTGGGATGCAGCATTAAGCACTTATAAAAGGTCTGTCTTTCCCCAAAGGGTTCCAGCTGCAGGATAATGGTTGCACGTTCATCCCCAAGGCCGCTTTCATACAATCAGAGGGGAAGGCCATACTCTCTCTGTTCCCTTGAACACTGCTCCTTGCAAAGAAAGAAAAATGGCCTTCAATTAACTTCTGCTCTGGCTTGGAGCAGATACAGACCCACTTTAGCTGAGAGAGAAATGGGCGGTGCAAAGTGGCGCTCGCTCGCAGCCGTCCTAATGGACATTCTCTTTTCAGTGTCTCCTTTATTTAAGAAACACTTCCTCAGAGAGCACTGACTGATGCCACTGTCCTGTGTCCAGAGACTCTCTCAGCTAATGCATCCGAGGCTGTGAACGGAGGGGGCAGCCGCCTAAGTAAATGTTGTCCTAAGCCATGACCCATGGGGACTGGCAACTGCAGATGCTGAAGACCACATATAAGCCAAGGCCCGCTCACCCTCAATCTCTATGACAGCCAGGAAAGTCACTCCCAGACCTTCTCCCTCTGGGCCCCCTGAAGATCATGCCAGGACAGGTGTTCTGCCCTCTTCCCGGGGTACATGAGGCCATTCTGCTACTAGAACAGTTTTATGTCTGTGCTTTGCAAATTTTCTCCCCTAGTCCCCAGAGACTTCTCGTTGCCTGTATGCCAGCTCTCTTTTCTTGTGCCTTCAGGAGTCTCTTTCAAGCCTGCAGCCTCTTTAGCCTCCTAAAACATATCATCGTGAAGTGTCTCGAGTGATCTAAAAGGTAATGTTAGTAATAAAAAACGAGAGTAGAAGCTGAGCGGTGGTGTATGCCTTTAATCCCCGCAGGAGCAGGTGAATCTCTCTGAGTTCGAGGCCAGCATAGTCTACAGAGTGAGTTCCAGGACAGTCAGGGCTACACAGAGAAACCCTGTTTCAAAAAACTAAACAAACAAACTGTGGGTTCCCGAGACAGACGAGGGATGGTAAAGAGCTGCCCATACCCTGCTCTCGGAGGGTGCGGCAGGAGTGGGGCCGCTTCCTAGCTTCCTAACCCAAATTAGGTTTGGGCCTACTCAACTCCACAGAAACAACAGTCATGTCATGATAAATTAGCTGGTTAGGGCTATCTTAGCCCTGTCACTTACTTGCCTACCTAACACTCTTGGCCATCACGTGGAATCTTTGAAATGTACTGTTAGCACATCATCATTAGCTTCCATCACCTCCCTCTCCCCCAGTTAAGAATATCACCAGGGGCATCTCAACTGAGTCTCCACCACTTTGCTGTAGCTGGCTTATTTGTGGTCCCAACCAACGTTAAACACAGTAATGTCATGATTTCTTCTGTTCTAGAACTAATGAAAACTCATGTCTGCTTCCATGGTGTCATTTAACATGTTATTAGGGGCAGTGAGAAGTTTTGTTCCTGGTCCATGGACTCTGATGTGTTTATAAAAAGATAGTGAGGGGAAAAAAAAATTTTTTTTTTATTTTTTGAGACAGGGTTTCTCTGTGTAGCCCTGGCTGTCCTGGAACTCACTCTGTAGACCAGGCTGGCCTCGAACTCAGAAATCTACCTACCTCTGCCTCCCAAGTACTGGGGTTAAAGGTGTGCACCAACACGCCCAGCAGGAAATTATGTTTTATGGAGGTGTAGTCAGGTATGGGGCAAGGTGGTGTGTCTGTGGGCCCATGCTGAGGCTTCCCTTCCCCCTGAGGACCAGCCACGCAGCAGTATAGTATAGAATAGAGTTTATTAAGGGCATGGGGAGGGGAGTTAAGAGGGTAGTAGAGGCAGAGAAAGGGAGAGAGAGAGAGGAGGAGAGAAGAGGCCAACCATGAGCACGTTGTGGGGGGGGAGGAAATGGAGGGGGGGTAGGGGAAGAGCAAGAGAAAGCAAGAGACAGAGTGGGTCGGCCTACCTGGCTCTTGCCAGGTAACTGTGGGGTGAAGCTTAGACAGAATACTAACAGTCTCTCTTACCACCTTTGAGGTGAAAGCTGTGTTCTGAAGCAAAGTGAACAAACACAGCAGGTTCTCTAAAGTGGCTAGACCATCGGTCCTGACCAATTGCATCTTAGTCCTTGACTCTGCTAATATCATGCTGGAAGTCCAGCTTCCAGATCAGACGAAATGACCTGAACCAGGCACATTTTTTGGCCACATCAAACCAGATGTGGTTTGAATGTGAAATTTCCCTTACGTGTGTTTAAATAATTGGTCCCCAGGTGGTCTAGCACTGATTTGGAAGGGTTTGAAACCAGAGCTTTGATGGAAGAAATGGGTTGCTGGAGAGTGGACCTCTTAGCACATCATCACGAGCTTCCATCAATCCCCGCAGTTAAGGCTATTGCCCCACCCGACTTCCTTTTGTTTTCTGCCTCCAGCACTGTGGCCAGTCAGTCCACACTCCTGACACCATGCCTGCCCCACCAGGGTGGAGTATCTGTACTAAATCCCCTGCCTCCACGCCTGTGTCACCATGCTCAACTATACTGAATCTGCTCAAACCATGTGCCCAAACAACCTTCTTCCCTGAGGTTGCTTCTTGGCCAGAGTGTGGTGCCAGCCACAAGGTGAGTACGAACACAGTAGGCTTCTCTCTGCTCTCAAAGTGTACCTACTGAAACAATTTACTTTTGTATATGCACATATATTTTGCCTGCATTTGTGTCTGTGCATGCCTAGTACCTGTAGAGGTCAGAATACAGTGTTGGATCACCTGGAACTAGTGTGGATGCTAAACATTGAACCCAGGTCCTTTAAAAGAGCAGCCGGTGCTCTTAACTGCTGAGCCACCTCCAGCTTCTTTTATTCAGCCGTACAGGATCCAAGAATCCAAAACAGGCTCTGATAGCTTAGCTGAGCTGAGCTGGCAGCAGAGGTGTCTGAAGGACTTCGCGTCCTGTTCTCTTTCCTGCTTTGAACAAGTCTCCCGAGGGCAGCTGTCTGAGATGCAGGGCTGTAAACCACCAGCACTATCTTGGACAGACAGACACTCTCCTGTGACACAGAGGCTCTGGCCCCAGCTGCCAGGGATTTTCTACACAGAGAGAGCTGAAAAACAAGTTCTATTATCTTTGTGTGAGCAGCATTGCTGCGCTTTGAGCCTTTGGTGGGTATTACTGAGCAAGGGACGATGGATGGGGCATTTTGCTTGTGGTTGCTGTGCCTCAGACACCAGCTGAGACGGCTGGTTCTGTTCAGTCAGGAGAGACAGTGGAAAGCAAACAGGAACAGAGGAAGGATGTGGGAAGCTGGGGATGTCATCTTTTCTTGGTGGCAGGCGGTGGCCATGTGTGCTGTAGCAGCTTTGCCTTCACCAAGGACATCCCAGAAAATGGTTGGATTTT
The DNA here is from genome assembly GCF_900095145.1 of Mus pahari. Classification (NCBI taxonomy): domain Eukaryota; kingdom Metazoa; phylum Chordata; class Mammalia; order Rodentia; family Muridae; genus Mus; species Mus pahari. Next base: position 53,555,740 of record NC_034607.1, read on the forward strand.
TTTCCCCTAATAATCAACTTGCTGTTTTTCTGAAAGAAGTTCTGTTTTCCTGGAAACGCTTCTGTAAGCATCCTAATGGGAATGAAGGCATTCTAAAGGCACTCCCTCTGCTGTCCAGTGTCAGGCTATCAGAACAATAGACCCCTAGAAATTGGAATTTTGTGCTAGAAGAAGGAAAAAGGCTGGCGCCTGGCTGCAGCCAGAGGAGGAGTTGGTCTCCCGGGTCAAGGGCATTTCACAGCGCTCCGACTACCCGACATGGCGTCTGTGCTGGGCAGTGTAACAGCCTAGACAGGAATGAAGGCATCCTTAAGAGACATTTGTGTCTCTAAACTGACTATCAGACTGTTAAAACAGTTCTCCCCCCACCCCCAAAAATAATTCCTCAGGAATCTATGCTAAGAGAATGGAAGGGTCTGAGGTGGAAGGCATACTTGGTTCCTGGGGAGGGACTGTGACCAGTTAGACCTCTTCACAGGAGGAGGCAGAAGCCCGACAAGATCTGGTCGATGGTTGGTGGACTGCTGGATTGCTCTTATCTTCTATTTAAACTTTACTCTCAGTTCAGCGTCCTGGTCAATGTGTCTTTAATCCCAGTAATTTCACCACTCTGCAGGCAGAACCAGTCTGAGGCCTGTCAACATAGACAGTTCTATATAGCTTAGGGATGCACAGTGGGACTCTGTCTCAAAAAATAAAAATAAAAAATTAGCCTACGAACCCTCCACCCTACACAAAGAACTACAGACAACTAAAGAATGCTGGTAGTGGAAGAAACAGTCCTGCCCAGGCAAGAAGACAGCAATTGGGTATCCAATGCTAAATGGTTAGCCCTGAAAACACACACACAAGAAATAGTATACAGACGGAACAGGATGTATTTATGTCTTTAGGAATATATGTGAATGTACATATGTAGCAACACAATGAAAAAGAGGTCATGGATTTGAAAGGGAGTGAGGAGGGGTGCGTGGGAGGGATGGGGGGGGGGAACCGGTGCAGTAAATGATGTAATTATAGCATCAAAAATGAAAATACTTTTTAAAATCATGAACTTTAATCCCAGCTCAGGACCCCCAGATATGGATGTATATACGAGAGGGCTGCAGGTCTACGAGAGGGCTGCAGGTCTATGGGAGGGCTGCAGGTCTCCTTGTCATTCTTCCCCCTCTGAATACACCTCCTTCTGATGTTTACTGGTAATTTAACTGATTTCTTGGGGACAGACAGCTGAACATGCTTCCTTGGGGTACAGGCTGTGACTCCAACTTTGGTAGTGGTCTTTACTAAGCATCTTACCAGGTGCTTAGTAATGCATATCTCTTGCTCTCTAATTAAACATAAGCCTCGTGTCAGACCCCCAAAGACGGACTTGGGAAGCCTCTGATCTCCTTATTCGTTCTTCTTCGCAGTGTGTCCACACTGAGTGAGTCCTTTTGTGACATTTTACTCTTTCTTGATTTTATTTTAGATATTTCTATCGAGGACAGGTGCTTGAGTTGAGCCTGTTAGAGCTGCCAGGGCCCAGGCGCTGTCTGTAAAGACTCCCATCATAATTTTGACCATCCGTGACCAGGAAAACACTCTCCGGGTGTCAGGCCCGTACAGCAAGTTGACAACGTATTATTATCAGAATTGGTGCAAGTGAAGGATTAAGGCTTCAGTGCAGCCTCAGATGGCGAACTAGAAGCTTCCTCTCTGCCGTTTTCTTTTCCTTTCCTTTCCTTTCCTTTCCTTTCCTTTCCTTTCCTTTCCTTTCCTTTCCTTTCCTTTCCTTTCCTTTCCTTTCCTTCCCTTCCCTTCCCTTCCCTTCCTTCCCTTTTTTTTCTTTTCTTTTTTAAACATTTTTAAAAATTATTTTCTACTTATTCACTTTATCTCCTGCTCACTGCCCATCTCCTGGCCACCTCTTTCCCCCATCCCCTTCTATTCTGAGTGTGTAAGGGTCCCCAGGGTACACCACCACCACCCTGGCACTTCAAGCCTCTGTGAGGCTAGGTGCTTTTGATCCTACTGAGGCCAGACGAGGCAGCCCAAGGAGAAGAACAGGCCGCACAGGCCACAGCTATTGCGGGATAGCCCCCGCTGCAGGTGTTTGGGACCCACATGAGGCCCACACTGCACATCTGCTGCATATGAGTGGAAAGGCCTAGGTACAGCCCGTGTATGTTCTTTGGATGGTGGTTCAGATTCTAAGAGTACCAAGGGTCCAGGTGAGTTGACTCTGTTGGTCTTCCTGTGAAGTTCCTCTCCCCTGTGGGGCCCTAATCCTTCCTCCTATTCTTCCCTAAGAGTCCCCAAGCTCCATCCACTGTTTGGCCGTGGGTCTCTGCATCCGTCTGAGTCAGCTGCTGGGTGGAGCTTTCCAGAGGACAGCCATGCCAGGCTCCTGTCTGCAAGCACGCGTCAGAGATTGGTTCTTGCCCATGGGCTAGGTCTCAAGTTGGGCAGGTCATTGGTTGGCCATTCCCTCAGTCTCTGCTCCATCCCCTCTACCTGCATTTCTTATGGACAGGATAAATTTTGGATTGAAAATTTTGTGAGTGTGATGTTGTTTCTGTCATACCACCAGGGTTCCTGCCCAGCTGTAGGAGGTAACCTCTTTAAGTTCTATATTCCCTATGTACTGAGTCACAGCTAAGGTCACCCCATTGATTCTTGGGTACCTCCCTTATCCCAGGTCTGTGTCTCATCCTGGAGATGCCCCCAACCTCCTCATCTCTGTGCAATGCAGATTTCCACTAATTTCATGGCCATCTAGCCATCTCTCCTGTCCTTCCCCACACCTGATCCTGAACCCCTCCTTTTCCTTCCCTTCCTCCCTCCCTGCCAGTTCTCTCCCTCCATCTGACTCCTGTGGCTATTTTATTCCCCTTTCTAAGTGAGATTCACGCCTCCTAGGTGGGGCCTTCTTTCTTGTTTGGCTTTTTGGGGGCCGTAGAGCGTAACACGGCACCTGTGTTGATGGCTAATATCCACTTACATGTGAGTGCATACAAGCATGCCCTTTGAGGACTGGGTTACCTCACTCAGGATAATATTCTCAACTTCTATCCATTTGCCTGCAAAATTCATGATGTCTTTGTTTTTAATAGCCAAATAGTATTCCATTGTGTAAATGTACCAGATTTTCTTTATCCATTCCTCAGTTGAGGGACATCTAGGCTGTTCCCATTTCCTGGCTATTACACATAAGGCTACTGCTACGAACATAGTTGAGCAAGTGTCTTCGTGGGGTGTTAGAGCTCTTTTGGGTATATGCCCAGGAGTGGTATGGCTGGTAGAACTGTTCCCAGTTTTCTGAGAAACTGACAAATTGATTTCCAAAGTGGTTGTCCAAGTTTACACTCCCACGAGCAGTGGAGAAGTGTTCCCCTGGCGCCACACCCTCGCCAGCACATGCTATCTCTTGAGTTTTTGATCTCAGCCACTCTGATGCATGTGAGATGGAAACTCAGAGATGTTTCGATTAACATTTCCCTGATATCTAAGGACTTTGAACATTTCTTTAAGTGCTTCTTGGCCATTCGAGATTCTTCTGTTGAGAAATCTTTGTTTAGTTCTGTACCTCATTTGTTAAATTGGGTTATTTGGGTTGTTAGTGTCTAACTTCTTGAGTTCTTTGTAAAATTTTGGATATTAACCCTCTGTCAGATATAGAGTTGATGAAGATCCTCTCCCAATCTGTAGGCTGCCAATTTGTCCTATTGACAATATCCTTTGCCTTACAGACGCTTTGCAGTTTCAATTGTTGGTCTTAAAGCCTGAGCCATTGGTGTTCTGTTCAGGAAATTGTCTCCTCTGCCAATACATTCAAGGATATTTCCCATTTTCTCTTCTATTAGATTCAGTGTATCTGGTTTTATGTTGAGGTCCTTGACCCACTTGGACTTGAGTTTTGTGCAGGGAGATAAGTATGTATTTATTTTCATTCTTTTACATGTAGACATCCAGTTAGTCCATTTGTTAAAGATGCTTTCATTTTTCCATTGTATGGGTTTATGTTCTTTATTAAAAATCAAGTGTCCATAGGTGTGTGGGCTCATTTTTGGATCTTCAATTCAATTCCATTGATCACTGTGATTGTTTCTGTACCAATGCCATGCAGGTTTTGTTTTTGTTTTTTTTTTTTTTTTTTTTTTTTTTTTTTTTTTTTTTTTTTTTTTTTTGGTTGGGATATTGCTCTGTAATACAGCTAGAGGTCAGGGATGGTGACTCCTTCAAAAGTGCTTTTACTCAGAATTGTTTTGGCTATCCTGGGTTTTTCATTTTCCTGTAGGAAGTTGAGAATTACTCTTTCAAGGTTTATAAAAAACTGTGTTGGAATTTTAATGGGGAGTGCGTTGAATCTGTAGATTGCTTCTGGTAAGACAGCCATTTTCACTATGTTAATCCTACCTATCCATGAGCATGGGAGATCTTTTCTTTTCTTTTTTTTTTTTTCTTTTTAAAGAATTATTTATTATTATACATAAGTACACTGTTGCTGTCTTCAGATGCACCAGAAGAGGGCATCAGATCTCATTACAGGTGGTTGTGAGCCACCATATGGTTGCTGGGATTTGAACTCAGGACCTCTGGGAGAGCAGTCAGGGCTCTTACCCGCTGAGCCATCTCGCCAGCCCCGGGGGAAATCTTTTCATCTTCTGATATCTTCAATTTCTTTCTTCAGGGGCTTGAAGTACTTGTCATACAGATCTTTCACTTGCTTGGTTAGAGTTACACTAAGATGTTGTCTATTATTTGTGACTATTATAAAGGGTTTTGTTTCCCTGCTTTCTTTCTTTGTCCATTTGTCATTTGTATAAAGGAGGACTACTGATTTCTTTGAGTTAATCTTGTATCCAGCCGCTTTGCTGAAGGTGTTTATCAGCTGTAGGAGTTCTCTGGTAGAATTTTTGGGATCACTTATTACTATTATATCATCTGAAAATAGGGATGCTTTGGCTTCTTCCTCGCCAATTACTGTCTTCTTGGTCTCCTCTAGTTGTGTTGCTGCTCTAGCTAGAACTCCAGGTACTAGAGAGTGGGAAGCCTTGTTTTGTCCCTGATCTTAGTGAAAATGCTTTAAGTTTTTCTTCATTTAGTTTAATGTTTAAACATTTAGAAATTAGTTTAACCCTAATTTCTCTGATACCTTTAATATGAAGGGGTGTTAGATTTTTATCAAAGACTTTTTCAGAGTCTAATGAAATAATCATGTGATTTTTTTTTCTTTCAGTTTGTTTATGTGAATATTGATGGATTTTCATATATCGAGCCGTCTCTGCAACCCTAGGATGAAGCCTACCTGATCATGATAGTTGAAGTCTTTGATATGATCCTGGATTTGGTTTGTGAGCATATCATGGAACATTTTTGCGTCCGTCTTCATAAAAGAAATCAGTCTGAAATTCTCTTTCTTTGTCGGGTCTTGGTGTGGTTTAGGTATCAGGATGGCTGTGGCCTCCTAGCATGAGTTTGGCAGTGTTTCTTCTCTTTCTAGTTTGTGAAATAGTTTGAGGCGTATTGGTATTCGTTCTTTTTTGATAATCTGGTTGAATTCTGTACTAAAACCATCTGGCCCTTGGCTTTTTTTTTTTTTTT
>NC_034607.1:53562160-53569246 GCF_900095145.1 Mus pahari
CTTTCTTTCTTTCTTTCTTTCTCTCTCTCTCTCTCTCTCTCTCTCTCTCTCTCTCTCTCTCTCTCTCTCTCTCCTGACCCAGAGTTCAATTGGGTCAGTTCAATTAGAGAGTTGTTCAATTTCCAAGAGTGTGTAGGCTTTCCAGTGTTTATGTTTTTGTTAAAGTTCAGCTTTAATCCATGGTGGTCTGATAAGATACAAACTGTTATTTCAATTTTCTTGTATCTGTTGAGGCTTGCTTTGTGACCACTAGATGGTCAATGTTGGGGAAGGATCCATGAGAGGCTGAGAAGTTATATTCTTTTGTGTTTGGGTGAAATATTCTATAGATGTCTGTTAGGTTCATTTGATTCATAATCTCTGTTAGTTTCATTATTTCTCTGTTTAGTTTTGTCTGGATGACCTGTCACTTGGTGAAAGTGGGGTGCTGAAGTCTCCCACTATTAATGTGTGAGGTTCAGTGTGTGATTTAAGCTTTAGCAATTTTTCTTATATAAATGTTGGTGGCCTTGTGTTTGCAGTATTAATGTTCAGAATTGAGGTACATTTTTTCCTTTGATGAGTATGAAGTGTCTTTCTTTGTTTCTTTTGATTAGTTTTGGTTGAAAGTCTATTTTATTATATTAGAATGACAACTCCAGCTTGCCTCTTGGGTCTGTTTGCTTGGAAGACTTTTATCCAGTTCTTTACTCTTAGGTAGTGTCTATCTTTGTTGCTGAAGTGTATTTCTTGTATGCAGCAGAATAATGGGTCCTGTGTTTGCATCCATTCTGTTAGCCTGTGCCTTTTTATTGGGGAATTAAATCTATTAATATTGAGATATATTAATGACCACTGATTGTTATTTCCTGTTATTTTGATGGTGGAGTTGTTAGAGAGAGAGAGAGTCTGTGTGTGTGTGTGTGTGTGTGTGTGTGTGTGTGTGTGTGTGTGTATGTGTGCATGCTTTGGTATGGAATTACTTATTTCCTCTGGTTTTGTTTTTTGTTTTTTTGGATGTACTTATCTTTCTTGGGTTGGAGGGTTTTTTTTGTTTGGTTGGTTTGGTTTTGTTTTGGGGGGGGGGTTGGGGGGGTTCGAGACAGGGTTTCTCTGTGTAGCCCTGGCTGTCCTGGAGCTTACTTTGTAGACCAGGCTGGCCTCAAACTCAAAAATCCACCTGCCTCTGCCTCCCAAGTGCTGAGATTAAAGGCATGTGCTACCACCCCCGGCCTGGAGTTTTCCTTATAGTATTTTCTGTAGGGCTGGATTTGTGGATCGATGTTATTTGAATTTGGATTTGTTTTGAGATATCTTTTTTTTTTTTTTTCCATCTATGGTGATTGAGAGTTTTGCAGGGTATAGTAGTCTACATTGGCTCCTGTGGTTTTCTAGAGGTTGCAAGATATCTGACCAGGCCATTTTAGCTTTTAGAGTCTCTGTTGAGAAGTCAGATATAATTCTGATAGGTCTGCCTTTGTGTGTTACCTGGGCTTTTTCTCTTGCTGCCTTTAATATTCTTTTTTTTGTTCTGTAGATTTTATATTTTAATTATTATATGATTATATATAGGATTTTCTCTTCTGGTCCAATCTAATCAGTTATTAATAGGCATCTCTTTCTTTAGGTTAGGAACATTCTCTTCTATGATTTTGTTGAGAATATTTTCTGGCCTTGGGAGTGGGACTTTTCACCTTCTATTCCTTCTTTTTTTTTTTTTTTTTTTTTTTTTTTTTTTTTTTTTTTTTTTTGGGAAGGGGTTTTTTTGTTGTTGTTTTTCGAGACAGGGTTTCTCTGTATAGCCCTGGCTGTCCTGGAACTCACTTTGTAGACCAGGCTGGCCTCAAACTCAGAATCCACCTGCTTTTGCCTCCCAAGTGCTGGAATTAAAGGCGTGTGCCACCACGCCCAGCTGTGTCAGAAAATTTTTAAATTTAACATTTTCTTTGACCAATGTATCAATTTCTTCTGTTGTACCTTCCAGGCCTGAGATTCTCCTGTATTTTGTTGGTAATGCTTGCATCTGTTGTACCTGTTATCTTCCCTAGGTTTTCCATCTCCAGGATTCCCTCAATTTGTGTATTCTTTTTTGCTTCTATTTTCTCTTTCAAGTCTTACACAATTTTATTTGTTTCCCTCACTTTGTTTAATCGTATTTTCCTGTGTGTCTTTAAGGGATTTATTTGTTTTCTCTTTAAAGACCTCTATCTGTTTGATTGCATTTCCCTGTGTGTCTTTAAGGGATTTATTCATTTCCTCTTTAAAGGCTTCTATCATCTATACAAGATTGGATTTAAGGCCGTTTTCTTGTATTTCGGTTGTGTTAGGATCTTCAGAGCTTGCTGTCGTGGGGTAGCTGTGCTATTGGAGATGTCTTATTGCCCTAGCTTCTGTTGATTATGTTCTTTAGAGGAGAGGGCCTTTAGCCACCTGGATGGTTTGGGTTCCTGGCTATTCTTGTGATAATAGGTATTGGGGTGGACCTCAATGGTCCTGGTGTGGCAGGACTTTGATGGGTGTCCTTGGGTTGTATGGTTCCAGACCTGCAGTTCTGTATGGTTCAGGTGCCTCGGGTCTGATAAAAAGAGGGCAGAGAGGTGGCAGGAGACTGGAGGCTTCCCAGGCTGGCAGGCTGCTCAGGGCAGCTTGGCTTGGCTCAGAGGGCTCAGAGAGCAGGAAAGATGGGTTGGGGAGAGAGGCTAACATGTATGGTTCAGGAGTCTCAGTTCTGATGTAGGAGAGGGGGGGAAGGCATCGGGAGAATGGAGGTTCCCCTGAGATAGCATGCTGCTCTGGGAGCTTGGCTTGGCCCTGAGGCATTTTTTTCTTTTATGTTATGTCATCTAAAATGGATTTCCACATGTGGCTCTTGAGTACGTGGAATGTACCTGGTGTAAGCTGAGATATGCCCCCAAATGTGAAAACATCAGATGCCAGTGACCAGCTGCAGAAGGAAATGTAAAGTGTCTTTTCAGTAATGACTATATTAGAGACCAAGGAGAAAAATTAGATATATTAAGTTAAATATTATTAAAAATAATTTCTGGGCTGGAGAGATGGCTCAGAAGTTAAGAGCACTGACTGCTCTTTCAGAGGTCCTGAGTTCAAATCCCAGTAACCACGTGGTAGCTCACAACCATCCGTAATGAAATCAGATGTCCTCTTCTTGTGTGTCTGAAGACAGCCACAGTATACTTACATATAATAATGAATAAATCTTTGGGCTAGAGCGAGTGGAACTGGCGCAACAGAGGTCCTGAGTTCAATTCCCAGTAACCACATGATGACTCACAATCACCTATACAGTTACAGTGCTCTCACATACATAAAATAAATCTTAAAAAAAATAAGAGCCGGGCAGTGGTGGCTCATGCCATTAATCCCAGCACTCGGGAGGCAGAGGCAGGCGGAGGATTTCTGAGTTTAAGGCCAGCCTGGTCTACAGAGTTCCAGTACAGCCAGGGCTACACAGAGAAACCCTGTCTCAGAAAAAAAAAAAAAAAAAAAAAGCAAAAAAAAAAGCACTGACTTCTCTTCCAGAGGTCCTGAATTCAATTCCCAGCAACCACATGGTGGCTCACAACCATCTGTAATGAGATCTGATAATGTCTTTTGGTGTGTCTGAAGACAGTGACAATATCCACATACATGAAATAAATAAATCTTAAAATAAAAAAGAATTCCACTACTTCTACTAATTATTATTATTATTATTATTATTATTATTATTATTATTATTATTATTATTTCCAACTTGAGCATGTTGGCACATGCCTAAAATCCTCACACTTGGATATGGAGACGGGACAAACAGCAGGTTGAGATCATCAAAGGCTTTGAGCAATAGGGATTCTGAGTCTCACCCCAAAGTCTCTTCGGGTCTTAGAAACATCCTTGTAGTAGAGTTACACGGATCTGAGAGTCCGCCATGCTCCCTGAGGTGTGTAAACTCAGCTCTAATCCTGGCCTGGGAGAAAGCAAATCGTGGGGACTGGTCCAGCCGTCCAAGCCAGGCGACATTGGTAGGCATCTGCATGAGAGTTAGCAGGGAGACCATTTATCTCAGTAATTCTGCCAAAAAGAAAAAAAGTGAAAGGTGGGCCCAGTGATAGTCCCCTTTGGTACCCGAGTTGTGCCCTAGGGCACAGCCCCTCATTCCAGTAAAATAATAGAATCTAGCTTTCTTACCAACAAAGTCTTTGGAAATAGGAAACCTTGTTTTTCTTTCTTTCTTTTCTTTTCATTTCATTTTATTTGTGTGTTTATTTTTGAGTGGTGCTGGGGTTAGAATCCAGGCTCCTTGCACAGCGCAGGCAAGCACTCTTTTCTGGGGGGAGGGGGTGGGGGATTTAGCCCTGGCTGTTCTGGAACTCACTCTGTAGACCAGGTTGGCCTCAAACTCAGAAATCTGCCTGCCTCTGCCTCCCAAGTGCTGGGATTAAAGGCATGCACCATCACTGCCTGGCTAGCAAGCACTCTTTTGGGAGGCCATATACCTGGTCCCTGTATTTTTTCCCCTGGCAGTGATGGTGGTTGTTTGTTTTGATATAGGTCTTTGCTCTGGAGCCAGGCTGGCATTAAACACTCTTTGATGGTCTGTCCTTCTGCCTCATCCCCTAGTACTGGAATTACAGGTGTAAACTACCACACCTAGTATTTTTGTTGTTTTATTTGATAAAAATCTTACCTTGTAGCACAAAATGGCTTTGAACTCACTATCATCCTTTCCCACTCTCCCTGGTGCTAAGTGAGACCCACTTAGAGGTTCCTTCCAGCCCTGGAGGAACTGATATCTCTACCCATGTTCTCTCGCTTAGATTTAAGAAGAGAAAGGAGGTGGAGAGGTGGCTCAGCAGTTAAGAGCATACACCATTCTTATGAGGACCAAAGAACAGTTCTTAGCACCCACATTTGGCAGCTTGCACCCCTCTATAACTCCAGCTTCAGGAGATCTACCACCTCTGGCCTCCACTAGTTCTGGGTCAGGAAGCTTTAAAACTTCTTGTTCTAATTAGGTGAACTAGTCACTGTCATTTGGAGGAGTAGGCGCAGCAGGAATGCCAGGCCTGACTTCTTCACCCTGACCCAGAAGGCTAATTTAGCCTCACAGCCTTCCAGTCGGGAAAAGACATCTTGACATGATGTTGTGGCCACCACATTCCCTCTGTATGCGGCACTGTTCACTCAGCTGGCTGACACAGAGTACCTATTATGATGTTCAAAGGTCATATTCATTAGCCACCCATAGCCTTAATGACATACCCAAGAGAATTAACTTATAAGGTTCATTTGTCTCATGGTTTTGGAAGTTCTGGTCTATAACTGATTGTCAACATTGTTTATGGCCTGTGTTGGAGCAATGCATTATGGTGAAAACGTGACTAAGCAAAACCCCCCTTACAGCACTAGTGACCGGGGAGAATAGAGGAAGAAGAGTTAGGATCCCAGAGTCCTTTGCTAGAGCATACTCCCCTTGACCCCACCGTCTAGACGTCCACCACATCTTTCTAGCACCTCCTGAGGTCCAAGCCTTTGACGCATGCCCTGTGGAAGATGCTTGAGGTCCCTACTAAAGAGGACAACTGTATCACATTCAGCTCTGAGGGAAAGGCAGTGCCTCCCACAGAGGGTCTCCGTGCTAAGGTGCCATTCCTGTTCATCTGGAGAGCTGTCCTGGTCCTGAGACCAGGGCTTAATGACAGTTTTCCTGGGGACTCTCCCAAGAGGGTCCCCTAAGCAGAACCCCGGGGTGGATGGAAGGCAGCCAGCAGAACAAGGTAGGAGTGAGGGGGCACTCCAGGTCAGCAGCGGGAACAGCTTGAGCAAAGATACCAAAGCAGGCAAATAATTTGCCCCTGGCGCTGCTCAAGCTGAAACCAATGGCGGGAGTGGATCCATGAGGCTCGGCTCTAGGATGGCATTTAGGCTTCTATCTGGCTTCCGGTTTCTTCTGCTTATTTCCTGTTTCTTCCTTCCCTTTTCATGGTGTAGTGAAGGTGCCGGGTCACGTTTGAGCCTCTTAGGGACTCCAACTCTTCTTTTCTTTTCTTTTCTTTTTTTCTTTTCTTTTTTTTTTTTTTCTTTTCTTTTTTTGGTTTTTCGAGACAGGGTTTCTCTGTGTAGCCCTGGCTGTCCTGGAACTCACTCTGTAGACCAGACTGGCCTCGAACTTAGAGATCTGCCTGCCTCTGCCTCCCAAGAGCTGGGATTAAAGGCGTGCGCCACCACTGCCCAGCTTTTTTTCTTGCTGAGTCCTACCCACCCCCTCGCTCCAACCCCTGGCCCTCACAGTTGTCACCTGTGACTCGTTTGGGGGCTCTTAAGTGCTGAGAATGCCCACAAGCATCAGGAAGCCAATTCTGACTGACTTCTGGTGGAGAGAGCCCGGCCTTGGCCTGACTCTACTCAGGTGCTGAGAGACTGTCACTGGCTCACTCTTGCTGTTGAACATCCAATGTCCTCATCTGGGAAATGGGGTCAGTCAGTACAATCCCTGCACGGTACAGTCCTGAACTAGAATGAACTACCATCTGTAAATCCTAACACAAGTTGTTTACCTTGTTATTTTGAGTGACAGGATGGTGTAGACAGTACAAATACTGACTATGGAAGCAGAGAACCTAGGCTTGTTTGGGTGGTCTGGTTTGGTTGGTCCGGTCTGGCCTGGTCTGGTTTGGTTGGTAGGTCCGGTCTGGCCTGGTTTGGTTGGTGGGTCTGGTCTGGCCTGGTCTGGTTTGGTTGGTGGGTCCGGTCTGGCCTGGTTTGGTTGGTGGGTCTGGTCTGGTTTGGTTGGTTGGTTTGGTCTGGTCTAGTATGGTTTGGTTGGTTGATCCGGTCTGGCCTGGTTTGGTTCCATTTAGAGATGAGCTCTTACATAACCCTGCTATAACCCTGCTGGCCTCAAACCCATGCTGTACATTATTAATGATGACCTTACATTCCTGCCCTTCTGCCTCTACTTCTCAAGTGCTGGGATTACAAGTGTGTACCGCTAGCCAGGCGTGGTGGTACTTGCCTTTAATCCCAGCACTCGGGAGGCAGAGGCAGGCGGATTTCTGAGTTCGAGGCCAGCCTGGTTTACAGAGTGAGTTCTAGGACAGCCCGGGC
>NC_034607.1:53569346-53578660 GCF_900095145.1 Mus pahari
ACTGAAGGAAGACCCCAGACTCAAATAGTATACAAAGGCAAAGAGTGTTTATTCTGCAGAAATTACCAGCATGCGGGGGTCAACCATTCTTCAAAATGGCGATGACCCAAGGGGCTCACAGGCCTCTTTTATGCAGGACTAAGGGAATTTTCTAGAAGAGTTAGGTAACCTCTAATATGATTGATGGGGCAAAGCAGCGACATTAGTACAATTTTGATTGGTTGCTACATTAGTTCCATTATTTTGGGAGAGGCCTTGAAGAATTTCAGAGACCAGAGAATTTCAGAAGAATTTCTGCCCCCATTATCTCCTTCAGTTAGATGTCTCAGAAAGTGACTCAGTTTCAGCTTTACCCTCCCTAAGTCAGGGTCATCATTGACTCACTGCCAGTGGCTCCCTCTGAGGAACCCAGTTTACCTCCCAGGGAATTAAAATTCTTTATTCTCAAGATTTTTGGACCTCTCACAGGTGGTACACGTAGCAGTGGCAGATCTTAAAGTTTTTGGTGGAGTTAGCAAAGTGGTCAAAGCCCCTACTGGGGGACAGGGTCCTAAGCGAGTGTTCCCACCTGCTAGTCAGGATGTGACCTCAGACAGTGCCTTTATCCCTGGATCTTAATAAAAGAAATTAATTTCCTAAACAGAGACCAGTAAGGTGGTGTCAGGCATCAAGCCCTAGTCTTCAGAGATGTGCGGGGACTCAAGTGACAAAGCAGATCTGTAAGATGCATCGTGGAGTGCCCCCCAAAGCATGCCGGCATGCAGGAACGCCACTGGCCTGGTAACAGACAGCCCTGGCACTGCAGGGGAGTGGTGGGCTGCTTAGAGGAGGGGCATAATTCGGTATGGTCAGAGGCAGGCAGAGCTCCAGCTCCTTGCCAGTGTGCAGCAAGGTAGCAGAGATGACTCAGTTCTCCCTCAACCGTCTCATTCACTGCAGAAACATCAATTATTCATGCTGAGGAAGCCCTGGAAAGCGTCTGCAAAATGCCTCTCTAGGTACCGATTTTGCCAGAAACTGGGATCAGAAAAGATGTCACCTCCTCTGCTTGGGAAGCTGTGCTAGAGAATAGGGCACAACTCTCAGGAGGGAAAGAGGTCCAGAAGCCTCTGGGAAGTGGCTCCTTCTGAAGGGGCTAAAGGGTGGCCTGGCTCAAGGTTACATACAGCAAGGGCCTGTTTCTTAGTCAGGGCTTCTATTCCTGCACAAACATCATGACCAAGAAGCAAGTTGGGGAGGAAAGGATTTATTCAGCTTACATTTCCACATTGCTGTTCATCACCAAAGGAAATCAGGACTGGGACTCAAGCAGGTCAGAAAGCAGGAGCTGATGCAGAGCCATGAAGGGATGTTCTTTACTGGCTTGCTTCCCCTGGCTTGCTCAGCCTGCTCTCTTATAGAACCCAAGACTACCAGCCCAGAGATGGCACCACCCACAAGGGGACCTCCCCTCTTGATCACTAATTGAGAAAATGCCTTACAGCTGGATCTCATGGAGGCATTTCCTCACCTGAAGCTCCTTTCTCTGTGATAACTCCAGCTGTGTCAAGTTGACACAAAACCAACCAGCACAGGCCTGTAACCCTTTTTGAGGGCTCTTGATGAGGTCTGACATCCATGAGAATCTGGAGAATCTAAAAATGCAAAAGTGGGAGGTGAAGTGCCTCCAGAGGGGCCACACCTACTCCAACAAAGACACGTCTTCCAATAGTGTCACTTCCTGGGCCAAGAATATTCAAACCTCCACAGTGCCTCACTCTGTATCCCTATATCTGTATTTTTTGAGACGGTCTTAAAAAAAAAAAATCACCACAGCGGATCTCCTGTCTCGGTCTTCTGGGATCCCAGATGTAGGCCAAAGTGCCCAGCATGTTGCATACTTTTGAGACAGGATCTCACTGTATTGCCAAAGCTCGTCGCAAACTCCTAGACTTAACGATCCCTCCCAGTTATCCTTCAAAGCAGCTGGCGATTCAAGGTCACACCACCAGGACCAGCTCAACTTCTAAGCTTTGAACTGCACTTTCATTGAAAGTGATGTGTCTCCCTCTGTCGTGCTCCATACTGTTCAGGATCCCTCCTGTCTACAGTACAGCCTGCTTAGTGCTGATTACGTAAGCTCTCAAAGGGATCACGTGACTATGTCGGCATCACAGGGCTTGCGTGCAGATATCTCCCGTAACATGTTCAGGCACTTCACTTAATGGTGACCCAAATTTAAGAGTATTGACAGCTCAATTGGTTGTGACCGAGTGTAGGTCTGTGACCACTCTGTCACAACGCGGGAGTTGACTGTGCTTACCCTGTGCCACCGCTGAGGCGGAGCCAGGCTGTAGGGAATCACCAAAACATGGAGACACTGCTTCAGGGGTGGGAGAGCACAATCTGAGAGTGGGAAAGCCGGAGCTGCTTTGGGAGGATCCCCAGGCGTGCAACGAGGCCAGGGCCATGGGGTTCTCGGACTCTTGGACATCCAGGCATCCCTGGGAGTTGCAGAAGAGCTGAGAATGAGTTGGGGAACTGCAGGCTGGGGACAGCTTCTAGCCCGGGTAGGGATTGGGGAAGGGAGCTAAGCTTGTCCCATGGGGTGATTGTCCTTTACAGGCTTGGTGGCTCTAGCTGGGGCTGCAGAGAGGCCTTCTATGGGAGAATTAAGTTGCAGCTCTACAGTTGAATTCCTTCTCTATGGCTACCCACAGAGGATTTTGATGAAAGAGACAGTTCATGGTTCTAAACAGTTTATTGGTCATTCATGGTGGAAAATGGATGTATACTATACCATACCCACATCTTAGGTTGGGCTTGAGATTAAATACATTCGGCAAGGAGGAATGTCTGGGAAGGAAAGCTTATTGGCTAAGCCCTCCAGACCTCTAGCTACCTCACCAGCACGGAGAACTCTGCTCTGTTTTGGGCCTGTGTGGCATAAGACACATTTCTTTTATGTGAGGAGCATAGTGGGTGTTCCAAGTCAGGAATCTGGCAGGGGCCTGGGAGTCACCGAAGCCTCAGGTGTATGCCCACCAAGTCTCCCGGTCTCAACCTGCTCTACCTTACCAAGCTTCCTGGCTTTAAGTCCCACAACCACGAGAAACTGCAAAGTACTTTTTTGTGAGTGAAAAGGTTAAAAGTTCTCAACTTGATATGGGAAGGGGAAAGGTGGTATGTCAAGCTTCATAAGATCCATGGTAAGGTATTGCTAATATGTGGCTAATTTATCAATTAAAATGTATTATAGATATGAGTAAATAGAACATACGCGGATATAGATAGAGATGCCTCTCAGGTGTGCATGTTGTAGGGAGATGAGGCCTCTGGGGGAAGAATGCCAGTGGGAATGTGCATTGATGAGGTTTGTTTTTAAAGATTTAACTTTTATTTTACATAGATGGGTGTTTTGCCTGCAAGTATGTCTGTGCACCATATATGTATAGCATCCACAGAGGCCAGAGTGATTATCCGATTCCTGGAGACTTAAATAACAGACAGTTGAGAATTGTCATGTCAGTACTGAGCATTAACCCCAAATCCTCTGAGCCAGCTCTCTAGCCTGTAGGCCTAGGGGTTATAGAGCACATTTCCTGTTTCCCTCTTTCCTGACTGCCTGACTGGCCTCATGCTCCTGCTGCCCCACCGTCCTCCTCAGGATGGACTGTATCTCCTCTGGGACCATAAGCCCAAAACAAAACCATTCTCCCCTACTTCACTCTCATAGGGCTATTCTATCACAGCAACAGAACTGTAACTAAGAGAGATGTGCACATACTGGCTAAAGAGAATGGGAGCTGTGATTTTGGATAGATATTTAGGTTCTCCTTCATAATGAGATGTGAAGTTAGCTACGGAAGTAGGTGGATAAAGAGCTGTATGAATACAGACCCGGGTGGATTCATCTTCTATTAGGTATAAACAACCTACACAGACTTCCCTTTACAAGACAGCTTTTAAGCCTATACAATGGGCTTTCCGCAAATGTGTAGAGTTCACAGAAATCCAGAGTCCCAAAGAAACCTTATGTGCTTTGTCTATGAGCTAAAATGAAGCAGTGCTGAACTCTAGCTCCCAATGCAGACTAGCACAGCCTGTCCACAGCCTTCCATCTTCCCATCCCCAGACCTGGGGGTTCTTCTTCCTTCCCCTCGCTGCTCAGATCCTGAGATCGTCTCAGTCACTCTCAACACCTTCAGCTCCCACAGTTTTCCTTCCTCTGCCCACTCAGAGCTACCTAACATCCAAGCTTCGGATCCCTGTGAGATCCTCAGAAGAGACCGTTTCCCTCCAAATGTCTTCTTTGCAGTTTGAACCAAGCTCAGTGATTAGGTGTCCGCCCCGTTACTAGAAACAAGAAGACAAGGGGACAGGTCATTTGGAGCAGCTTCTTTAGCTTTATGGAGCAGCAAGTGGCAAGCCAGATGTTGTGACGGTGACATCTGTTTCATTAGAAAGAACCGGAGCCTGAGAGTTGCAGATCCTTTGCCGATCTACAGGCTGTCTAGGAAACCGTGAGTGTGTCCAGAGCCTCACACAGCCCCACCACTGGTACCTGGAACCCTGACACCAAAATAAAAGGAGAGTTAAGTTAAAAAAAAAAAAACAAAAAAAAACAAAAAAAAACTGTGCTGTGGCTCAGAAGAATAAACTCCATTTCCTAGAAAACCCAACTTCTATTGGATGATTTATTCTTTCCGGGGTTTTGTTATGTGAGAATGAGAAGCAAGAAAGGTATAGTGGGGTGACTGCTTGTGATGATCAGGGTTTTGTATTTTTAAGATTTATTTATTATGTATACAGTGTTCTACCTGTACATATGCCTACAGGCCAGAAGAAGGCACCAGATCTCATTACAGATGGTCTTGAGCCACCATGCTGTTGCTGGCAACTGAACTCAAGTCCTCTGGAAGAGCAGCCGGTGCTCTTAACCTCTGAGCCATCTCTCCAGTCCATGATGACTAATTTTAATTGTCAACTTGATACAATCTAGAATGATCTGGAAAGGGACTCTCAAAGAGGGATTGTTTAGATCAGGATGACCTGTGGGCATGTCTGTGGGTGATTATCTTGATCCTGTTAATCAAATTGGGAATACTTGCCCACTGTGTGTGGCACCATTCTCTAGACAAAGAATCTTGGCTTGTGAACAGTAAAAAAAAACTGAGTTGAAAGGTGGCGGGGATAATTTAAACCAGAGTATGACTGACTAGTATGGATACTATAGAAACTAAAAAGCTAATCCTATCTTTAGTCAGATCTTATGATGGGTCTGTGTTGGTCATCAACTTGACAAAATCTGAAATTCCCTGGGAGATGAACCTTTGGACATGCCTATTAGGTGTGGTTGTGATTGAATTAATTGTGTTACATTGTTTTAAGGCCTACCCACCATGGATGGAATCATTCCCTTCCGGGATCGAAGGCTATGTTAGTGGAGGAAGAGGCTGAGGAGGAACACACATCTGTTGTTCTCTTTATCCTGATTGTGGAGTCCATATGCCTCAAGTTCTAGCTGCTTTGACTTCCTTCTGTGATGGGCTCTACCTTTGAGCTGTGAGCCAGAATAAACTGCTTTTGTCAGAGCATTTTATCACAGCAAAAGGAAAAAATTAGATGGCTCCTACTTAATCATCTTTGCACTACATATGGACCAAAGGCCATCAAGGGGATTTTTTTTTTTTAAGAAAAGAAAAAGAAATTAACTAAGTCCTTTGCAATAGAAAATAAAGACCAAATGATAAGAACAATCAAACATGTTTATGTAGAGCTTGCTACACAAGGGGATCCCTACCATCACTTGCGTTTGACAGTGACTTGGAGGTAGGCCAAGAGTGGGGAAAAGTTTGTAATGTAGAAGGAGGGGCATAGATGGGCCCCTCCTGTTGAGGCAGTTGACTTGGGGACTGGTCAGAAGACTTGCTATAACTGGAGCAGCCAGTCTGTATGATTGATTAGGAGGACACACTGGGTTTTCTATACTTGGCTCTAAGTTAGAAACAGCTACAAAAACTGAGGAAGTGAGCTTGGGAAATGGCTTAGGTAGCCAAATGCCAGCTTCAAACACATGAGAATCTAAGTTCAGCTCCACAGCACCCATGTTCAAACCTGACACACTGAGAAGTATCTATAACCTTAATACTGGGCAAGAAGAGACAGACAGGTTCTTCTCTTCCCACTTGGAGCTCTCAGGCAAGTCAGCAAAAACAACCAGTAAGTTCTGAATTCCGTGAAACACAGTCTCAAAAACATTAGGAAATAAGAAAGATGCCCAATGTCAACTTTTGGTTTCCATATGTGCATGTATACACACACACATACACACACACACACACACACACACACACACACACACACTTTTAAAAACCATGGAAGTTGCCACAAGTCTCGATTGCTGTGGGACAGTTGCACAGTTGCACCAGGAGTCATTGTTCAGTTTTCTGGATTTGACAGACATAACACCCTGCCTTAATTACAGGTGTGTGCCACTTTGACCTGCCCAGAAAACTTTTTATGTATTGTCTATAGGTTACAGACTCTTTAACTGCTTCTCTCTCCCTTCTGTAGCATCTCCCTCTACACACAGTAAATACAAAAGCAACACAGTAACATTGTCCGGCCATTGTGTGTTTGTATCTAGTCTCTCCGCTAAACAAGCTTGCTTATGCCTAGATTTAAAGTCACACACACACAAACGGGTGTGCCCCTTGGTAAGCTTCTCAAGGCCTCTGTGCCTTGGTTTCCCCATCTATGAATAGAAGGTTATTGGAGTTTCTACCTTAGAGAGTTCCAGAAATATTAATTCCAACAGAGGGCCATGACACACAGTGAATGCCATTCATTGTATTATAATTATCCTCAAAATGTAGAGAGAGCTCCCTCAAGGCAATTTCCTCTCAGTGACTTTTGTCCTACTAATTCTTTTTTTCTATCACAGACTCTGGAACATAGTAGGCATTCAGCAAATAATCTGGTAAATGAACAAATGAATCATGGGAAATCAGAGCTGGAGAGAATTTGATATTCCATTTCAAGTAGAAAGCACTCTCTTTGACTATTAAAAAAAAAAACAAAAAACTTAATAAGAGAAATCAGAAACAAACTCGCAACAACAAAAGCCTATGCTTGCCCCACCATTTCCTCTTTGGAATTCAGCTCCATCCCACCCTATCTTTAAGCTGAAAGAAATCTTACTCAGAGCCATCTACCAAGAGTCTTCGTCAGGGGTCAGTCTCTGACTCTTAAAGATGCTCAGGCATCCTAACTTTGACATAGAGTTCCATCGGTTCCCTGGCTTTGGGGAAGCCTTCCTGTTCCTGCCGTGGGTACCGTGGAAATTGGTGCCAGTGTTTACACTCTGACCCAGTGGTTTTCAAGACAGCAGTGATTTTTTTTTAAGTTAATGGAAAATAACTGCAGAGCCAGATGTCTCTGGCCTGTTTCTTGTCCTTGACAAAGCCGGACCTGCAGAGATGTGGGACCCTGAGCCTGGGAGATACCCTGAAGCTCCCAACCGCCAGTGGCTGTGCCTGGGAACAGCACCCTGTCCAAAGCCCACAACTCCCAAATCCATCTTTCCGTAACAATCCCCAGAATGTAACCCCTGGCTCCAAAACCAGAAAAAAAAAAAAAATCCTGTTTCTGTCCCTCCGGTTTATCTTCTTTCTATCCTAGCCCAGCCCACATCTCTCCAGCCCTCCTTTCTCCTCTGTATTTTGAACCCTCTAACTTCTTCCTATAGCTATAGCACTGACCTGCTTCTGAGACACAGTCTCACTTTATAACCCATACTGGCCTGAAATTCACTACATACATAGCCCAGGCTAGCCTCTTATGTCAATCCTTTTGCCTCAGGTTCCCAAATACTGGATTACAGGGGCGCACCACCAGGGCCTTCCTGACAGCTCAGGGACACGACCCCTTGTCACTTTTCAGTGTACAGCCGAATAAAGTCCCATTGGCTGGAGTCAGACACCTCTAACACAGTATCGAAGCTATTGACACACACACACACAAAAAAGGTACAATTTACATACACTGTTGCTCATTCTTTTTAGTGTATGGCATTGTAAAGGGTTGTCTGTGATATAGGGTCTTGTTAAATAGCATCAGTTTGCCAGTGACTCTCCTTCCCCCTCCCAAGCCTCCCAAGAGCTAAGGTTACAGGCATACACCAGCACAACCAGTCAATCCTGTGAATATTAGCAACAGCTCTCTAACACAGCAAGATGTAAAACAATCTCACTGTGGCGAGTGACTGGGCTGGGTTTTCTTGCTTCATTTGGTTGGAAATTGTGTCTACAGAGGCAGAACTCATGGACCCCGCTGAGATCCAGAGGATCACAGGCTGGGCTTCTGAACCGAGAGGCTTGTAATTCTGAGCTTTGAGCATTAGAGGCTTCCATCTCCACTTTGAAGCTGGAGGCTCATTGCTCTAAACTGACAGGCTGGAGTTGATTGCTTAGCGTACTAACATGGTGATTAGCACCATAGCTATGCTGGGGAGCTTGGCTCTTGTACACGTAGTCGCTTTCTCCAGCTCTTTGTTAGGTCTCATGCCTGGGACAAGTGACAACGGAGGTCCCCATTACCATATTGAAGCAGACACAGGCCACCAGGTTCTCCCTGAACCCCTTAGTCTCTACCTGTCACAGGGCGTGGCTTCTCTACCCCAGGGGCTGGGCTTCCCTCCCTGCAGCTCCTCCAGTCCCTATATAACGCAACCATTTTGGCTATGCCAGTCTCTTGGCCCAGGTTGTCCTTCTTGGTTTGAGGCTCCTCCCACCTCCCCCATACCCCTCTCCTAACACGGCCCAGTTCAGAGTCCTGTTCGCTCTGGACTCTCCCAATGTCCCTGCCTCTGGCTATCCCTTTTATCTACAGCGTACAGTCACGTCCTTCACCCTCCCTTCATTCTCCCAGCAACTGGCCTCTGTTATCCCTGTAGCTTGGCAGTCCTTGTTGCTTACAGAACGTGCCTTTGGTCATTCTCTCAAACTCTTCAGCTGTGTCATCGTGTCAACAGCTCCGAGATTTGGGTGTCAGAGTGCCCATCTCTTGGTGGCTGCCTGATAGCCTTAGCCACCTCTTGGTGTTACCGATCTGGGCTTTGGGTACCTGAGTACTCAGATCCCGGGTTTTATATTTTGGGCAGATAAACCAAGCAGCAGACCAGGCCAAGGTGTTCCACGTGGGAGAGGTTTATTATGCGGGAGTGGGGGAGCAGCGAAGCGGGTAGAAGGGTAGAGAAGAGCAGAGAGAGAGAGGGGAAGGGTTGGCTTCCTCTCTTATACAGAAATGACGTCACACCAGTGAGGGCGGGAACT
>NC_034607.1:53578671-53582975 GCF_900095145.1 Mus pahari
GTCACACCAGTGAGGGCGGGAACTGAGCCAAGTGGATTGTGGGATAGAAGGTCATTGTCCTGGCAACGCAGGTCAAGGGTCACATGGCTAGGCGGGGCTTGCAGTATCCTGGTGCTAACACCGGGGACCTTCTGGAATCCTTCAGCTTCTTCCTCATTGCTAATGAAAGACCTCCGTACAGAGACCTTCCCACTCCAACCTCGAGATGACGCTCACCCAGGAATCACGAATAAAAACCGTCTTGATGCAAACACACGAAGCAGTTTATTAACGGAGCTCCGGGCCAATAAGTATCTCACGGGCACCAGCCCAGGTGGCCCATAATTCAGCTGAGATTGTTGGGACGTCCTTGCCTTCCTCCCTTATCTTTTATGGCTGGCCAGTTCCTGGAGCCTAACAGCCTTTGTTCTGGCCTGTTCTGCTTTTCTTAGGCCTGGGATCCTTTTTAATTAACTAACATGAGCCACCTTTGTCATGGATTTGAAATTTAATTCTTTCACTGCTCTGGACCTTTTTTTTTTTTTTAATGGTAATTATTCTTTTTTTTTTTAAATATTTATTTATTTATTATATGTAAGTACACTGTAGCTGTCTTCAGACACTCCAGAAGAGGGAGTCAGATCTTGTTAGGAGATGGTTGTAAGCCACCATTTGGTTGCTGGGATTTGAATTCAGGACCTTCGGAGGAGCAGTTGGGTGCTCTTACCCACTGAGCCATCTCACCAGCCCTATTCATTTATTTTTAAAGTGTGCGTGTAAGAAGTTTAGGTTGATTCCATGACAAGCTTCAAATGGGCAACTGCTAGTCAAAGGAGACTACGACTAAATCTGTTTCCAAGAACTGGACAGTTATAGGCAAGTCCAGGCCTCTGAAGCTGCCCCACCACCTGACCTGAGGCAAGGACAATGGGTCAGCAGCAGTTTCCAGACTTCCTCAGCTACTTCCTCAATTACAGTTTCCAAACCTCCCCAGCAAGTTTCCAGCCACTACACCTGAAGAATGGAATGTCTACAGAGATGGACCCAACAGATTAACATAGAGGTTCCCTACCCCAAATTCCCTAATGTGCTTTAAATCAGGCCTGCGAGCTCACTTCGGGGTCTCTCTATCTTGATAATGGGGAGACCCCAGCATGCTGGACCTCTGCAGAATAAAATACGCTTTGTGTTTACATACTATTTGAGTCCAAGGTACCATTCTTTGGCGAATCATGGACCTGTGTGTGTGTGTGTGTGTGTGTGTGTGTGTGTGTGTGCCGCCAGTCTGAGACAAAAGCTGGGGTTGGATGGGAAGGACAGCGAGAGAAATAAGGAGCCAAGACAAAGCTCTCTGATCAAGGATCAATGTTTAATTCTAGGGTCTGATTTTTAAGGGGTGGGGGACCCATCCCCCACTATGCCAGGATCCCGTGATCACTTTGTCAGGATCTGTCAGGAAAACAAGCTCAGCTGCTCAGCAGGGTAGCTTCTTGAAGAAGGTGCCGATGTGGCAGACAAAAGACTTTACCTAGGTAGGAAGACTCCACCCTAAGTGAGCTAGCAACTGTGGCAAACAAGGTCTGAGCCAGCCTGCTCAAGGCTAGGGGGAAGGGCACAAGAAAGCAAACTAGAAGAGCAGCAAGTGCTCTAAGCCATCTCTCCTGGGCTTTTGTCGGTTCTCCATGCGATCAGCTAGGACAGCTCTGCGGCCCAGGACAAGGATCACAGACTATTCAAAGAATATGCTTTTCTTTATGAGTCCTAGTGCCGCAACACCAGGAGACAACATACAGAAGAGCCGCTTTCCTTACTGTTAGTTATAGAGTGCAAACAGCCTTTTTGCACAGCCAGGGAGAGGAGTGGTGTGCTTGTGCAAGGATAGCAGTTTCACCAATCACAGAGCTGCAGGCACACAAACTTCTAGTTCCACCAATGACAAGCCAGGACTGAGCACCAATCACAAGCCTGGAATCTACCCACATGCCAGGCTTTGCGCTGAGTCGTGGGGAGGTGGTACTCTCCCAGTCCTGGGTAAGAATAGCGCGAGCAAGAGTTGGGGGGGGGTGCAGTACTAGAGAGATGGCTCTTGCAGAGGATAGAGTTTGGTTCCTAGAACCAACCTGGGTGAATCACAGTTGCCTGTAGCTCCTGCTCCAGGGGATCCAGTGCCCTTGTCTTGCCAAAGTGCCTGGGTGGTCGGTCATACCTGGAGCAAAGCCTCCTGAAGCAGAAGGTGTTTCAGAGGTAGCCATGGTTACAGTGTGCCTTGTGGGTAGAGTATGGTTTTGAATCTTCAAAATATCTGGAAAGTGCTGGAAGCAGGCAGGAAGTGGTGATAGTCTAGCTGGTTACTTCTAGTAGATGGGTGAGTCGTTGACAGGCACGTGTTCTAAGCAGTCAAGGACAAAGGAAAGATTTGACACTGTCATGCTGAGAGCCAAGGGACATACCTTTCTATCTGAAGGACTAGTAAGCACTAACCGGTGCTTACAATAAAAATCTATTCTGCCGGACGTGGTGGCGCACGTCTTTAATCCCAGCACTTGAGAGGCAGAGGCAGGTGGATTTCTGAGTTCGAGGCCAGCCTGGTCTACAAAGTGAGTTCCAGGACAGCCAGAGCTACACATAGAAACCCTGTCTCGAAAAAACAAAAAACAAAAAAACCCCAAAAAACAAACAAAAAAAAATCTATTCTGTCAGGACTAGAGAGATGGCTCAGCAGTTGAAAGAGTAGATAACACTCTTATAGAAATCGGGAGTGCTTACTAACACCCACCTGCATGTGTACCACAGGCATCAAAAGAAGACATCAGATGCCTTAGAACGAGAGTTACTAGCGGTGAGTGGCTTGTGAGTTGTCATGTCGACACAAGAGCAGCAAGCACTCTTAACCTCTGAGCCATCTCTCCACCCCACCCCACCCCCAAAGATCAATTATTAACATTAACATTCTCAGTGTCTTCAGTAATCCTTAACTCCTAGCCAGATAGGTTTAGGGAGAGTTAGGTCTTCCTGACTCTTTTGTTTGTTTGTTTGTTTGTTTGTTTAAGATTTATTTATTATTTGTTTTGTTTGTTTGTTTTTGAGACAGGGTTTCTCTGTGTAGCTCTGGCTGTCCTGGAACTCACTCTGTAGACCAGGCTGGTTATTTATTATTATATCTAAGTACATTGTAGCTGTCTTCAGATNCACCAGAAGAGGCCAGATCTCATTATGGGTGGTTGTGAGCCACCATGTGGTTGCTGGGGTTTGAACTCAGGACCTTCAGAAGAGCAGTCGGTGCTCTTAACCACTGTGCCATCTCTCCAGCCCTCCTCCTGACTCTTTATCATCAGCCATGGAACAATCCTTATGCCAACCTCTCACCCAACTTGTCCCTGCCAACCACTGACCTATACTGCATCTCTACCGTCTTATTTCCCCTCCAATGTCCTATCAACAGGAAAGCAGGTATATCGCCTGCATTCTCCCTCACTCAGCACGAGGCATCTGAGAGCCACCTGCAAGGTTCCACACACCAGTAGCTGGTTCCATTCTTTTGCTGAGTAGTATTTCAGTATCTGAATGTACTGGTGCATTATTTATGCTCTAGTTGAGGGACATCTGGGTCGTTTCCAGATTTGGGCAATTATAAATAAAGCTGCTAAAAACATAGATTTCATTTCTCTCCGGTAAACCCCTAGGAGTGGGCATTTGGGGCTGCATGATATATGTGTAACTGTGGAGCTGTCTTCTAAAGCAGCTGCGTGTTCTTATACTCCTAGCAGTGCAGGGACTTTCCAGTTGCTTTTCATTCCTCCCAGAACATTTTTAAAAGCTATTCTGATAGGCGTGTGGTGGTATCTTGTTGTGGTCTCAATTTGTACTCCCCTAATTACTAATTATGTTGTTCATATCAGCGTGCATTTATTTCCTACGCATACATTGCCCTTGGGGAAGTATTTAAGCTTTCCTCAGAGCTTCAGAGTCAAGTTTACTGTTTTTGACATCTGAGGTTTGTGAGTTCTTATATATCCAGGAAGCGACTCTTCTGTTAGCTAAGTTTTGCAAAACTCTTCCAAGGTTTTGTGGCTCATCCTTCCCTGTTCTGTCCCTTCCCCCTCCTTCTTTCCCCTCCCTTCTGCGTGTGTGTGTGTGTGTGTGTGTGTGTGTGTGTGTGTGTCTGCAAGAGTTGTGTATACATACTTCACAGAAAATATGCAGAGGCCTACGGTTGACAGCCAGTATCTTCCTCAGTTGCTTTCCGCCTTATATATTTAGTTTTTCCTTCCTTCCTCCCTTCCTCCTTCCTTCCTTCCTCCTTCCTTCCTCCTTCCTTCCTTCCT
>NC_034607.1:53583280-53584917 GCF_900095145.1 Mus pahari
TCCCTCTTCCTTCCTTCCTTCCTTCCTTCCTTCCTTCCTTCCTTCCTTCCTTCCTCCTTCCCTTTCTCCCTTCCTTTCTGTGTGTGTGTGTGTGTGTGTGTGTGTGTGTGTGTGTGTGTGTGTGTGTGCAATATGTATATGGAACATCTTTTGGGAGTCTGTTTCCTCCTGCCACCCCACTGAGCAGAATTTCTTTGGTGTCTTCTAGCTGGCTCTCTTAACTTCCAGGCAATTCGCTTGCCTCTGCCCCCTCTGCACTGTAGGATTGCTGAGATTACAGATGTGTCCCAGCACAAATGGCTGTTGTCTGAGTCCTAGGGATGGAATTCGGGTCTGTATGCTTGCTGTGCAAGCGTATGCATGCTCTGAGCTATCTCCACAGCCCCGAGACAGAGTTTCTTGCTGAATGGAATGTTCACCATTTGGACCAGTCTGGTTAGCCAGTTTGGCCCAGGACTCCCTTCCTTTGTCACCTCCACTGATGTTACAGAGAGGCTGTCACCCACACCCAGCTTATGAGGGGGTCCGGAGAGCTGAACTCTGATCATCACACTTGTTCATAAAATGCTTTACTGAGGGGGCTGGTGAGATGGCTCAGGCGTTAGGAGCACTGGCTGCTCTTCCAGAGGGCCTGAGTTCAAATCCCAGCAACCACATGGTGGCTCACAACCATCTGTAATGAGATTTGACGCCCTCTTCTGATGTGTCTGAAGACAGCTACAGTGTAGTTACATATAATAAATAAATAAATGTTAAAAAAAAAAAAAAGATTCTTCCTTCCTTCTTTCCCTTCCTCCCTCCATCCCTCCTTTCTTTCCTCCCTTCTTTCATATACCCCCCTCTCTAGCCCTGGAATAGCAGCAGTGGGCCCAGAGCCTTGTGTCCAGTGAGAACACACTCCACACCACCGGAATCACCCCAGCCTCACAAGACACCTTTATATTGGTTCAAGGTCATTCTTTTCTTTTGTCCGTGATTTGTATTTTGGTATCCCATCTAAGAAAGCTTAGCTTAAACCAAATTCCAAATTCACAAATATTCTCTTTTAATAGTTTTACCATGTTAGGTTTTTGGGTTTTTTTGTTTTTGTTTTTGTTTTGTTTTTTTGGTGTTTTGAGACAGGGTTTCTCTGTGTAGCCCGAGCTGTCCTGGAACTCACTTTGTAGACCAGGCTGGCCTAAAACTCAGAAATCTGCCTGCCTCTGTGTTGGAGCCTCCCAGTCCTTTGCAGCCACTGTTTTACACCACCTGGGTGATTTCCTGCCAGGCTGGTACCTTGTTTATGCTTGTCACTGTCCTGCTGAACAATAGCCTTGGGGCAGAAGCTGTTCCCTGCTGATAGGCGCCTAGATTCTACAGAGACAGCATCTCCTGAAGACCCACCTACCTGTTGCTCCTGTACTGCAGCCCCAAGATTGGGGCTGGGGGAAGGGCTTTTCCCATGCCATATAAACCCGGTACTTCATTAAACTGTCTTTAAGAGAGTCTTTGTACTCTTGGTTTTAAAGCAAAAAGGCTGATAGTTGGTTTTTTTCCTAAAAATTTCTCATGATTAGCGTGTTTAGCAAGTGACAAGTGCCTTTTATTTTAAAATTATAGCTAAAAAAGGTAAAATTCTGTGGTCTAAATTTATAATT
>NC_034607.1:53586932-53594080 GCF_900095145.1 Mus pahari
TTTTGGGGAAGTGTTAAAGTTGGAGCTCCACAATTACAAGAAGCTAAGAGTTAAAATTTTTCAGCGTGGAGAGTATTAGCTAAGGCCTCTAAAGGAAAGTTTACCTCAAATCTTGCTCTCACACAAGGAATTTTAAAGTTCTGGGGAATAATTTGCTCCATAAGATTCAGAGGCCATATCTTTTTAATATTTAAGGTTTTAGTTACACTAAAAAAAATTGTGATATAGAAAATTTTAGAGCAAAAAATTGATTTGTTTCAAAATGTTTATTTTCCAAGCTTACAAGAGATGCTAATGGGCTAGGATCTTATTGTAAGGCCTCAAATTAATTTAAACCTTTGAATATTATCTCGAGAGACACAATTTAATTGATAAAAAACAAAAGGCTTTGCAAAAAATAAAGGAAGCTTTTATAATTGTTATCAAATATAATCATTGGTAACTAAATACTAGCTGCTTATATTAGTTATGGTTATTAAGTGCCCACAGCAATTGTTTGGCAAGAGAAGGAATTAAGGTAAAATCATTTTTCTTCTCTAAGTAAAATTTTAACATCCTATTGTAAGGGTGCTGTGGTACTAATTAAAAATTTAAAATTCCCCTTTCCAAACAGCAATCAAATTGGGTATTGCAGAATACTAATATTTGGCCTACTGCATACCATTATTTTTTAGATAAAATTGACAATCACCCTAAAGATAAAAATTGCTTTTATGCATGCATTTGTATGCATACACCCCCTTTTACTGTATTTATAAGCAGCTTTTTATAAAGAAAAGTATATGTGAATTAGATCACATGTTTATTCTTTTTAGTTTCCTCCTGCTTCAGCACAAATGATTAAACTGGATGCTGTAGACGGTTTTTTAAAATGTTAATCAAGCTTTAAATTGTATATTAATAGTCAATATATCTCAGAGCTTAAAATTGTTCAAATATTGTTCGTCTCTCTAATACTATAATTCTCAATTTGTCACAAATTTGCAATGGCTTATGCTTTACGCATGTACAACTCATAAGAAAAAATGCTGTTCTTTTAAAAAGAATGGTCCTTGGACATTTAAGAAATTGTCCTAGCCTGCCTGGACCACACCTCTTAAGGCCATGCCATGCTAAATTTATACCAGGCAGATTTTAGACCTTAAATAAAAAAATAATTGGCCATATAATCTTGTTCTTTACAAAATAGTAATGGCTTAGATAATAATTTGGTATTTTCCAAGAATGTGCACGTCAAATTGTAAAAATTCGTTCTTAGTGTCCTTAGCTTCTACCTAATTCCACATAATGGTGTTTATTCTTGAGGACTTAATCAATTACTGCAAATGGATGCTCTTATTTCTGATTAATAAATAAATAAAATATGCACATGCAACTACTAATACCTTTTCAGGCCTTCTGCTCTGTAAGAAAAACAATTAAAAGTATAATACCATTGCTCATGTTAAAAATTCTTTACATACTTGGTGTTCCAAATTAAATTAAAACAGATATTGGAACTGGCTATAACAGTCAAGTATTTCAAATGTACCCATGTCACTGAGACTTTTTATAATTCTCAAGACAAGGTATTGTGGAACCTTAAAAACTTTATCATTTTAACAAAGAAAGGGAGGAATTATCCCTGTGCACACTATTTAAATCTCATTTTTATTTTCAAAAGTTTAAAATTTAGATGTCAAAGAACTTACTAAATGCCTTATAGTATCTTACAACTAGACATACTCATGTCTAGGCGAGATAAAAAGGATCTACTTATTGGCATATGGATGATCCTGAACAGCTACCCTAATGGGGACGAGGCAAAGCTTGTGTTTTCTCCACAGAATGTTGCAGAAGCATGACAACTTCCAATAAGGTTTGTGTGACAAGCTGACCTGTGAGTGAGCTGAGTGCGCTAACAGTGGTGACAAGAAGCTGATTTGGAATCATGTTTTTGACCCTCCCTTGCTTGCTTGCCTTTGTCCCAGATTGGACAAGCTAAGCCGCCTTGCTTCAAGCTTTTAACTTTTGGAATAGAGAACATGAGAGACTGTGAAATCTGACTTTAAAAGATCAGTCATAAGAGGAGTTATAATTATTCTTCTCTTTCCTTCAGTGTGACCAGTTACTCTAAACTCAATCTTGGACTGGTCTAGTAATAATTCCAATATCAAGCCGGGCGTGGTGGCGCACGCCTTTAATCCCAGCACTCGGGAGGCAGAGGCAGGCGGATTTCTGAGTTCCAGGCCAGCCTGGTCTACAAAGTGAGTTCCAGGACAGCCAGGGCTATACAGAGAAACCCTGTCTCGAAAAACCAAACCAAACCAAACAAACAAACAAAAACCCAAACCCAAACCACTCTGTTTCTAAAGTGTAGTTGGCGAGAGGTTAAGTGTGGTGGCTCACGTCTGTCACCCTACTACTCAGGATCTAGAAACCCCTCAAAGCAAAGCCTCTGGGTTTGTCCGTGAGGGTACTGTAGACTGGGTTAAGGAGGTGGGAAGGCCTGCCCACTGTGGGTGGCACCATCCCCTGGGCTAAGTCCTAAACTGAACAGAAAGAAAGCCAGCAGAGCATAAGCTTACGTTTTTCTCTCCTTCCTGACTGTAGCTGCCCCAAGCTTTGGTGTCACCCTATACTGACTGTACCTCAAACTGTGAGCAGAAGAAACCCTTTCTTCTCTAAGTTGCTTTCATCGGGCATTCTGTCACAGTAAGACAAGTGACTCACACAGCATCTGACCTCTGGTGCCTCACTGTGGACTGAAAAGATGTAGGCAAATCTTTCCAGTGTAAGAACAGAGGACAAAAAGCATCACTGGGCTCCACATTTCTTCCATTTCCTGGTTTGACTCAGAAGTGTACAGCCAAAAAGTGAGCCTGCATTTAGTGTGTTGAAGATGGAAAGAAGTGTGCCCACAGTAGAGTCTCTGAGCCCAGGGGATCGGGATGAAACCAAGGCTGTGAACCCACAGAGCCTCCCCATCCTCCTGGAGCTGATTCCCTGCCCCCAGTTGTGTCTCTGCAGCAGCCCACAACTGCCTCTAGTAGAAAGCAGTCCTCATTTTCTCCTTCACATATTGTTTCCGTCTTCATTCCCTCCTGAGTTATCATTAAGTCAAGAAATCCTCTGGGGAAACCACCGTAATCTCCTCAGGGCTGTGCTACAATCCCCGGAATGTGATTCAGGTGCGCCCTGGTAATAGTTGAGTGCGGAATTAGAGGAAGACTGAGTGAGCTGCTGAAAAGCTCAGTTGCAAATTAGCATGAATATGTAGCTCTCTCCGGCAGTGGCCAGCAGGAGTCAGCAGCAGCGGCAGGTGCCTGGCCGACAGGCTTAGCCTCTTGCTCTTCTGGTGAACCCTACTCACCTCTGTTGATCTGAGCGGACTGCTGCTGGCTGTGATGTCACCATTGTGCCAAAAGTAAGTCACAGTGAGGCGGTAAAAATACTTACCAGACCAAATTGAGAAAAAGATTCCAATAAGCAGTCTGCTATTAAACAGACATAAATATAGTAGGCCAGTTCTCAAGGAGAGTCACTTGGGGGCTCCTTTGAGGCAGTTAAGAAAAGCTCCATGGCTTTGTCATGGGACAGTTGAGTCAGGTAGAATCTGAATAGCTAAGAGGAGGGCAGCTTGCTATCTTGTTAGGTGGTGTGTTAGGGTTTCCATTGCTGTGAAGAGACACCATGACCATGGCAAATCTTATAAAGGACAACACTTAATTGGTGCTGGCCTACAGCTTCAGTGGTCCAGTCCATTATCGTCATGGCGGGAAGCATGGCAGCTTGCAGGCAGACATGGTGCTGAGGGAGGAGCTGAGAGTTCTACATCTGGATCTGCAGGCAAGAGAAAGTGACTGTGACACGCTTCCTCCAACAAGCCTAACGAGGTCACATTTCCCAATGTCAAGCCCCACCAACCCCGTTTTTGAAGAAACTCCATTTTGTGCAAAACTAGGGGCTAAACTCCAGTTCCAGGAAGAAAAATCACAAAGTCCACCTGAGCAGGCATCCTGACACCCCCTCCCCGTTAGTAACAGCCAGTCAGGCTCTAATAGCAAGATCAGGGTACATAGAGATAGCCTAAGGCATTCTGCAGAGAATAGATAGCTTAGCCATCCTGCTCATCAGGTGGCTCTGTCCCCATGCTTGGTTCCTGTAGATGATGCCGGAAATGCAGTTTTTAAAATACTAACTTGCTGACCCCTATGGAAATGCTCCAAGCTTGCTGTAACCACAATAATTACTCACTCTTGTCCCACTGCTATGGGGACCTTGCTCTTGAGTACATAATAGAGATCCTTATCTAGAAAACCTCCTTTGGGACAGTGGGTTTCCTTAGATCCGTTTTAGTGTTCTTACGGGTGTAAGAAAAAATCACAGATGGGCTCAGTGAGTAAGAGCACTGACTGCTCTTCCGAAGGTCCTGATTTCAAATCCCAGCAACCGCACGGTGACTTAAAACCACCCATAATGAGATCTGACGCCCTCTTCTGGTGTGTCTGAAGAGAGCTACAGTGTATTCTGTATAATAATAAATCTTTAAAAAAAAAAGGAAAGGAAAAGATAAATCACAGATGCCGGGCTTGGTGGCACACACCTTTAATCCCAGCACTTGGGAGGCAGAGGCAGGTGGATTTCTGAGTTTGAGGACAGCCTGGTCTACAAAGTTAGTTCCAGGACAGTCAGGGCTGCACAGAGAAACCCTGTCTTGAAAAAAAACCAAACCAAACCAAAAAGAAAGAAAAAGAAAGAAAGAAAGAAAGAAAGAAAGAAAGAAAGAAAGAGAAAGAGAAAGAGAAAGAGAAAGAGAAAGAGAAAAAGAAGAAAAAGAAAAGAAAAATCATAGATGACACTCTTGTGGTGGGGCAGGCGGCAGGAGTGGAGAGGGGCCAGCTCCCATTTCACGTTTCCTGTTCTGGCTCTGTTCTTTTGCTTTGCTTTCTGTCGCCGTCTCCTGTAGATCAGGCCTGGCCTTGAACTTGCTGTCTAGCTCCTGATTTTGCACTCCTGCCCTGCCTCCACCCTGTAAGTGCTTTTAAATTTTTCAGGTTCTCTACTTGGTCCCACCACCTGAGATGACTCCTGCACAGAAAATATTCATGGAGAAGAATTTCATTAAACAAAAACTCAATAGCAGTAACGTTCCCCTCCCGTAGATCCTGCTGGCAGCTGGACTCCACGCTATCTTTGGGTGTTTCCTTTTTTCACTTTTTCCATCTGTTTGGTGGAAATGTACTTGGGGTAAGTCCACCTTTAGTCTAAACAGGTCATTAATAGGAAGAACAAAAGAAGGTATGAAATTTTCAAGTGGAGAAAAAGAGGTTTGTTTGTTTGTTTTTCACAGGTTTCATGTACCCTAAGCTGACCTCTAATTCACTGTGCAGCCACCGATGACCACGTGGTGATTTCCCTGCCTCCACCTCCCTAGTATTGGGATGCCAGATCTGCACCTCAACACCTACTTTCTACTGCATTGTTTTCTCCTCTCAAGGACCCAGAATTGAGCTGTACACTCCTGGAGATAATCAATAAGCTCTACTTTCCCAGAGCAATGATGAAGTGTCTCTAGTTCATTAAACTTTTCTGATCTGAGCTAGCAGTTGCTGTGACCTGGAAATGACACAAGTCTCTCTGTTACCAGCTAGAAGTAGCTAGATCAGGCTGGCTTCAAACCCACAAAAGATGGATCTACCAAGGTCAGGAGTCCTGGTCAAGGCATGGCCCTGCCTGCCACTCTCTCCGTCTAAGTTCTGCAAAAGTGGTCAGGTCGTCTTATCTGAGGGGACATGTCAGTTCTCTGGTGATGGCTACTCCCGCGACCTCTGAAGGAGGGATCTGCGCACTGAGGGTCTGCGCACTGAGGGTCTGCTTCTCCTGGGAGCCAAGATGACTGCAGGTTTAGGAGCATGAGCTGCTTCAGTCTCCTCTGCCAAAGTCAGTCATCTGTGGGCTCACACAAGGAGGCAGGGCTTTCCAACAAAAGCAGCTTCCCGGGGTGGGGGTGGGGGGCTGTTTCAAAACTGACACAAAGCAATACTGAACACAGCATGCAGCTTGGTCCCACTGGCAGGACCGCCTCACCTGCCTCAGGAGCAGCTGGAGGCCAGAGAGAAAGGCATGGCCTACAGTGGGTATCTCAGTGAGGACTTGATGAGCTCTACTCAGACTGAAGGCCACCACTTGAGGGTTTGGAGGCCAGAAGTTTTAAGTTGTAGGTTATAAACATTGTTATTTGTTTTTAGTTTATTGTAGCTAGGCATGGCTGTGCATGCCTTTAACCCCAGCCCTTGGGAGGCAGAGGCAGACAGACCTAAGTGACTTTAAAGTCAGTCTAGTCTATAGAGTGGGTTCCAGGTCAGCCAAGGCTACATAGTGAGAACCTGTCTTAAAAACAGAACAAACAAACAAAAACAAATAACCTAAACAAATATATATTTTTATTTTATTTTGTATGGATGTGTGTATAACAGAAGTGAGGGGAGATAGAGAATTCAGATGTAACTGTGTTCCTGAGGTTTATACGACAGCCTTACATTTCCCTCTTGGACCAGAAAGATATGGGGGTGCTGGCTACTTCAGTAGGATGGGGTCACAGGAGCCCAAACTGAAAGATCCAAGTGGAGCGTCAAACTGAAGTGAAATCTCTGGTTTCATGGCCTGGCGAAGGCTGACCCCTGGTGGCTACCCGGGGCCTTGCAGCTGCAGCCTGCTTGACCTGGCTCTTGCAGACCAGGGGCAGGTAGGTGGTTGTGGGAAGGAAGCCAGTATGTGAGGCAGGTTCAGAGCCACACGGTGGTTTTCCAATCTCTCGGCTAGACAACAAGAGGCAAAAATCGTAAATTCATATCCCTAGCCTTAAGTAATTCAGGAGCAGTAAGGAAGAAAGTCTGGGCCTTGGTCCTGTGAAGGCTCTATGCCCCAGTGTAGGGGAATGCCAAGGCCCGGAATCGGGAGTGGGTAGGATGGGGGATAGGGAGGTTTGGGAGGGGAAACCAAGAAAGGGGATGATAATATGTGAAATGTAAATATGCCCTGGCAGTGGTGGCGCATGCCTTTAATTCCAGCACTTGAGAGGCAGAGGCAGGCGGATTTCTGAGTTCGAGGCCAGCCTGGTCTACAGAGTGAGTTCCAGGACAGCCAGGGCTACACAGAGAAACCCT
>NC_034607.1:53594695-53595896 GCF_900095145.1 Mus pahari
AAGAAGAAGAAGAAGAAGAAGAAGAAGAAGAAGAAGAAGAAGAAGAAGAAGAAGAAGAAGAAGAAGAAGAAGAAGAAGAAGAAGAAGAAGAAGAAGAGAAAGAAAGAAAAAAAGAAAGAAAGAATCTAATAAAGAAAAGAGAATGTTCTAAACAATATGAAAAACAAAAACAAACAAACAAACAACAGTGAAAGCCTGGGAAAGTGGGTGGGTGGGTTGGCCAGGTTGGTTCGGTTGGAACTGCCTGCTTGTTTCTTGAGACTATGTTTCTCTGTGTAACCATGGAAACCTCCAACTTAAAGCTTTGCTGAGGATGACCTTGAACCGATCCTCCTGCCTCTCCCCACCAGTGCTGGGACTTCGAGTCCGTCCCTCCATGCTCTGCTGCAGGCTGAGGGATCTGGCATGCCCATCACTCTGTGTCCATATATGACAGCCTTTCTCTTTAGGCATGGGGCAGGACACTTAGTACATGAGATGCATTCAGATCAGATGTACATTTCTCAGATTGCATTCCTACTGTTAAGAGATATGTGGGGCTGGTGAGATGGCTCAGCAGGTAAGAGCACCCGACTGCTCTTCTGAAGGTCCTGAGTTCAAATCCGGGCTCACAACCATCCGTAAGGAGATTTGACTCCCTCTTCTGGTGTGTCCGAAGACATCTACAGTGTACTTACATATAATAAATAAACAAATCTTTAAAAAAAAAAAAAAAGAGAGAGAGAGATGTGGTTGTAGCTGGCGTGGTGGCGCACTTTAATCCCAGCACTTGGGAGGCAGAGGCAGGCGGATTTCTGAGTTGGAGGCCAGCCTGGTCTACAGAGTCAAACCCTGTTTCAAAAAAACGAGAGAGAGAGAGAGAGAGAGAGAGAGAGAGAGAGAGAGAGAGAGAGAGAGGTGATTGGACTCAGAAATGCCCACAGGTGCTATATCTTAGGATACTTCATTTTGAACCCCAACGGTGACAAGCACGGCCCACCTGAGGCTGCCTTAGGAGGCTGTTGAGGGGACAGATCTGAGCACAAAGAGAGATAAAGAGACATGTCTTTTCTGTTGATTTTTTGGTTTTTGTTTTGTTTTTTTGTTGTTTTGTTTGTTTGTTTGTTTGTTTTTGTTTTTGTTTTTCGAGACAGGGTTTCTCTGTATAGCCCTGGCTGTCCTGGAACTCACTTTGTAGACCAGGCTGGCCTTGAACTCAGAA
>NC_034607.1:53595907-53600770 GCF_900095145.1 Mus pahari
CCTGGCTGTCCTGGAACTCACTTTGTAGACCAGGCTGGCCTTGAACTCAGAAATCCACCTGCCTCTGCCTCCCAAGTGCTGGGATTAAAGGCGTGGCCGCCACACCTGGCATGAGACTTGTCTTATCTGCCACTGCAGGCCTGAGGAGACGACTTACCTGCTGGCTCTTTCTTCAGAACTACAGAGGCCAGTCACTTATAAAGTCACTTGAGTGACTTTACAGAGCTCTCCTCATCATCCTTACAGACCCACTAGCTGCTTTCTCCCCCCAAGAAATCAGACCCCTCCACACTGATTGCACCTGGCAACCCAGCTGTGCTAGGGCCAAGCTTCCTTCCCGCTCGGAGCTGCAAGCCCAAGGCAAACTTGAATTATTATAATTTTACTCTATCTGAAGATGTATTTTTATTTGCGTATGTGTCTATGTATACTGTGTATGTATAAATACCATGATATGTCAGACGAGGAGGGCATGGGATCTTTGGCAACTGAGATTACAGGTGGTTGGGAGCTGCCCAATGAAGGGTTCTCTGTAAGAGCAGCAACTGCTAGTGACTGCTGAGCCCTGTAACTTTAGTCTTTAAAAAACAGAAGGAGCCATTGGAGCCCCTGGGTAGACAAATGATTCTGAGTTGCCACCGTGTAGGTGCTGGGAATTGAACCCGGTGTTCTGAGAACAGCCAGTGCTCTTAACCACTGCACAACTTGCCCAGCTCCCGCATTCCTCTGACACAGTGCCTTCCTCTGAGACTTCCAGCACATAGGCCGGGTTACATGATACGGGATGTGCTGCCTCCCCCTCAAACCTATACAGAGAGAAGTTCCCTTGGTATTGTGGGACTGAAGGGTCTGTCTTTTCCCCTTCAAGACAGCGGCCACACTGTGTGCAGAGGCCAGCTCTCCTAACGAAACTGGGTTTTGAGCAGAAGCCTTGTTTTCTCCGTTCAGGCTGTGAGGCAGGTGGGGGATCTGGGCTGGACTTTATGTCAATGTGACACAAGCTAGAGTCACCTGAGAGGGAGGAGCCTCAGCTGAGAAAATGCCTCCATGAGATGGGGCTTTAAACAAGCCTGGAGGGCATTTTCTTAATTAGTGATCAATGTGAGAGGACCCAATCCACTGTGAGTGGAACACTCCTGGGCTTGTGGTCCTGAGTTCTATAAGAAAACACCCTAAACAAACAATGAGACGTGGAGCTGGAGAGATGGCTCAGTGGTTAAGAGCACCAGTTGCTCTTCCAGAGGTCCTGAGTTCAATTCCCAGCAACCACATGGTGGCTCACAACCATCTGTAATGGGATCCTGAAGACTCATATAAATAAAATAAATCTTTAAAAAAAAAAACAAAAAACGGGGCTGGTGAGATGGTTCAGTGGTTAAGAGCACCGACTGCTCTTCTGAAGGTCTGGAGTTCAAATCCCAGCAACCACATGGTGGCTCATAACCATCCGTAACAAGATCTGTCACCCTCTTCTGGGGTGTCTGAAGACAGCTACAGTGTACTTACATATAATAAATAAATAAATAAATAAATCTTTCAAAAAACAAAAACAAAAACAAAAGAAAGAAAGAAAGAAAGAAAAGAAAACATAGAGGACTGTATTGGCTTTTTACTCTGACATCGATGCTAGGTGATAAATCACATCTGGTGTGTTGGTTTCAATGTCCCCTCCTCAAATCTGTTTGCTGAAGACGTAATCCCCACAACAACAGTGTCAGAGAGTGGACTTTGGGGAAGGAATCGGGTCCTGAGGGCTCTGCCCTTGTGAGTAGGTTGATGAAAAAGAACCTAACAAGTTGGCCAAGGAAGTGTGTATCTGCAGTGGAAGTATTGGGCAAAGAGGCATGCATCTATGGTGGGAATATCAACCTGAACCAGTGAGTTCAAGACCAGGTTGGACAACAAAGCAAAATTCCATCTTAAAAAATGGGGACAGGTGGGGCTGGAGAGATGGCTCAGCAGCTAAGAGCACTGACTGCTCTTCTAGAGATTCTGAGTTCAATTCCTAGAAACTACATGGTGGCTCACAGCCATCTGTGATAAGATCCGATGTGTACTTACATACATACAATAAATAGATCTTTAAAAAATGGGGGCAGGGCCGGGTGTGGTGGCTCATGCCTTAAATCCCAGCACTTGGGGAGGCAGAGGCAGGCGGATTTCTGAGTTCGAGGCCAGCCTGGTCTACAGAGTGAGTTCCAGGACAGCCAGGGCTACACAGAGAAACCCTGTCTTGAAAAAAAAAAAAAAATGGGGGCAGGATTCAGCTCCTCAATTTCCTGCCATATGATTTTTACACACTCTCACTGTAATCTGGGTAAATGTAGTAAGCAAGAACCACACCACAGCCTGGATATTTTTTAAAATTTCCTCCATGAACCACTTAGTCCGTTCAGTCTCATTCAGCTTCTCAGAATACAAATGAAAGCCTGCCCGATCCTTCACCAGAGCGTACCACGGCCTGTAACCCCAGTCCAGGGAGAGTCCCCGTTCCCCTCTGAGACCCCAGAGCCTGACTCTCACCCTCCATGTCTCTATCCACATTCTAGTTCTTTGTCTGCCTACCAGAATGGAACGTTCAGCTCTTCATACAGCATCCCGGGGACGCTCTAGTTTACAGATCCAAACTTCTTCAAACGCCTCCTGCAAACCACTTCCAGAAGTTAATAAACCACATGGTTAGTCCCAATTGGTAGCACAGGACTTTAATTCCAGTACTCAGGAGGCAGAGGTAGGTTGACCTCTGTGAGGTCAAGGCCAGGTTGTTCTACATAGTAAGTTACAGAACAGCCCAGACCACATAGAGATAACCTGTCTCAAAGACAAAACAAAACAAAAACAACCAAAAGAACCAAAGCACACGGTCAGGTAGTTACTGAATGACCTCATTCTCTGGTATCAAATACCTGACAAGAAGACACCATCGAGAGGAGAGGTTGGCTCGAAGTCATGGTATTGAGAGAATATGATCTATCATTGTGGGCATGTGTGTGGTTAGCTGTTGTCAACTTGACGCAAACTTAGCAGTCTGTACCTAGGAAGAGGGAGTCTCGGTTGAAGAATTGCTTCCATCAGACTGGCCTGTCGGCACAGCTGCAGGGCCTTTCTTTGGTTGCTAATTGATGGAGGAGGGCCTAGTCCACTGTGGGCAGCACCATTCCTAGGCAATATATGAGTGATGTATGGGAGGAAGGTGAACAGGCAAGAGGAAACAAGAGAGAAAACAGCATTCCTTTGTGGTCTCCACTTCAGTTCCCGACTTGGTTTCCCTCAAGGATGAACTACACAACTTGTAAGTCAAATAATCCCTCTCCTGCTACAAGTTGCCTTTGGTCAGTGTTTTATCACAGGAACAGAAAAACCAAACTAGAAAAATAAGGCATGACAGA
The DNA here is from genome assembly GCF_900095145.1 of Mus pahari. Classification (NCBI taxonomy): domain Eukaryota; kingdom Metazoa; phylum Chordata; class Mammalia; order Rodentia; family Muridae; genus Mus; species Mus pahari. Next base: position 53,599,297 of record NC_034607.1, read on the forward strand.
CAGCAAATGGCTCCTTAGTGGAAGGGGTGTTAGGCAACTACTTGCTCATATTTAGGTGGATCCGAGAGCAGAAAGGAGACAGGAAGTGAGGCCAGGATACAGACTGGAGGACCTACCCCCCAGTCACTCTTCTGTGGCTAGGCTCCACCTTCCATGGTTTCCACAACCTCTCAAAACAGCGCCACCAGCTGGTGACTCGGGTTCACACACCTGCTGCTGACTGTTATTCATGCATTTCTCCTGTGCTCTGAAAAGCCTATTCTCCAGTGACCCACTCCCCCAGCCTTCCGGGTAACTGGAGCTACCGCTCCCCCAGCCTTCCCGGTAACTGGGGCTACCGCTCCCCCAGCCTTCCCGGTAACTGGGGCTACCGCTCCCCCAGCCTTCCGGGTGACTGGGACTACAGCCTGTGCTGGCTAGCTGCTAGCCTCCAGAGCTAAATTACATGGTCCGTGGTTTACATTTTAGGAGTAGCTACTTCCTAAAGCAAACCATCAAATTATTTTTACTTAGCTCCAATATAGGCCTGGGCTAGGAGAGTGTTGTTTATTTCGTTTCTGAACACTATCAGTGATCTGAGAGACCTTAGGCTAAATGCCTTTTCCTTTCTCAAATAACTGTCAAATGATACGTACGTACTCTGTGCTAGGTAGTTTCAAACACTTTGTGGAGAGCCAGCCATTCACTGAATTCTCCCAATAACCCTTTGGAATGAGTACTATTATCTGTCCAATGGCAGTGTTTCGTGGGGAGGGGTGTGCTGGGAACCCGGGCCTTACACATGCTAAGCATATACTCTGCTACTGAACTGTGTACCCTAACCCCTAGAGATGCCTCCTTCAGGCACAGGAGGGTTTAGTCATCTGCACAAGGTCATGCTGCCAGTCTATCAGCCAGGGTTATCTAAAGGAACAGAAACAATAGGATTCATATGTATTTTAAAGAGGTTTATTAAGTTGGTTTATATGATAGGAGCTGAGTGTTGGGGTGCCATACCAACTCCAGTAGGATCTGTGTGACAAGTTCCACAGACTGAGGCGATTGACCTCAAAAGGGGGAGGCCTCNTGGAACCGGTTGTGGAACTCTTTGCTGGAGAAAAAATATTGAGCCGTAGTTCTCATGACAATCTATCTGTTTTGTTTTCTCTTATTCCTTTTCTTATTTACATGTCCCTGGTAGCCTAGGCCAAGATCTTAAGCAAGAATAACGGGTAAGAAACCATCCCTAGAGATGCAGCCACTAACATGACCTTTTCCCCAGGGAATCCAACACTTTACTTTCTAAATCATTTACAAAACTATTATGATAAAAACTTTCACAACAATAAAATTTCATGCCGGGCATGGTGGTGCACGCCTTTAATTCCAGCACTCGAGAGGCAGAGGCAGGCGGATTTCTGAGTTCGAGGCCAGCCTGGTCTACAGAGTGAGTTCCAGGACAACCAGGGCTACACAGAGAAACCCTGTCTCGAAA
>NC_034607.1:53601450-53603150 GCF_900095145.1 Mus pahari
CCCACCTAGCTTCAAGGACCCTCATTCCAGGGACCCCCATACCCGACTGGGGTGGTCCGTGGCAATCTAGAATAAGATAGAGCAGTTTATGAATTACACTTAAGCTGACGTTTGTTAAACGTTATGGTCATTTGTTTCAGCCTGGCCACATCTTTTTTCACTGTTTCTAGGTATTATCACTTCTTCCCCTGGGTGTAACCAGCCTGCGGTACACTGGGCTGGGCTGCAGGGACAGGAGCTTAGCAGGGTGAGATGCAGCGAGTTGCTCCAGCAAAGAATACACACCTGAGAACAGTTTCGTAGAACTGGCTAAGTTTATTGGGGGGACAGGAGTTATTTACGCCCCTGGGGAGGTGAGCAGGGTCTCTGGGGCCAGGGTTGTGTGGCCGTATACAACTGCACACTCAGAGGCTGGGGGTTGTTGTGGGGGATGGTGGTGTAAAAAAACCTCAGAAGGTCAAATTAGGACTGAGTCCTGATGCCTGCCAGGGTAGTAAGTTCTTGCTGCAGTTGATGGTGAGGCAGCTGGCTTTCTGGTCAGGCTGGGAGAGGGAAGGGAGCCAATGCCTGCCCTCCACATCTGAGGTATCTGGGGTTGAAGCTCTCCTTGACTCTTCCTCCATTCATCCTGGGCCACTATGGTTCCATATTTCACCTGCAAGGCTTAGCGATGCTGCATGCAAGCCATCTCACTACTTCTCTTAAAAGGAAAATTCTTAAAAAAAAAAAAAAAAAACAAAAAAAAAACCAAGTTTATATGTTCCTTTAATATTGAATTTTTACTTACTTGTTTGTTTGTTTATCTTTGAGACAAGACCTCACTGTGTATCCCTGCCTAGCCTGGAGTATCCCTGTCTAGCCTGGAGTATCCCTGCCTAGCCTGGAGTATGTATCCCTGTCTAGCCTGGAGTATCCCTTCCTAGCCTGGAGTATCCCTGCCTAGCCTAGAACGCTCTGTGTAGACCAGGCTTGCTTCAGCTTACAGGGACCCACGTGCCTCTGCGGTCAACGCCACACCTGCGCTTTACTGATTTTAATGTTATTTATCCATCCATCCATTCATTCATTCATTTAATTATTTATTTTGAGGAGAGGTCTTATAAGCCCAGGATGGCCGGGCCTGGTGGCGCAGGCCTTTAATCCCAGCACTCGGGAGGCAGAGGCAGGCGGATTTCTGAGTTCCAGGCCAGCCTGGTCTACCAAGTGAGTTCCAGGACAGCCAGGGCTATACAGAGAAACCCTGTCTCAAAAAACCAAAAAAAAAAAAAAATAAGCCCAGGATGGCATCAAACTGGGTATGTGGCAGAGGATGGCCTTGAACTCCCACTCCTCAAGTGCTGACATCTGTGAATTCACCGCTGCACCATTTTACAGTTCTGTGAATCAAAGGGCTTTGTGCATTTAAGATAGACAATGTTCTACCAACTGAGCCAAATCTCAATCCTCCTTTTCTTTTCTTTCTCCTCATCTCCCACACCCTCTGTCTACAGATAAGGTCTTCCTGTGCCACACCCTCCGTCTACAGATAAGGTCTTCCTGTGAATCCTGGTTGGCCTTGGACTCACAGAGATCTATCTGCCTGTGACTTGGAGCGCTGGGATTAGATGGATGCACCAATACTTATAATTCTGGGGCCTGTCTTTCTAAACTTCTTCTTCTTCTTTTTTTTTTTTTTTTTTTTTTTTTTTTTTTTTTTTTTT
>NC_034607.1:53603350-53609349 GCF_900095145.1 Mus pahari
TTACTTAGAAGCCTGTTTTCTGATGAGAGACAGAAGGAGAATAGATCCATGTGGGAGGCAAGATGCGGGGGAGGGGGAGGAAGTAGAAAGAACAGAGGGAGGGGAATTAAAAAAAAAAAAATTTAAAGCTGAGTGGTGGCACTTGCCGGGAATCCCCGCACTTGGGAGGCAGAGGCAGGAACGCCAGGACAGCGGGTTCAGATTGTTTGAGGCCAGCCTGGGCTGCATGAGACCATCACAGAAACTAAAAAAGTCAATCAATTAAATAAAAATCACATTTGGCAGTTTTCCACAGACAGATCTAGTACATGTTGTTTGTTACTTGTTTCATATGAGAAATAATTATTTAAATTAATAATAAATTAAATAATAATAACCTGCCAGTTGGAATCATATTGTTATTAGAGTTTTAGAGAACAAGTCTGGAACTAGCAGACCCATCCATCCTGGCCAAGCATTCCCAACACCCCGGTGAGAGACAAATACCAGTTTAGGGCAAAGAGAGGAAACTTCTTCAGAGTGGACTCACTGGGGACAAAGGAAGCAGCCCAATGATGCCCACATTCATCTGATTGGTAGTAGGTAGAACCTTAAAGTAGTTGAGACTTTCATTGCCTTGATACTAAGGATGGTGAGCATTTCTTTAAGTGTTTCTCAGCCTTTTGAGTTTCATCTTTTAAGAATTCTCTGATAGCCGGGCGTGGTGGCGGGCGTGGTGGCGCACGCCTTTAATCCCAGCACTTGGGAGGCAGAGGCAGATTTCTGAGTTCGAGGCCAGCCTGGTCTACAGTTCCAGGACTGCCAAGGCTACACAGAGAAACCCTGTCTCAAAAAACTCAAATAACTAAAAAAAAAAAAAAAATTCTCTGTTTAGATCTGTACCCCATTTTTCAGTTGGGTTATGCCAGCACTGCCATTTCTTTTCTTGGATAGTCTCACTGTGTAGATTAGGATAGCCTTGAACATGTGATCCTTCTTCTACATCAGCTTCCACAGTATTGGGATTACAGGAGTAACCAGCTAAACCTACCTTTGTGGTCTACCATGAACAGCAGTACGGATATCAATTGATAGCCACGACAGGCATGGAGTCCCTTAGAGAAGAGCAGAGTCTGTGCTGAGACAAGCCTCTAATCTCTGCACTTTGAAGGAGGATTTAAGGTTATCTTTGGTAGCAGAGTGAGTTCAAGGCCAGCTTGGGCTGTAGGAGACTCAGCTTCAAAACCCCAAACCCAAAACAATCTGATTCTAAAATGCACATGGAGAGAACTAAGTGGGTCACACCTGTGACCCCATCAGCCTTGCTGACACTGTGATTATGGAGAGTTAGAGGCTAACCTGAGCTATACAGTTGCTCCAAGTGTCCTAACTTACAATGGGGAGATTGTTTTTAATTCACCTGATGTAACTGTCATCTTGGAGGCTTACTGCTGAATAAGATCTTCCTTCCTAGCTCTTTCTAAACTCTGGCTGTTTCAACTCAGTTATTTTGGCTTAAACTCCTCTCCTAGTTGACTGATTCAAACTGGCTTCTAATCTTCTGGCTCCTTCTGTCTTCACCTGTGACTTATATTGGTAAAACTGCTTCTCTCTCTCTCTCTCTCTCTCTCTCTCTCTCTCCCTCTCCCTCTCCCTCTCCCTCTCCCCCTCCCCCTCTCCCTGTCTCCCCCCCCATCTTTCTTTCTCAAGTCACCTCTCCTGTTTTTTTCTCATTAGTTGGTGTATTCTAGCTGTGACTTATTTTGTCAAATCTTTCCTGATTCATCGCTCAATGGTGTCACTTTCAAACATGGCTGCTTCCTTCTACAAACTAACCTTACCTGCATTGCTTGGGCTTAAAGGTGTGCATTAAGGACTCATCTGCATCCCAGCCAGAGGGATTAGTGTGTGACCTGTCTCTATTCCAGCTGGATGACACAGCCTTAGGTCCTTGGATGCGATCCCTTGTCAGAGCAGTCATGTTGCCGGATTAAAATTCCTCCACAATTGCTCTTTCAAGATCTGTGAAGAATTGTGTTGAGCTTTGATGGGGATTGCACTGACTGCAGATTGCTTTTGGTAGGATCCAAGAAGCACTGCTAACCTATGTGCATGGGACATATTTCTGTCTTCTGATTCCCTCTCCTCCTCCTCCTCACCCCCTCCTCCTTCTGCCCCTTTTCCTCTTCCTTCTCTTAAAGCAGGGTCTATCTCACTCTCCTAAGTCCAGGCTAGTCTGTGACTCACTATGTAATATTGGCCTCAAACTCATGTAACAGATCCCCAGACCTTACCACAGCTGACTTCTGTAATTGTGGAACTTTGGAATTTATCCCCCCCCCTTTTTTTTTCCCAGGCTTTATTTTTATTTATGTGTGTCTTCAAAGGCCAGGAGAGAGTATCGTGTCCTCTGGAACTTGAGTTATAGGAAGTAGTGAACATGGATGCTAAGAATTGAACTCTTGTCTTCTGCAAGAGCAGCAAGAACTTTCAATCGTCAAGCTACTGCCTTTCCAGCCCTAGAGTTTGGTTTTAAAGTGAGGCCATTTCAAGGCGGCTGTTGTGATACGCCTCTAGCTCTAGGGAAGCTGAGGCGGGATGATCTGAACTCTGAGGTCAGCCTAAGGTAAACAGCAAGAACCCGATTCAAAACGAATAAATAATGGGGGGAACTGAGAACATGTTCTCATGCTCATAAAAGCCTAATGTGAGGAACGGATAGATCAGAGGACGGCAGTCACTCACCTGTGGCAAAGACGCAAAGGAAAACCAGGTCTGCCCAACCGCAGAAAATCATTGACTTTTTTAAAAAAAAATTAATCTAATTACTTATTTATTTTGCCATAGAGTCTCACCGCATAACCCTGGCTGGCCTGAACTCATTGTGTAGACCAGGCTGGCCTCTGCCAGGCCCAAAACACCACTTCCACAGACAGTGCAGGTGACATTGTCCTAAACAGAAGGCCTTTGGAGAAAGATTTACTGGATGAACAAGCCTAAAGGTGTCTGTTCATTAGAAGAGCAAATCTTTTAAGGTAGTTTCTCTTCACCAAGGACCTCCCTTAACATTCCTGGAAGGTCAACTACCTCAGGCAATGCCACCTGCTTTAACCTATCAGAATAACAGAATAACCTTATCAGCTCAGCTTCCCCCCCCCCCAACCCCCTGTCATAAAGTCTGCTTGTTTTCCCAACCTGTTTGCTCCTATCTCTGCCCCAAGAGACTGGCCTTAGCAGTTTGATTCCAAATAAATCCTTCTGTCTACAAAGTGGTCTAGCTTGGTAGTTTCTCTGCAACATCTCTCTCTCTCTTTTTTTTTTGTGATTTTTCGAGACAGGGTTCCTCTGTATAGCCCTGGCTGTCCTGGAACTCACTTTGTAGACCAGGCTGGCCTCGAACTCAGAAATTCACCTGCCTCTGCCTCCCGAGTGCTGGGATTAAAGGCGTGCGCCACCACGCCTGGCCTCTGCAACATCTCTTACAGCCTCGAACATCACAGAGATCCCCTGTGTCCCAAGTGGTGAGATCAAGGGTTTGACTTACCATACCAAATTTCTTTTATTTTTAGTCCGGGATGTGTGTGTGTGTACACGTGTGCCCGCCCCAAGCCTATGGAGCCCAAGTATGGAGGTCAGAGGATAATTTGCAGCAATCCTTCACAGTGTGATTTTAATGATAGAATTCAGGTCACCTGGCTTGGCTCCAAAGCACCTTTACATGCTGAGCTGTTTTTGCCCAACAAAGCAAATCTTTTCACCCTTTTACCAAAGTGAAGGTATTGCTAGCTAGAGCTAATTCCATACTTACTTAGAGCTATATTAAATCTCTCTCTCTCTCCCTTTCTTCTCCTCCTCCTCCATTTAGTTTTTTGAGAGAGGGTTTCTCATTGTAACAGAACCCTGGCTGTCTTGGAACTGTAGCCAGGGTTGTCCTTGACCTCAGAGACCCACCTGTTTCTGTCTTGAACAAATGGGTTAAACTTCACGCTCAGCTCCACTTTTTTGAATTTGAATAGGAGCTCTAATTTTCTAAAATGCCTTGTAATCAACCTGGCAGGAAGACATTCTGAGGAGAGATACTTGGCTCCCTTTGGCTGTCAGGCAATTGAAATAATGGGTTCCAAAGAATTGGAATTTCTGGTGGGGGAGGGGTAAGAGAAGGCTTCGAATTAGTGTTGAGGAAGAACTTGGTTTCTGGAAAGAGATTTCTCAAAATATCTGAAAAGCACGTAGAATCCCCTTGTAGGACAGTCTGGAGCAGAGATTACACACTACTCCTTACCAGAGCATTCCGGTTCCCGTTGCCCGATTTAAACCAAAACTTTCAGGGGGTCTGAACTTTATCTTCCTAATGTGGCACTTTGAATAAATCTTTCTGTTTTTTGCTATTTTCTCCATTATTCGATTACTGAGGATGAGTGGGAGAATTTAGCTCGTTAGGGATGCTAGGGCCCAGACTTTGACGCTAAACATTACCTTAGCAATCTCAGATTCTAAAATGTAAAAAAAATCTGCACGCCTATGCCAAAGGGCTCAGATAAGACTGGACCGTAACTGCTCATCTCATGTAGTAAGGCGTAAACTAGCTGAGGCAGTGACGGGCCAAGGAAAGTTTTGTGGATTTGCTGGTTTTGTGGATAGCTGTTCTTGCACTTGGCATTCACAAGTGCTGCTCTGTACACTGCTCTGCGAACGCACCACCGTCCGTGGCCAACGGTAACAACCAATTTCTCAGCTCCTTTCCGTCCAACCGCAGGACCGCCCGCAGGGCCAGGTGTTTCCGCAGCAAGTTCGCCGCGGCTTCTTGCAGGGTGCACCCCGCCGTTCCAGCAACCGCGCTAGCCACTTCCGTCTTCTCCGTGCAGACTCGCTCCCGTAGCCACCGCGACCTCAACTGCTTCGCAAAGGCTCAGTCTCCAGGCCCGCCAACCCGCGCTTGGGGGCGGGGCCCACGTCGGCCCGCCCACCGACGCCAGGGCACGGCGGAACGGGGCCCGCCCACCGCGCAGGCAGAGACGCCTGCGGATTGGCCGCTGGGCTACGGGTGCTCGGGTAGGACGCGCCTCCCCCCGACTTTCCCGCCAGCGGCGGCCGCGCGGTGGATGCGGTCGGTCCTCGTAGGTGCTCGGAGCGGTGGCCCGGTCAGCCTTCATCATGTCCCGACAGAGCACCCTGTACAGCTTCTTTCCCAAGTCCCCGGCCCTCGGCGACACCAAGGAGGCCGCGGCCGGGGCCTCCCGCAGAGGTGCCGCTGCCTCTGGAGCCTCCGCTTCCCGCGGCCGGGATGCGGCCTGGAGCGAGGCTGAACCCGGGTCCCGGCCCGCGGCGGTATCCGCCTCGTCGCCGGAGGCAAAGGATCTCAACGGAGGGTCGCGGACGGCCGCCGCGCAGGCCGTGCCCCCCAGGTAGCGGGCTCGGTCGGGGCTGCGGCGGCGTGCGGGGCGCCCGGAAGGAGGGGGAGGCTGCTCAGTGCCAGGCGGCGGGAGGAGGGGCGGCCTGCTCGCCCGGGAGAAGCGGGACTGGCGCCCGGGACGCTGCAAGCAAGCAAGCAAGCAAGCAAGCAAGCAAGCAAGCAAGCAAGCAAGCTAGCTAGCAAGCGCACTCCCACCGTGGGGCTGGGGTGGCTCGGGAGGCTCGGGGACAGAGACGCCCTCCCCCGAAGTGGCCGGAGCCGGGAGGGTGTCCCGCTCCGGTCGGCGGCCTGAGGGGGCGGGGCGGATCGGGGCGGCGAGCTCCTCCGGGTGGCGGGCCGACGGTGGAGGCACCTGGAAGGAAACTCGGGTTGAAGGTGGAAGTTTGTAGGTAGTGAAAGCAGTGTTCCGGCTTGGGGCGACACAGTTTTTAATCCACGGGTTCACCGGAGGAAAGCGTGCGGAAGATTTTTCGCAGTTAGTGGGTCTTCGGAGTATTGGGCAGGTCCTGGGCAAGAAGGTTTACTGGGGAAGCTTGCCTGGAGTTGTCGTCGCACTTTGTGAATTTGGCTGTCCTTTGTAGGAGCGACTAGAGACTTTTTTTTTTTT
>NC_034607.1:53610519-53613531 GCF_900095145.1 Mus pahari
CATTCCTAATGATCTGGGGAACAGGTTTTGGGGAAGTTTTAAAATTTAGGGCTCCACAATTCGTGTTTTTGTGGTACTGGGCCTGGAGCATAGGACTTTGCAAGCTGTACCACCGAGCTTTTGTGTTTATCCTGCAATTGTGTATTTAAATACTGGAAAAGGCCAGTGGAGTAGTCTAGGGTTGGAGGTTGTAACTGAGAGTACTTAGTGTGTTCAGGCCTGCTAGAGAATTATTAGTAGGCTCTGCTTGTGAGGGAAATAAAGGCAGCATCTGGTGAGAAATGCATACTTACTTGGATGTGAGTTGGTTTTGTGGTATCCAAAATAAAGGCATGCACTTACTTTACTGTATGGAACTTGATGTGTTTTAATGTATCCTGATTAAACCTGACCCAAAGCCAGTTCAGGAGTGCAAGTAGATTCTATCCATACTACTAAGTCCAAATGTCTTTGGACCCATTTCCTGGGGTGACTGGCTCTGGTTTGTTGTTGGGGTTGGGGTTGCAGGCTCTGGTTCTTTTCTGTTTGTTGTTGTTTTGTTTTGTTTTGGTTTGGTTTTTCAAGACAGGGTTTCTCTGTATAGCCCTGGCTATCCTGGAACTCACTTGGTAGACCAGGCTGGCCTCAAACTCAGAAATCCGCCTGCCTCTGCCTCCGGCGTGCTGGGATTAAAGGCATGTGCCACCACTGCCGAGCGGCTCTGGTCTTTTTAGTTTCAGTTAGAACCCCTCCTCCAACACAGACACACACACACTAGTATTAGAGGATTGTCTGTAGAATTTATTAATATGGTATCTATAACTAGTTTGAATTTGCCATGTCTTGCTTTGTAGACCATGTCAGCCTTGAATTTAACAACCCTGTCTCCAGTGTTTCTGAACCATGTTCCCACCACCACCCTGGAATGCTGGAATACAGCCATGCACCATTCTTTAAACTTCATACATAGATGAAAATGACTTGAACTCTTAATTTTTCTGCTTTTTCCTCCAACGTACTGGGATTCCAGGCCTGTGCCTCCATGTCTCTTTTTTCAAAGAGTCAGTTAAAATGTTGATGAGTTATTTTACAGCTAGTAGTTGGTCCCACTAAGTGTAACAGAGTCTCCCAGATAACGGGGAAGTGATTGCTTGTGCCTGAGCTGCTGCCTCAGCACACCTGGCTTTACTTAAATGCCTGTGAAGGGACTACGGTAACACCATCTTGCCTTGACTCCATTTTGTGTCCACCTAGATATTTCATCCTTATTCACCAGTGTCCATGTGGCCTTGGTAAGCGAAACTTTTGGGACCGTTATCCTGACCGTTGTCCAGAAGTAGTAGCCAAAGTAATATTTGCACAAGCTAAAATATAAAATAGCCAAGGAGGGTAAATAAAAAATATATCTGTAGTGTTGTGTCTGGAAAACACTGCTAAGCTTTGTAAAAGACAAATGTTACAAAGCTTCTCCAAAATCGCCCTGGCCCTGCCCTCCTCAACACTGATTTCATTGTGGTTTTGTCTTAAAAAAATAGTGTGTCTCTGAGCTTTAGCACTAAAAGACATCTTGGAGGCCTTGGTCTGCTTTAAGATTTATGTATGTGAGTACACTGTCTACGTCTTCAGACACACCAGAAGAGGGCATCAAATCCCATGACAGATGGTTGTGAGCCACCATGTGGTTGCTGGGAATTGAACTCAGGGCCTCTGGAAGAGCAGTTGGTGTTCTTAAACGTCAAGCCATCTCTCCAGATCCCTTAGTCTTCTCTTGGTTTAAGCATTAGTAAAGGACTCTTACTCTCTTAATTGGCTTAAATAACATGGTTGTTGGTAACTATGTTACTTACTTATTAAAGGAGGAAGCAACCCTCTAGTCCCTGCCCTTGGGTAACTTGATCTCAATAAGGTGAAGGCTAGTTTATTTGAAGTTCCAAGCTAGCCAGTACTATATATTGAGACTATCAAAAAAGTAAAGTTTATTTTGTGTTTATGCATGTTGTGCTTGCATGTACCACAGGTGTGCCTAGTACCTGTGAAGGGTTGTGAACTCCTGTGTGGGTGCTGAGATTTGAACCTGGGTCTTTTGGAAGAATAGCCAGTGCTCTTCATCTCTGAGCCTCATCTCTAGCCCCCTAATTAATGCTGGCCTCAAAACTTGCTGTGTAATAGAGGACAACCTTCAACCTCTGATGCCCCTGTTTCTGGATATTTGTTTTGAGATAGCGTTTCTCCATACAGCTCTGGCTGTCCTGGAACTCAGATCTGTAGACTAGGCTGACCCTGAACTCCGAGATCCACCTGCCTTTGCCGGGATCAAGGGTGTGCAGTGACGTATTTAAAATGTAAAAAGCTCTGGAGCCCTGTACTCTGGAGTTTCAGCTTGGGCATCAGGAAGAGCTGGCGTATGTTACTGGGGCAGATAAAATGATTTTGGATCACTAATTCCTTTCTTTCCTTCCCTTTGGTTATAAAGGACAGAATTCAGGAACAGGGAAGCACAGAGGTGTATTTTGCCTCTGTGTGTGTGTGTGTGTGTGTGTGTGTGTCCGCCCATGTGCATACCTGCTGCCTGAGAGGCCAGCCTCTGTAGTTACAGATAATTGTGAGCTACCAGGTGGGTGCAGGGAATTGAACCTGGTTCCTATGGAAGAATGCCAGTGCTCTTAACTGCTGAGCATCTCTCCAGCCCCATTATTTCAATATTTTTAAAAATTACCTGTTAGTGTGTATATGTGTGTATGCATGCTAAAGTAGGTTGTGGAAATCAGAGGACGACTTAAGAGTTGGTTCTTCCAACTGTCATGGGGATAGAACTCAGGTCATACTTTGAGTTATCTCCTAGGCCATATCTTGACTTTGACATTTTTTTTTTAAGACGGGGTTTTGTACCCCAGGATGTCCTGGAATGCACTGTGTAGACCACCTGTCTCTGGCTCCCAAGCACTGGGATTAAAGGTGTGTGCCACCACACCTGGATGGATACCCTGTCTGTCTGACTTTCTTTCTCTCTTTCTCCCTTTCTCTTTCCCTTCC
>NC_034607.1:53614475-53634944 GCF_900095145.1 Mus pahari
GCTGTCTTCAGACACACAAGAAGAGGGCATTGGAACCATGGGCGGGAGAGCATCACCTTGTCCATTTTGTCTCTTTGTTCCAGCAGGGAGTTTTTTTTTTTTTTTTTTTTTTAAAAAAAAGGATTTATTTATGTGTACAAGTGCACCATTGCTCTATTCAGACACACCAGAAGAGGGCATCCAGGTCCATTACAGATGGTTTGAGCCACCATGTGGTTGCTGGGAATTGAACTTTAGACCTCCGGAAGAGCAGTCTTAACTGCTGAGCCATCTTTCCAGCCCTGCCCGTCTTCTAAGTGCTGGAATTGAAGCTGTTCATCACCAGTGTATGTAGGGCTGGGGAGATTGGATGGATTACAAGGATGAGGATTTTAGTTCAATGCACAGAAGGAAGCCCCCTAGGAAATAAGCTGGGCATGGTGGCAGCTATCTGGCACTGGGGAGGCAGATCCCTATTTGGCAAGTTCTAGGCCTGTGAGAGATTATGTCTCAAGACAAAAAAGGTGGCTAGTAACCGAGGAATTACACGTGAGGTTGACCTCTGGTCCCATATCCTTGTGTATATATAATTTGTACACCTGCACACACACAAAGCCAAGCTTTTAGTATTGTGAGAAAAATCGGAGACTGGCAAGATGGCGTATTAGGTGGAGTGGCTGCTGCCAACCCCGCTAACCTGAGTGTGAATTCTGGAGCCTTTGTCTCCACATGCCTGCCATAGCACTTATACATGCACGCACATGCGTGCATGCACACACGGGCACACTGAGGAGGAAGTAGAAAGGAGCCTGACACTTGCATGTATCAGATGTCTGCTTTATTGTACCATTGTTGGTCGACACCGGCCAGCCTTGACCCCATTGGCTTCTTTCCCTGTGGCAGAAAAATCTGTCTTGGTTGACACAGACAGAGGTTAAATTCTGAAAATTCCTCCATGTGTTGAAATATATCTATTGACATTTAACAGCATAAATAAAGAGGTGCTTAGAAAGTTTGTGTTCTCTTCCCTCTTAAAGATTGAGAAAACTTTGTTGGTGGCACTTGCCTTTAGTCCCAGCACTGGAAGGCAGAGGCAGGTATCTTTTGTTGGATGCCATCCTTGTGAGTTCCAGGATAGCCAGGACCACCCAGAGAACTGTCTCTAACAAAACAAAAGAGGATGTGGAGAACTTGTCTTTCCAGTGGCTAAATCGCCTAGGTGAGGGGAAGGTCTGATAAGATTTAAGGTCAGCCTCTAGTTGACCCTGTAGTTGACCCTTGACCCTATTAGTGTTAAGGACTAGGTCTTTTCCTGAGGCCCTGATGTATGGATAAGGAACTTATTAGGTTTCTCATCTAAAAACTGGTGTTTGGCAAGGCCAGTAATAGCCTAGGGACAGGGCTTTGGGGAAGTTTGAGGATCCTGGAAACACCCTACCTCCTACTAGTGGCTAAGGGCTACAGTGTTCAGTCCCAAAGCAGTTGAGATATCCTGTACCTGTACTCCCTTTGTACATTGCCTGATTAGTTTCCTCTTGACTTTGTCCAGTTTTCCCCTTCCAGTCTGTCTGTTACATGCTGTACAATAAGCATGCTTGGCATAGGCATTGCATAGGAAGACCTGCTGAACCTGGCTTGCATATTTTTATTTTTTCATCCCCTGGTTTGTCCTCAGGAATGTGTCACTAAAGAACAACTTGCTGGGCCAGGTCAGGTTAGGAAACAACTGTCTGAACTGTGCAGGTACAGCTTCTTTTTTTTTTTTTTTTTTCGAGACAGGGTTTCTCTGTATAGCTCTGGCTGTCCTGGAACTCACTTTGTAGACCAGGCTGGCCTCGAACTCAGAAATCCACCTGCCTCTGCCTCCCGAGTGCTGGGATTAAAGGCGTGCGCCACCACGCCCGGCTGCAGGTACAGCTTCTTAATGGTGACCAGAAGTGAGCCTGAGGATGTTCATAAACTGTTGTACTTGTCACTATAGGGCCTGAGGTTGGGAGCTGGCCCTTCTAGAGAAAGGGGGCAGTGTAATATGGTGCTCATATCACAGTTGTCTAAACGTAATGTTTCCCCATTTGAGCGCTGGGGAAGCATTCTTGCCATAGTAGTGAGCTTTCTTTAATCTTGTTAGGTGCTGAGAAGAACTTTTGGGTGGGCCCAGAGAATATTGCTATTTAATACACTTGGGCAGCAGTGGTTGTAAGTGGCTCTATTGTGGACAGAGTTCTTGTTGGTTCTGATTCTGTTTCCTTTCTTTGTCTCTTCCTTTCCTCAGAGACAACCCACAAAAACTGAATCAAGCTTTGTAAAGAATGGGCCTTTGAAAAAATTTTCATAGGCATGTGTACTCAATCAAGTGTTAGGCACTTGTTAGCAAAACTAGTTTGGTGAGGGGAGACACCTTTGGATGTTGAGAGTACTTAGTAGCTCGGCTGGAACAATTCCAGGCTAAATTGAATGAATTAGATAATATAATTAGCAAGCTAATAATCATGACATCAGGTCTTGTGGACTCTGATATGTGCTGAATTACAGTACAGGTATGACTCGTAAGTCTGTTTTGTGACTGACAGGATATAGTCTGAATTTTGTCATCATTGACCAAGAAATGATCATGATGTTCATTGAGTACCAGTTTATTCTTGGCTTCATTGTTAAATAAGCATTGTCTTAGCTTGCTTATATTACTAGAAAAGTTCCTTGAACCTTCTTACTTTCCAGAAGCCTCCAAAGGAGTCTTAATGACTTTGTTAAAACTGTTTATTTGTGGGTAATTGCCATTGAGGTAAGGTAGCCAAATACTAACTGGCATATATTTATATATATATATATATATGTTTTTGTTTTTTGATTTGTCTTTTGCAACAGTTCTTGTGACTTCTCACCAGGTGATGTGGTTTGGGCTAAGATGGAAGGTTACCCCTGGTGGCCCTGCCTGGTGTATAATCATCCCTTTGACGGAACCTTCATCCGGAAGAAAGGGAAATCTGTGCGTGTCCATGTGCAGTTTTTTGATGACAGTCCAACAAGGGGCTGGGTTAGCAAAAGAATGTTAAAGCCATATACAGGTAAGAGATAAATGGGATGGGGTGATTCATGATAGTGTGTGTGTGTGTTTCCTTAGCAAATGGCAGGAATAGCAGTTGTAAAATTTTTTACATGTTAAAGAGGCAAGATACAGCTGGTTTTATTTTTGTCCTTTGACTTACAGCAGTTAAAGCCCTTTAAGAAAAAATGGTCTCTTGATTGGGAGTTAGGTAACTGTGCTATGAAACTGAGACATGAGAAGTGTAAATAGCTCTATTTTGAAGTAAATATGTAAGTAATGTAAGCAGGATAAGTAGCATGAATTAGTGACATTCTCTATAACAGATGCACATCTCATGGCCTCCAAAATTGTAACCTATGAATATATTTGAGTTGGTTTCACATCAGAACACTCGTACTTTAATGCTTTTTATAAGCCCAGCTTTATTTGTACAGACACCAACGGTGCTGCATATTTAACCTCACGTTAGCCAGGGCATCCCTTGTCTCTTGTGTTATATGCATTGTATGCACACTGTAATTGCAGGTGTGAATAAGGCCCCACCCTTTATTCCCAGGCAGCCCCGGCTAGTGTGTTGAACTCTGGGTCAGCTCCCAGACCTCCTTAAGAGCGACACCTTTTAGTTGGTGTGCTTGTCCTGAAAAGGTACGCCCGCTGAAAAGCATCGTGAATGGGAAGAGAACCAGGAATTTGATTCACTCTTTACTTACCTGCTGTTTAACCCTGGTGAATGATACTGTTACTCATACATAAAGTGACCTCTTATGGCATCGGATAATAAATGAGTTCTTCGGGATTAATTTTAGCATTTTAAAACTGCCTGGGCAAAATAAGAGATCAGGAAAATTTTTATGTATATTTTGTATGTGAAATGTTGTGTCTTGGTCTTTAAAATATTACCCTCTGTTCTTTAAAGTTCCCGTTTGCTGGGCTGGGTTATAGTTTGGTGATAGGGCCCTTGCCCAGATGTACACAAGTGCAAGACCTTGCTTTTTCCCTTTCAGTGCAGAGTGCGGGGTGGGGGAGTTAGGGATGGGGGGGTTGGTAGGAGAATTGGGGAGAGAGGACAGGACAGGACAGACACTCCCATGGTTAGCCCTGGCTGTCTTGGATATTGTTATGTTGACTAGGCTAGTCTCAAACTCACAAGAGTCACTTGCCTCTGCTTACATTCCAGAGTGTTGAGATTAAGGTTCAGGGCTGTCTGCCAATTGATAGTGCTTCTTGAACGTTACAGCTTTTGCTTTTCAGAGAGACAAGAAGTTGTACCTTCAGTTTGTTTTAGATAGTCATAAAAGTTGTTAATTTCACTGAAATTTAGGGAGTCCTGTTAGTTTAATTATTTAATGTATGAGTGAGCTATCTGAATGTACACCTGCTTGCCAGCAGAGGGCATCAGAACTCATTACGGGGGCTGGAGAGATGGCTCAGTGGTTAAGAGCACTGACTGCTTTTCCGAAGGTCTTGAGTTCAAATCCCAGCAATCACATGGTGGCTCACAGCCATCTGTAGTGAGATCTGACGGCCTCTTCTGGTGCGTCTGAAGGCAGCTACAGTGTACTTAGATAATAATAATAAATAAATCCTAAAAAAACAAAACAAAACAACTCATTACGGATGGTTGTGAGCCACCATGAAGTTGTTGAGAATTGAACTCAGGACCTCTGAAAAAGCAGTTAATACTCTTAACTGCTGAGCCATCTCTCCAGTCCCAAGAAATAGTTTTAACATTAAATTTGTGATGCTATGCTTTTGTTGAATAGAAGTAAGTGCTCTCACTTACAATAAGGATGAAAAACAAGTGGTAGGGATTGGTCCCTGGCCATGTACAAGATAGGCTAGCACCCACTTAATATATTACAGTCACATGAAATAATTCTTAAATGAAAATTAGTTTTATTTTAAAGCAGGAGTCTTTGAAATGTTGCATTTTGGTGTTATTAGGAGGAAAAAACTTTTTTTTAAGGGTAGGTCCCTAGTTTTTTTTTTTTTTTTCCTGAGACAGGGTTTTATGTAGCCTAGGCTAGACTCCATCTCGTTGTAGCTGAATATGCCTTGAGATCCTGATCCTCCTGCCTCTCCCAAGTGCTAGAGATGATTTAGTATTACCAGCCCCGTTCATGCTTAACAGGCACTCTCAACTGAGTTACATCCCTAGCCTGGTTATTCAGTTGGGACAGTTTAGAAAGAGTTCCTAAAACAACTGCACTTGAATCTGCTTTGAGGTTTTTCGTACCTTGACCCATGGTTCTGAGACATTAGAAGACATTAGAGGTGGCCTTGGATGACTAGACTGTGGATTCAAACAAGTAACATTGAGGATTCCAGTGTCATTGCTACCTTTCCCCTATCAGCTTTTGATTTATGCATATGAAAAATGGGGCATTAAAATTATAACAGATTGTAACTTCCTATCATGTTATAAACTGGCCAACTCTTCAGCCACCTGATTCTTATTTATAAGTATATTTCTAGGTTCCAAGTCAAAGGAAGCCCAAAAGGGAGGCCATTTCTACAGTTCAAAGTCTGAAGTACTCAGAGCAATGCAGCGTGCAGATGAGGCCTTAAGTAAAGATCAGGTTCAGAGGCTGCAGCTGGCAGTGTGTGATGAGCCTTCAGAGCCGGAGGAGGAGGAGGAGGAGAAGACAGAGGTCAGTCATTCCATTCTCTTAGGGGGTAGTGTATGTGACGGAGTGGAAAATAATAAAAAATACAGTAATTGTATATGGATGCACCATTTTGTTTATACATGCAGACATCTGCCCTCCCTGGATTTTAGCTTATTTAGAATTTCAACAGTCTCTCTGTCTGTCTGTGTCTTCTCTCTCTCTCTCTCTCTCTCTCTCTCTCTGTTTTGTACTTGAAGCTGGCCTTGTGTGTATGTCAGCATACCTGGTTTATGAATTGCTGAGGATCAAACCTAGGATGAACTGAGCTTCATCTCTGTCCCATGCTGGCCTTAATACTATAGTGGTCTTTATGCCTCAGTTTTTCGAGTGCTGGGGTAATAGGCCTGAGTCACAATATCTGGGTTCCACAGATGTAGTTACCAAATTTTGATTGATTGATGGCACCAGAGATTGAACTAAGAGCCCGTTTTATATTTACAAACCCCTTCCTCTGTCTGGCAGGTGCATGAGGCTTATTTATCTGATAAGAGTGAAGAGGATGGTCACAATGAGAGTGAAGAGGAAGAAGCACAGGCTAATGTTCAGGGGCCTAGGCGAAGCAGCCGGAAAGTCAAGAAGCGAAGGGTCATCTCAGACTCGGAGAGTGACATTGGTGGCTCTGATGTAGAATTCAAGCCAGACACTAAGCAGGAAGGAAGCAGTGATGACGCGAGCAGTGGAGTTGGGGACAGCGATAGTGAGGACCTGGGCACCTTTGGCAAAGGTGCTCCAAAGCGGAAGAGAGCCATGGTTGCTCAGGGTGGACTTAGAAGGAAAAGTCTGAAGAAGGAAACAGGCTCAGCCAAACGAGCAACTCGCATTTTGTCAGAAACCAAGAGTACCTTGAGCGCTTTTTCTGCTCCTCAGAATTCTGAATCCCAGACCCACGTCAGTGCAGGAGGTAACGACAGTAGCGGACCCACTATTTGGTATCACGAAACTTTAGAATGGCTTAAGCCAGAAAAGAGACGAGATGAGCACAGGAGACGCCCTGATCACCCTGAGTTTAATTCCACAACACTGTATGTGCCTGAAGATTTCCTCAATTCCTGCACTCCAGGGATGAGGAAGTGGTGGCAGTTCAAGTCTCAGAACTTTGATCTTGTCATCTTTTATAAGGTGGGGAAGTTTTATGAATTGTATCACATGGATGCTGTTATTGGAGTCAGTGAGCTGGGGCTGATATTCATGAAGGGCAACTGGGCCCATTCTGGTTTTCCAGAGATTGCCTTTGGCCGGTTCTCGGATTCCTTGGTGCAGAAGGGCTATAAGGTAGCACGAGTGGAACAGACCGAGACTCCAGAAATGATGGAGGCACGATGCCGGAAGATGGCACATGTGTCTAAGTTTGATAGAGTGGTGAGAAGGGAGATTTGTAGGATCATTACCAAGGGCACACAGACCTATAGTGTGCTGGATGGTGATCCCTCTGAGAACTACAGTAGGTATCTTCTTAGCCTCAAAGAGAAGGAGGAAGATACTTCTGGTCACACTCGTGTATATGGTGTCTGCTTTGTTGACACTTCACTGGGCAAGTTTTTCATAGGCCAGTTTTCTGATGACCGCCACTGTTCCAGATTTAGGACTCTAGTGGCACACTATCCTCCAGTACAAATTTTGTTTGAGAAAGGAAATCTCTCAACAGAAACCAAAACCATTCTAAAGGGCTCACTGTCATCTTGTCTTCAGGAAGGTCTCATACCAGGTTCCCAATTTTGGGATGCCACTAAGACTTTGCGAACACTCCTTGAAGGAGGGTACTTCACTGGTAATGGAGACAGCAGTACAGTGCTGCCTCTGGTGCTTCAAACGATGACCTCGGAGTCAGATTCTGTTGGGTTGACACCAGGAGAGGAGAGTCAATTGGCTCTCTCTGCTCTAGGTGGTATTGTTTTCTACCTCAAAAAATGCCTGATTGATCAGGAGCTTTTGTCAATGGCTAATTTTGAAGAGTATTTCCCTTTGGATTCTGACATGGTCAGCACAGTAAAGCCCGGTGCTGTCTTTACTAAAGCCAGTCAGCGAATGGTGCTAGACGCAGTGACATTAAACAACCTGGAGATTTTCCTGAATGGGACAAATGGCTCTACTGAAGGTACCCTGCTAGAGAGGCTGGATACTTGCCATACCCCCTTTGGCAAGCGGCTCTTAAAACAGTGGCTTTGTGCCCCTCTCTGCAGCCCTTCTGCTATCAGTGACCGTTTAGATGCTGTAGAAGACCTGATGGCTGTGCCTGACAAAGTCACTGAAGTTGCAGACCTTCTAAAGAAGCTGCCAGATCTTGAGAGGCTACTGAGTAAGATTCATAATGTTGGGTCTCCCCTGAAGAGCCAGAACCATCCAGATAGCAGGGCTATAATGTACGAAGAAACGACATACAGCAAAAAAAAGATCATTGATTTTCTCTCTGCTCTAGAAGGATTCAAAGTAATGTGTAAAATTGCAGGGCTTCTGGACGATGTTGCGGATGGTTTTAAGTCCAAAACCCTTAAGCAGGTTGTTACTCTACAGACAAAAAGTCCTAAAGGCCGTTTTCCTGACCTGACCACAGAACTGAACCGATGGGATACAGCCTTTGACCATGAGAAGGCTCGAAAGACTGGACTCATTACTCCAAAAGCAGGGTTTGACTCCGATTATGACCAAGCACTTGCTGATATAAGAGAGAATGAACAGAGCCTCCTGGAGTACTTAGACAAACAGCGTAGTCGGATCGGCTGCAAGAGCATAGTGTACTGGGGAATTGGTAGGAACCGTTACCAGTTAGAGATTCCAGAGAATTTTGCTACCCGTAATCTTCCTGAAGAATATGAGTTGAAATCTACTAAAAAAGGCTGTAAGCGATACTGGACTAAAACGATTGAGAAGAAATTAGCTAATCTTATAAATGCTGAAGAACGCAGGGATACATCTTTAAAGGACTGCATGCGGCGTCTGTTCTATAATTTCGATAAGAATTACAAGGACTGGCAGTCTGCTGTAGAGTGCATTGCAGTGTTGGGTAAGGCCCAGCTATACGTCTCTAAACCTAGCTATGTTTAATATGGGTGTGTGCGTGGATGTTTAAGTAACTAAAACTTAGATTTCAACTATTAATAGCCTTATGACAATTTTTTCCTATGGTCTTGGAATAGTTTCAAATTTTATCATTGAGGGAAGATTATTTTCAAGTTTCTTTTTAAAACCATTTACTGGTAGTAGGTAATTTTCTGATTTGTTTTAAGGATCTGTAGCCCAAGCTGATGTTGAACTCCTGGCAATCCTCCTGCCTCAGATCCCCAAGTGCTAGGATTAATTAGAGGTCTGGGCCACTATTTCCCAGCTTTTACAATTTTTATTTTATCATGCTGGGCTGTTTAAACTGCCACTGAGCCAAAATCTTGAGCCCAGAATGCTTTATAATCGAAAGGTTTTTTATTTGTTTTAAAAAAGCAGAGAGAATAATAATTTGGTTTTATTCTTTGTGGTTCTTCCTTTTGTATTTCTTTGAGTCAAATTTGCATGGAAATAAGACTAGATCTGAATCTAGGCTTTATGTGAGCCTTTGGTTATCTTTAAATATCAACACTAGTGTATCTGGAGCTATTTGGGCATCAGCTTTGTTGGTGTGGGAGATTGAGCAGTGTTGGGGATTAATTGTAGTGCTTCAAGCACAGGCAGGCTCTACCACATAGCTAAGGCCCTGGATGGAGGTCTGTAACAGAGAGCTCTCTCATCTAAGCAGCGAGCAGATGCGCTACAGTAGTAGAATACTTCCCTCAGCACAGGTGCTCTAAACCGGTCCACTCACCTGGCTCCCTAGCTCCTTTTAATGTCATTGTCAACTTCCTCCCACAGCACTAGCTGTAAAGTCTAGCACACCCTGTGTCCTCCCTCACCTCCACCTCCCTCCCACCCTGTGAAAGATTACAGTGAAGACATGGAAAAACTTTGTTATTTGGCCTAAGCTGGCCTGGAGCTCATACAGATGCCTGCCTTGGCTTTCCAAGTGCTGGGATTAAAGATTTGTGCTACTATGCCTGGCACCAGCAGCACTTTAGGACAAAACAGAACATGTTGCTTTTACTGAGAAGTACAGTACTTTGGGCATGATGTAAGTAGTTCTTTTGGACGTCTCTCTCCACCATATGGATCTGGGGGATTGAACTTGGTCACTGGGCTTTGGTCTGCTGAATCATCTTGCTGGTCAATTTTTAAAAAGACATAATAGAAGCAGGCACAGGTCCTGCGTAGTGGGTATAAGTTTACCCAACAAATTAACGAAATGATAAAGTCTTCCTTGTATCCTCTTTTGACAGATGTCTTACTGTGCCTGGCTAACTATAGTCAAGGAGGAGATGGTCCTATGTGTCGCCCAGAAATTCTGTTACCAGGAGAAGACACATATCCATTCTTAGAGCTTAAAGGGTCACGACATCCCTGCATTACAAAGACTTATTTTGGAGACGATTTTATTCCTAATGACATTCTAATAGGCTGTGAGGAAGAATCAGAGGAAAATGGCAAAGCCTATTGTGTGCTTGTGACTGGACCAAATATGGGGGGCAAATCTACACTCATAAGACAGGTAATTTGTTCTTCATGTTCTATTAAGTACAAAGTAATTGTAAGATGAAGGGCAAGTGCTATATAATCTAGTCCATTTTCTAGAGAGCAAAGTCACATAAGAGAATCTCCTTGTATAAAGTTGTCTCATCAGTCTTTTGGCTCTTAGCTAATGTTAAAGAAAACTGCTCGGTGGTAGAAAACACGTTTATCATGTGTGAGATCCTGGGATTCTCATGAATTTAGAAAGTACATTCATGGTGAATAAAATTACAGAGGTTATATGATTTATTTTGGTCCTAGGGGAGCCCAGTTTTTTTGTTTTGTTTATAGACCAGGCTGGCCTTGAACTCAGAAATCCGCCTGCCTCTGCCTCCCGAGTGCTGGGATTAAAGACATTTTTTTAAATGTGAACCTATTCTTACTGCTAAGCTACATACATATCACCAGACATACTGTCCTCCTGGCACTTCAGTTAAAAATTTATAGACTTGTGGTCCTTTTGGAGGAAACTAGTCATATCTTTGTAATGTAATTTGCTAACAAAGTTGGCTGTATTGTATGTTATCTTAAACAAGTATGGGGGTGAGTGAGACGAATTTGCTGGATCCAGGCATTCGCAGTAGGTAAAGCCCAGGTCTTTGGTATTCCATACCTAGGTAACAAACAGATTCCTCCTTAAGGATTCTTGAATCAAATGCGTCTTGTGTGCAGATAGATTTTTAAATACCAACCCTAGTCCCTTTCCTCCCATCTTCCCAGGCTGGCCTGTTGGCTGTGATGGCCCAGCTGGGCTGTTACGTGCCTGCTGAGAGGTGCAGGCTCACGCCCGTTGACAGAGTGTTTACTAGGCTTGGTGCCTCAGACAGAATAATGGCAGGTGAGTTGCTTTTCCTCCACACAATTTTACAATTCAGTTGGCAAGGCCTTGGTGTTATTAAAAAAAAAAAAAAAAAAAAATCATGACATAACACGTTCCTAACTCAGTTCTATTTCTTTTTTTAGGGGAGAGTACATTTTTTGTTGAGTTGAGCGAAACTGCTAGCATACTTAGGCATGCAACAGCACATTCTTTGGTACTTGTGGATGAATTAGGTAAGACAGATTTTGTTTGAATGCCATTAGGGTGGAAAACCCATGTCCCCAATAGCTGCTAAGACTGTTTCCCCCTCTCTGGCTGCCCTGGGATTTCCTGTATTGTCTGGTAGGCAAGAGCTGTACCGCTGAGATGCATTCTCCAGTTCTCCTTTTAAATAAAAATTATGCTCATCAGTCAAGAGCATGCATATCTGTACCATGTACATGCAGTGCCTTGGAGGGAGACCACCTTTTTTTTCCCTCCCGAGATAGGGTTTCTCTGTGTAGCCCTGGCTGTCCTGGAACTTTGTAGACCAGGCTGGCCTCAAACTCAGAAATCCGCCTGCCTCTGCCTCCTGAGTGCTGGGACTAAAGGCGTGCGTCACCACTGCCAGTATTTTCTCCCTTTTGGTTGTGAGACATGGTTTCTCTGAGTAGCCCTGGCTGCTCTAGAGCTCACTTAATGTAGAGTGGGCTGGCTTTGGACTCAGAGATCACCTTCCTCTGTGCCTGGCTGAATTCATTGCTTTTAACTGTTGAGCATCTCCCCATTACCATTTACATAGATTTTGGTGTGTGTGTGGGGGCATGTGGAGGTTAGCAGATAGCTTAGTATGTATAGTATGTAGCCACCGGGCTCCTGCTCATTGTACAGTAATTTCACTTCCACAGGAAGAGGCACTGCAACTTTTGATGGGACAGCGATAGCCAATGCGGTTGTTAAAGAACTTGCTGAAACTATAAAGTGCCGAACATTGTTTTCTACACACTATCATTCATTGGTAGAAGATTATTCTAAAAGTGTTTGTGTGCGCCTAGGACATATGGTATGTGGAATCAACCAGACATTTTTTTTCTACTGGCATAAAGTAAACAGAACTGTGATAGAATGAACTCTTCTTTCTTGAAGGCATGTATGGTAGAAAATGAGTGTGAGGACCCCAGCCAGGAAACTATTGCTTTCCTCTATAAGTTCACTAAGGGAGCTTGTCCTAAGAGCTACGGCTTTAATGCAGCAAGGCTTGCTAATCTTCCGGAGGAGGTTATTCAGAAGGGACACAAAAAAGCAAGAGAATTTGAGAGGATGAATCAGTCATTACAACTATTTCGGTAATTATATTATAATCTTCCTATAGCTGATTTTAAAGACTTGGAAGGCTGGTACAGAGATAAAATGAAATACTGTTTTTTCTTTTTTTTTAAAGGGAAGTTTGTCTGGCTACTGAAAAGCCGACTATAAACGGTGAAGCTATCCATAGGTTGCTGGCTTTGATTAATGGATTGTAGACTACATTGGAAGCTGAGTTGACTTTTGAAAAAGGTGGTAAATTTCAGACAACATTATGATCTAATAAACTTTATTTTTTAAAAATGACCATTTTTTCCATTTTCTTTCTAGGAAATTAAACCCTTTTAATTCTTATCTACCTTCTACATAATGGTTATTGAATACTCCACAATATATTAAGTCTAGATGTTATGGTACATGCATACACTTTCAGGCTGTTTATACCCACTGTCACCAATACACATAAATGGGGGGGGGTGCTATGAAACTGTATAGAACTGTATATATACTGGTCTCAGCTTAATGCAGGAAATTGCTGTAATTTCCAGCTGTTTTGTCTTAACTGTTCAAATAAAAACTATGAACAGAGTTCAAATACAGGACTGTTTTGAAGAGACTTTCTAAAGTGTACTTTAAAACATAGTAGTTTTTACCTTTCACAAAACTGAGATACAAGAATACTTTTGTTTTACAGTGCATCCCTTCCTAGGAAGTCTCATTAAAACACTCACTTTCTCTAGGGGTGATTTTTGAATGCTGCACAGGAAAGGGAAGGAGATAATAGTCTTAACTTTTCTTAAAGGATACCAGAAACATTGCTGGATATAACTTAAGATTAGTGTTTTTCTCTTTCATAGAAAGAAGGTACATACTGGGACATGAGTACAGTTACAGCAAGTCTAGGTGTGCTAACAAAACAGGGCACATTCAAGTACAATAAGATTTGCTTGAAATTAAAAACAAACTACATGAGATTTAAGCCTTAAAATCATATTCTCAATCTGAATACATGTTAAAAAAAAAATCAATGCAGAAGTGCTAGCTCACATTTTTACCATATTACAAAAGCAATTGGTACCCATGTCCATAAAGGCAGCAGCAACAAAGCTGCTTGTCTGTGGAAGGTTACTACTGCAAATCAGACTGCATTCAATGCTTGTTGTAAAAACACCAACGTTTTCAGAAGTTGGTATCTGTACAAAATTGCAGCTTATCTCTTCACTTCTGTCCCTTCAAAAGTCTTTACACAGTAATGCTAAAATACCGAGCTCTGACATCCTGAGTCAATATATTGCCACTTCCTTTTTGGTAGCTTGAGCTTCATAGTGTCAACTGACCTTGTGTGTCCATTTTTTCAGTACAGTCTCTTTCTGTAGCATGGGCAAGTATTTTATCTTCCAAAAGATGTTTTAGGTTACGTTAGAATGGCAGGACTTTTTCTTTAGGGAAGGAATTCAGTTGTGCTGCAACGTATTAGATTCTATAGGTGGAGCAGAGTCATATAATGTATCTGTATCGTGTGTAGGCTCACCAGCTAATGTACAAGGATTAGACAGTGTTCCAGCACCACAGTCACAGAAAAACCTAGAGCAAAATGAAAATCCAAGAATTAGCAAAGTGAAGGGAAGTAACTGGGTACCATAGTGACACACACTACTACATACTACTACATACCTATCATGTCTAATGAACTCTACATCATGTCCCTGATGGCACTTCTTAATGCAGTTCACACATATGGCATTTCGATCTGTGGTGTTACAAGTATGACATCTAAAAAGCAAAATCTTGTATTATTGAACTTGTCAGGAATTCACAACACTGCATTTTATTATTATGTCTGAATTCTTTTTTTGTGGCTGTGAAAGGGAACTATGTTGTATCTGCTCAGGACAACTGGGTTGTGAATACAGGCAGCCATGCCTTTAGTCCTGCACTTGAGAAGCAGAGAGGTGTATTTCTCTGAGTTCAAGGCCAGCCTGGTCTATATAGCAAGTTACAGGACTTACACAGGGAGACCTAAATAGTTCCTACCTTTTCTATAGGGCTTGGAATATATATATATATATATCAGTTTACATCCCCAACCCCCGGTATATAGTCTTTGAGTCTAGAGCTCAGTGCAGACAATAGAACCAACTACCTTGCACTTCTGTATTCAACTTAGTAACTTAGAAATGTACCTGTAGAAGTCATGCATGGGGTAGCTGGTATAACTTGATATTTTATATAGACATTGTCCTCTACTAACAGCCTTTTCTATGGCATCTTGATTGTTCATTATTTTGTTATCTGTAAAAACAAAAAGTTTTCAATAGCTAGCCAAGGATACAATTATATATATATAAGAATAGAAATAGATTTTCCTTGTATAAAACATTCTAATTCCTAGAATAAGCTTAAGCCAGACTGCACACTGGTCATTTAAAGCTGCTGCTAAGTTGACAGAAGGAATCAACAGCGCTTTGTGGTCATTAAAGAACTTAAAAGAACAACATACCTTTCATTGTCACATTAACACCAGATGCTAAAAATAAGCCTCCAAATCGGTTGTTAAAAATCTGATTGCCTTCTAGTGTTGCAGTTGCATGATTTGTAATTTCAATACCTGAAGTGAGATTTACAAACAAGTAGATGCATGTCATGTTGTGAGACTCCAAGTCAGGAAGGGTGCTTTTACCCTTGTTTGCTAAAGAACAAACTACTGACAACTACACAGTCAGACAGGACAAGTAAACTCGGGGGATTTAAAAAAAAAAAAAAAAAAAAAAACTTACCAGAAAGTGCAATAGATGAAAGGAGATTGGAATGAAGGATAAAGCTAAGTATAAAGGGGACACTATATATGCTGAAATAGTACAATTCAAATGGTTATTGAAGTAACTAATTCTTGGTTTTTTTGTTTTGCTAAAATAGTACAATTCAAATGGTTATTGAAGTAACTAATTCTTGGTTTTTTTGTTTTTTTTTTCTTTTAATCTCTAGAAGTTGTTGGAGGACTCATTTATCTCTATTTCCATTTAACCACAAACTTACTGTAGTTCATGTTCAAACATAAAGGAGTACTTTAAAAAGTTGGCATAGAATAGATTTCAAATAGGTTCTCTCCTAATAACCAATTAACATACATCTTCTCTTTAAGAAGAACCTTTATAATTACAGGTTGTAAAACAAACCACAGATAAAGAAAATACAAACCTGCAGCAAATCCATCAAATATTCTGTTTTTTCTTAAGACTGGATGACTATTAGTGCTGATAAGAACACCTGCTTGAGCATTCCTGAAAATATCGTTTTCTTCAAGGAGACCTACAATTAAGACATACACGCTTTAGTCTATCTCAGATATGGTTGAACGGGGTCTCAGGCCTAGGGCGGCCTGAGTGCTGATAATCCCTTGGTTGTAGGAAGCACTGCCATACCTAGTGCACGCAGCAAGCTCTGCTAGCCCTTTTTTTGGCTTCTTGTTTCTCGCTGCAACATAAATTAGCCATTCTTAAAGAGGTTTTAGTTATTTGCAGAATTATGACCATTTTCCTTATTCTTGTCTCTCTTCATCAGATACTCTTATATTCAGTTTTTTGAGGGTTTTAAAATCAATTTGCATATGAAGTCTTAAGAGTATTTTTTTTTGTTGTTTTGTTTTGTTTTGTTTTTTTGAGACAGGGTTTCTCTGTGGCCCTGGCTGTCCTGGAACTCAGAAATCTGCCTGCCTCTGCCTCCCGAGTCCTGGGATTAAAGGCGTGCGCCACCACGCCCGGCAGAGTATTTTCTAGTTTATACACAACCTGTTTTTAGGTGAAGACATGGCTCAGTGGTTAAAGCACTGGCTGCTTTTTTTTCCAGGGGCCTTGGGTTTGATTCCCAGCACTACATAGTAGCTTACAACCACTTTTAACTCCAGTTTTAGGGGATCTAAAGCTCTGGCCTCTAGGTATCAGGCAGGCAAAGTGTTACACAGACTTTAGTAACAATAATGAATAAAACCACCATTGCCTGTTTTTAATACAGTAAACATTCTATATGGGTGTAGGCATTTTATTTCAATAAACATCTGACCTCAGGGATTTCTGGGCATTGCTCACTGCAATGTTCTCTTATCCTTCCCCTTGCATGGTAAGAACCAATAGACAACTGAGCACCAGTCCGTCCCAACACATTCCCCATCTATTTATTTATTTTCCATGCATGTTTGTGTACCATGGGCAAGCCAAAGAGTCCAAAAGAGGGCATTAAAATCCCCTGGGACTGTAAGCTACCATGTAGATGCTAGGACTTGAACCCAGGTCCTCTGCATAAACAGATTCTCCTGCCCCATCCCTACACTTTTAGGCATTCAACCATTTCCTTATAACTTTATAAATAACTTCTTGCCTACCTTATACCAAGTCCCTGCTTCTAACCAGCTTGCTTGCCTTTCTCATTTATTGAATATGTGCATGTGTGGAGGTCCCTGGCTACTTTGTGGGATATGGGGACTAAATTCAGGTCCCCGGGCCTATGCACAAGCACCTCTACACACTGCTCTATCTTGTGGCCCTCTAATGCAATGAAGGCAGTTAAACCCCTGACTGCACCTAGAAAACCTTACCAACTTCAGCTTTGTTAACTTCTTATGCATTCCAAACCATCCTCAGTTTCCTTCAGATTCTGTTAACAATATGTCACTCCATTTAATTGTAGATTTTATGGATGTCATACTGTTTGGTTCACTGTTTAGCTACCTCTACCATAGTGTTTGGTGCAGAGATGTTCCATTAGGTATTAAAAAATAAACAATAGGCAAACAATTATACTTGGAAAGCCCTCTACCAGTTGAGTATCTGGGGACATAGCTCAAATTATTTTATTGTAGACACCCCAACACCCTGCAATGAAACCAAGCCCTTTGTACTTTGTCTTGTAAGTGTGGGGGAGGGCAGCCTCACACTGAGCCCAGACTGGCTTAGACCTGTGCCACTTCTCCAATTTCAAACTTGGAGGTGCTGACATTAGGTGTGAGCACTACAGTTGAGTTATCCACACTGTTTTATAAAGACTATGAGCTATGTTACTTAGCTTTTGAGTTATTAAAAATCTAACATCCTTGAGTTTCCATCATTGATGGGATCATCACTGCTCTGACAGAGTCTTAGGCTGCGGACACTGGAGCAGCAGTGCTTTGGCCTAAGCACTGTCTCCTAATCTATGAAAGATATCACTGTGGGCTAATGCCTCAAGGCAGATTGAGTTGGCTTTATGAACCAGGATAAGTTGGCTATATTTAGTTCTCTAACAGTTAGAGAATCAACACTTATTTGCTACAGAGTTGCATGTGTTTATATATTCATTAATTTGTCACATCTTCTGTAACTTGATGTTAATGTTAATTAGTACCAGGACCAGAGTGAGGAGTTACAACTCTACCTTCAAAATGCTTTACTGACAACTGGCAGAGTTAAGGTGGAAACGATAAAGATGGAAACACTATAAATATTCATTTTTCTGATTCTAGGTACTAATTTCCTAAACCATCTAAGGATGCGATATGGAAAAAGTTTCATTCATTTGTAAATTTTAGCTGGTGATGTCACTGAACATTAAAGATGCAGAACAACACAAAACTGGGTTTTTCACTAATGGAAAATTAACAATACCTCGACCCCCATTAAATATACAGATGCCACCATCTCTTCCATCATGGATTTTATTTCTTCTTAGTGTCGGATTACTATCTGTTTTAATCCAGACTCCAGCCATTGCATTGTCAAATATTTCATTGTCTTCTATACAGCCTAGACCTATAAATGTAAAATTTAGGTACATTATTTAGAAGGCATATTCCTAAAGTTTATTAATGTAGAATAAAATGATGGGTTAAACATACCAGAATTATAAACTAGAATTCCACCATTCTGTCCTCCCCAAATTTTGTTGCGTCTGATTTTGGGGTTGCTTCCAGTTCTATGGGTGAGGAAAAAAAAAAATACCATTTCAGTCATTCCCATTTGTAGATCATTGTTTACAACAAGCCACACTCATCATGGCAAGAACTACACAGGACCAGTGAGATGGCTCAGCACTTGACAACATGGCTGATGACCTGAACCCACTCACATGGTAGGAAGAGAATTGAGTTGAAAGCTGTTCTGTGAACTTAACATCTGTACCTTTGTACACATACCTGCCTACATGCACACACAAGATAAAAACTTTATAAATTAGCTAGTACTTAAAAGTTTGATTAATCCTGTTTTTCCCATAGAACCACACTTTGAGTCATTTTACTCTAGATTATGGCTATCGAGTCTCTATAACTAAGTTAAACAACTTTACATCTCTTCTCATATAGGAAAGTTAAACGTTGAATTTATAATCGTTAAGACTCTTAGGATTCCTGGACCAGGTGTGGTGAGTGGTATATGCCTTTAATACCAGAATCTGGGATGCAGATCTCTGGATTTGAAACCAACATAGTCTAAACAGAGTTCCTGTCTCAACAAAAGTCAAACACCCCTCTCCCCCAAAACTTAGGATTCCATCAAATATTAAAGAGTATCTAAACGGTCATTCATGCTAGACATGGTACTGGTGCACATATTGAATTCCAGCATCAGAACTGTGGAAGCAGAGTCTAAGATCTCTGAGTTCCAAGCCAGCCTGGTCTACACAGTAACTTAAAAACTTTGTTTAATAACTATAGCATAAAAACAGAAGTTTCCATTTTATTGAATGTCAATGCCATGGCAGGAATAGGGTAAGGTAGGTGGCAGCTGAACTACTCTGACTGCAGAGGAGTGAAATGAGTTCTGGCATATAATATATATATATATCATTAGCTCTTAGACACGTGCAACGAGAAATGAATACACATAACAGAATGCCCATTAAATACACAATTTTTATAGTCTATATATTCATGTAAGTCCTTCCCAAAAGAAAGCCAGGTAAGAAAGCATTTACCTTATCTGAACCCCTGAATACATGTGATTGTAGATGTCGTTATCTTCTAGAACACCATGTCCATTGTCATAGAAATAAACACCAACCTAAATTTGAGGGGAAAGAGAACTCTTTCATGTCATACTTTTTTTTTAATAAGGCATTACTGATGCAGAGAAGAGCAAGTAAGCAATCTTGCCTGCTTGCCACTGTGTATCCGGTTTCTTCTTAGTACTGGTGTGCTGCCAGTTGTCACCCAGACACCAGCCAGAGTGTTGCTATAAACTTCATTCTCTTCTATTACTCCTTGGCCCTTTTCATGCTGTAATACAAGTTAAACTGGTTACTGTACATACTGTCACAGCAAACAGTCTTTTAAGTGTATTCCTTGCTCAAACAGTTCTGTCAACAGTTGTACTATTTAGGTTTTTTTTCCTTAAATGATGACAGCTTTCTTCTTTTCTAGTTCGTAACTGCACCTAGGACTTGTGAATTAGGAATATGCTCAACTATTAAGCATATATCACTGTGCAGGCCTTTCTCTGCTCTTTACTAAGGTTGCCAGGCTTGTGCAGCAAGCTCTTTTACTGGCTGCACCAGCTCACTGGGCCCCAAACTGTCCTTCCACCTCGAGACAGGGCCTCGAAGTGTAGTCAGGCAGGTTAGAACAAGCCATGTACAGCAGGCTGACCTCAGAGACCTGCCTGCTGTCTTCTGAGTGCTGGACCAAAGGTGTGTGCCAACACACCCAGGCCAACGTTGATATTTAGTTTCCTTAGATCTTCCATTTTTTTAAGACAGGCTGGCCTCCAACTTCTGATCCTACCTCTTCCTAACTTGGAGTTATACACCGTCATAACATTTTTTAAAAGTCATAACATTTTTTTAAAGTTAGTTTCTACTTGAGTTTAGTCTTCTAAAGTTTTAAAAATACCCATTGTATAGTTTTGTACTTTAAAAACATCACACAAAGAGGAGAAGCTTTTTTTTTTTTTTTAAGCTAATGAACACTTCTTAAATGTGTGATCATATCAAAAATGTTTCATTTAGCGAAGTTATTAAAACTTTGGCTGTGGAGCCGGGCCTGGTGGCGTAGGCCTTTAATCCCAGCACTCGGGAGGCAGAGGCAGGCGGATTTCTGAGTTCGAGGCCAGCCTGGTCTA
>NC_034607.1:53636454-53645042 GCF_900095145.1 Mus pahari
TTTGTAGACCAGGCTGGCCTCGAACTCAGAAATCCGCCTGCCTCTGCCTCCCGAGTGCTGGGATTAAAGGCGTGCGCCACCACGCCCGGCCACGTTTCTTATTCTTAATAAGTCACTTTTTATAGTTTTTCCTTCCTTCACTCCCATTTCTTGAAAGCTCTCATGTTGTTCAGGGTAACCCTGAATCTGCTTATACAGCCTACAATGACACTTGGAACTTTTGATCCTCCTGCCTCTTCCCAATCCTGGGATTACAGGCTTAGGCCACTAGGCCTGGTTTAAGAGGTGGTGGAACTGGATCTGCTCCAGGTAAGCACTCCCTAGGGATCAGGCACATTCCCAGCTTTGGGGCCTTGATTTTCATGCACGAGCTTAAGTAACTACATTCATTAACTTACCACATAAATCCCACCATGCTGTCCATCATGAATTTTGTTATGTCGAACAATAGGACAACTGTTTGTCCTGATCTGAATTCCTGCTAACGCATTACCTATTTAAAAATAATGTTTACAAAGTCAGTGTTTAGAATCTCCTAGTGTGGAGTAATTTTACATCAGGCAACAGTAGCAATTCATGTGCTAGACTTTTAGTGAGCCATTATGAGACAAAGTTAAGAGGACTAGAGTATAAGTAGATGTAGAAATGTTGTGGGCAGATTAATAGTAGAGATAAAGCCAGGCTGTCAAATATTCTGTTACCGATGACTTAAAGCCAGTGTTTTAGCTACTTCATGCTTGTTTTCTGATTGACAACTAGAGATATTAGTGTCTATCTCGTAGAATTCATGTGAATACCACGTGTCTGGCACATCAGTTTGCTGAATTAAAGCTTTAGTAAGGGGTACTTCCGTTATCTACTGAGCTCAGAGTAGATAGAACTTCAACATTATTAAATATTTAGTGAATGCAAGAAAATCAAACACAGTCCTTAGGTTTAGGGTCTCATTTACATTTTTCTGAGGTATTTGGGATAGTACCTTGTATACACAGCATTGAGTAAATGCTTAAGTATCAAGGAATAATCTTTGACACTTTGTATTCGTAAGTTTTATCATTGTTTTGTGTATTATGTTCTCATGAGTATCTGTGGATCATGAACTCATGGACACTCTGGAACAGGAGTTACAGATGATTGTGGGTGCTGGGACTTGAACCTGGGCCTCTCAAACGCTAAGCCATCTTCTACTCCTTTATTGAGACTTTAAAAGAACTAGATCACTTCTCTCATTTAGATAATTTCAAAATAGTCTACTGCTAACATCAAGAAATTAGGCTGTTCTTACTATTGTTTTCCCTTTGTCCCCAAGAAAGCAAGAGCCACAGATCTGTATGATTCCAGGGCTGTGTGTAGGCCACAAAGTGACAGTGTGTGAACAAACAGAGGCACCTCAGCAAACATGCCACGTTTATGTGACATATGACCCAAGAGGTAGGCGATTTCACACCCCAGTGTTCTATAAAACTGTTCAAGGTCTCCAAGAATAAGCAGGTACTCAAGTTCATCAAGAAGAGGGTGGGGATACATCCCAAGGAAGCAAGAGGAGCTGAGCAATGTCAAGGCAGCAATGAATAAAGTAGAGACCAAGCACTGAGCCTGCCCCACTTGTCTACTCATTCAGGAATCTATGTGTCCCATTTATATGCAAGTGCATGTGCACGTGCACACACACACACAGGAAAAGAACCAGGCTGATGTGTAAGTTTTACACAACAAAATCATATGCTTACCATAAATGTCATTTCCTTCTATAAGGCCTCGTCCGTCACCAAAGATGTAAACTCCTCCTTGATTTCCATTAAATATAGAATTCCCCCTATAATGTGAAATGAGTTTTAAGAAAATCATATACTTAATAAAGCTTATTTTACCATCTGTGGTAATATGAAAATCATTTAGCTTTGGGCTTAAAAGTTTCTTAATTTGCAAAATATGGTTGCCTGATTAGATATTTCTAAATTCTCTTTTAGTCCCTTCTAGTACTAAGGGCTTTGAAAAAAGAAAAAAACACCTATTATCTAAAATGAAAAAGCATTTCTTTTTTTTTTTTTAAAATTTATTTATTTATTATATGTAAGTACACTGTAGTTGTCTTCAGACACACCGGAAGAAGGCGTCAGATCTCATTATGGATGGTTGTGAGCCACCACGTGGTTGCTGGGATTTGAACTCAGCACCTTTGGAAGAGCAGTCAGTGCTCTTAACCGCTGAGCCACCTCACCAGCCCAAAAAAGCATTTCTTTATGTCTAATTTTGCAATGCTGAACTAATACAGAGACTCGGCTATTACTGGGCAAGCTCTGAGCTACGTCTTCAGATCCTAAATAATCTTCTTTTTGCTGTTTTAATTTGGTTTTAGTTTAGAGTCTCACTGTACAGACCAGGCTGGCCTCAAACTTGTGGGGTTCCTCCACCCTCTGATTCCCAAGTGATAGGAATATTGGTATTTGCTATCATGCCCAGCTCTAAAATAGTATTTCAAACATTACCTTCAAACACTTAAAACAATTTCTTTAGTTGGCTTAGAAACATATAATCAAAGTTTGAAATACATTTTCATAAAGCTAATAAAGAACAGTTAAAACTAAATCAGCCGAGCATGATGCTGTCTGCCTTTAGTCCCAGCACTCAATCAGCTGAGCATGGTACTGTCTGTCTTTAGTCCCTGCACTCAGGATGCACAGGTAGGTGGAGCTCTGAGGTCAAGGCCAACCAGGTACCTCATTAAAACAAAACAATGAGCAACACAGCATTTTCAACTGCTCATAAAAGAATAGAACAAACAACATAAAAAAGTAAATAATTATACTCATTTAGATGCATTCAGAAAAACCCACTTTACTGCAATCAGATGTTTAGTATATATATTGCACATTTGCTTTATTATTATTTTTAAAAACTTTATGTGTGTTTTGCCTGCTTTTATGTCTGTGTAAGGTGTTGAGTCCCCTGGTGGTAGAGTTATAGATAGTGTAAGCTGCCATGTGGGTGCTGGGAATTAAACCTGGGTCCTCTGAAAGAGCAGCAAGTGCTCTTAACCGCCATTTCTCCAGCCTCTCACACAAAAATATTTCAAGAGCTAATGTTCAGTATCTTTACTTTTCTTGGAAGTAAAAAACCAAAACCAAAACCAACCTGTCTCTGTAATTATGCAAATACCTTATTGTCGGGTCACTATTTGAGGTAATCCACACGCCTGCGAAGTTGTTTGCATAGATTTTGTTCTCTATGAACTGTCCTCTTCCTTTCTCATGGACGTATATCCCTCCAGTCTGCCCGTGGTGAATCTCACATCGAACCACTGTGGGATTGGCATAGGCTTTTACCTCAAAGCCTGCTATCCTGTTTCTGTGTATGTTGCAACTTTCAAAGTAGCCCTGAAAAAAGTTAAGATCTGTATGTAAAAGCTACTTTCTAAATAGAAATGAAACAAAAATGAAAAACTGACATTAAAGTTCAAATGATAATACAGAAGAAACAATACAAATCTTTTTGTTTTGAGACCGGGTTTCTCTGTGTAGCCTAGGTTGCTCTAGATCTCACTCTGCAGACCAGGCTGGCCTGGAACGCAGAGATCTGCCTGCCTCTGCTGGGATTAAAGGCATGTGCCACCACTGCCCAGCAAATTTTCTAGTTACTATAAACGCATTCAAAGGTAGGAAAGAAAAACATGTAAAGTTGTAATCAATAAATGTAATTATGTATATAAAATATATTATCCTTTACCAAAGGGCTGAAGTCATTTAAAAAAAAACATGTTAATTGTCTTTATAAATACCAACAAACTGTGGCTGAAGAGATTGCTCAATAGCTAGGAGTGCTTGCTGTTCTTGCAGAGAACGGGCTTGGTTCCCAGCACCTACTCAGTGACTCACAATCATGTCTTTAACTCAAGTTCCAGGAGAACCAATAATGTGTTCTGGCTTCTGTGGACACCAAGCATGCATTTGGTACATACATGCATACAAACAAACAAACAAACAAACAAACAAACCACTTACACAACCAATTACAACAGATTGGTTGGAGGGTGGGGAAAAATAAAATGCCTACTCTGTTTGATCCTCAAGAGCGTAAAAACAGAAAAATAAAAATAGTTCCAATAAATCAACTTGTAGAAGATGACCTACAAATAGACAACACACAGGTCTAGATGCTCTATAGGCTGATGCAGGAGGATTACATCATCCTAGCAGTTCCAGCTAGCTGGCACCACAGAGGCTTAGTTCCAAAACCAGCATTAATGAATAAAACATTGACCTATAAACAACCACCAAGTATGGTGGCCTATGATGATAACTAGCACCTGAAAGGAGCAAGGCCAGCCTTGGAGGGAGGGAGGGAGGGAGGGAGGGGGAGGGGGAGTGCTTGTGGACGTTGTACATCGTGGTGCGCACTAGGCTCCGCACCACGATGTACAACGTCCACAAGCAGGAGGCTAGAAGAGGGAGAGGGAGAGGGAGAGGGAGAGGGAGAGGGAGAGAGAGAAAGGACAGTTTTACCAATATAAGTCACAAGTGAAGAAACCAAGAAACTAGCCACATTTTGCTTTAAAATATAGCATAAAGAACTACATCTATATCTATTTTGTTAAGACATTATTCCAATATAAAGGTAAAATGCTTCAGTAAAGCCAAACTGTAATGTGAATTTATATTCATTGTATATTGCTTTGTAATATAAAACTATAAAAGCTATTATAATTTTATGGAGTCATCTTTATTAATTACCACAAAGTAGGAAGTGCAAGAGACCCATCATGAAACAAACCTCTCCAAATTAAAAAAAAAAAGAGCCAAAATATGGTGGTGTATGTTTATATTCCAGACCTCAGAAGACAGGAAGGGGTCTTAAGTTCAAAGCCAGCCTATGCCACATCGCAGAACCTCAACTTTAAGTAAATAAATAAAATTAAATAACTTGGAGGAAGAAAAATAGAAAATGGTTATTTTCATTGAAATCAGTGTACATAACCCAAATTATAATTTATAAAACATCTGCCAAATCTTGTATACTCTGAATAAAGAGAATACTAAATTAATGTTACCACAGAATGTCCTCAGAGTAGAGTTCTCAAATAACAAATGTTACTAAGCCAAGTAACATTACTGAAGTTAAAAAGATAACTGGCAGGCTGCAGAGATAGCTCAGAGGTTAAAAGCACTGACTGCTCTTCCAGAGGTCCTCTGCTTGTGGACGTTGTACATCGTGGTGCGGAGCCTAGTGCGCACCACGATGTACAACGTCCACAAGCAGAGTTAAAAAGATAACTGGCAGGCTGCAGAGATAGCTCAGAGGTTAAAAGCACTGACTGCTCTTCCAGAGGTCCTGAGTTCAATTCCCAGCAACCACATGGTGGCTCACAACCATCTGTAATGGGATCTGATGCCCTCTTCTGGTGTGTGTCTAAAGACAACTACAGTGTACTCATAAAAATAAATAAATCTTTAAAAAAAAAAAAAAAAAAAAGATAACTGGCTTGTCTTTCTGAAACTCCCACCGGCAGTCATTAAGACTTAGGGTAGGGCTGAAGAGATGGCTTAGCAGCGCAGAGCAGTGGTTGGTCTTCCAGAGGACCCAGATTCCATTCACAGAACCAAACAAAGTGCTCACAACTGTCAATACCCTCTCTTCTGAGCACCATGGACACTACATACACACACATGGTACACAGACATACATGTAGGCAGAAAACACACACACACACACACACACACTACATGAAAATGAAGGGGAAAACAAAGACTTGGGGGATATGAGCTGCTGCTAACTTTATAGGTAGGGGCCCCTCTCATGTGTGCACAGAAACCAACCCAACCCAAAAATATCAGAACACACCTCTTCCCCAACCCAAGCCTTTAAATACTGGAACCTTAAGCCAGCTGTGTTTAGAGGCACGGTCTCTGCAAAGTGATTAGGACGGGATAGGACCACCAAGTGGGGCTTCTAGGACTGAATGCAGGCTGCTTGCTAAGAAGAAGAGACCAGGGTACAACATTCATACTCTTTTGCCCCACATTATGCTCTAGGTCATTTTGGTTTCTGTTCACAAGACGGCTGTTACCAAATGCAGCAACTTCATCCTACACCTGAACAGTGAGTTTCCTCTACACCAGCCTGTGATAACTCTGTTACCAGCAACATAAAACTGGCTAGTACAAACAGTACAAATGGGCAAACAGGACAGGACAGTATGTAACGCTTATCAAAGGAGAATCTGGAGACATTTGTATGTAGCCCTGGAACTATAAGATCATAGGGCTGGAGAGGCAACTCATCCAGTAAGAGCACCGGCTATTCTTGCAGAGGACAAGATTCAATTCTCAGCATGCATATGGTTCATAACCAGCTATAACTCCTGTTCCAGAGGATGATGCCCTCTTATGGCTTATGTGTGTGTGTGTGTGTGTGTGTGCGCGTGTGTGTGGGTGGTGAACACCCACACCCACACACACACGCGCGCGCACACACACACACACACACACACACACACACACACACACACACACGAAGGCAAAACACTAAGAATAAAAAAAAGACTAGGCAGGTCAGTGTACAACTTTAAACCCAGTGCTCAGGAGGTAGAAGCAGGTAGATCTCTGAGTTTAAGGCCAGCTTGATTTACATTGTAATATCCAAGTCAGTCAAGAGCGACATAGTGAGACCTCATCTCAAAAAGAATCTCCAAAAGATTATGAGTGATGGGATGAAGCTAGTTGAAAAGTATATTTATTTCCTTATTTCTTAAAATATAAGGTGCTCAAAGACACAACTAACAATAACAAACTCTGAAGTTGTAGCAAGTTTAATTTATTTTTCCTATTTTCTTTTAAACCAGAGTTAAAACAACAACAACAACAAAACAAAAACCAATCTTTTCTTAAAAAAAAAAATTCCAAGGCAGAAAATCATTTGGGTGTTTCTATACATTACATTAAGTAAGCACATGTATGTGTATGAGCAAGTAACACATATTTGTGCACAAATGTAGGCTATGGTTAGTACTCGTGTTTTCCTCAATTTGGTTCACCTCATTTTTTATCTTTCTTTCTTTTTTTTGGTTTCGAGACAGGGTTTCTCTGTGTAGCCCTGGCTGTCCTGGAACTCACTTTGTAGACCTCGAACTCAGAAATCTGCCTGCCTCTGCCTTCCAAGTGCTGGGATTAAAGGCGTGTGCCACCATGCCCGGCTTCACCTCATTTTTTTTTTTTTTTTTTTTTTTTTTTTTTTCGAGATAGGGTTTCTCTGTGTAGTCCTGGCTGTCCTGGAACTCATTCTGTAGACCAGGCTGGCCTTGAACTCAGAAATCTACCTGCCTCAGCCTCCCGAGTGCTGGGATTAAAGGCGTGCGCCACCACTGCCCGGCCTTCACCTCATTTTTTTAAAAAATGTTTTTCATCATGTGTTATCAGTGTGGGTGCGTGTCCACCTGAGCACAGGCACTCTTGGATCTCTCTGGAGCTGTACAGAGGCAGACAGGAGCTGCTGGGCGCCTGTGGGGAGGATGTACTCCTAACCTCTGAGGTGCCTCTCCAGCCCTCCTCCACCTTATCTTTTGAGACAGGGTCTCTCAGTGAGCCTTGAGCACACTGATTTGGCTAGATTAACTGACCGGTTGGCTTCTGGTATTATTCTATCTCTAACCTCCTTAGATCTGGGATTCCAGGCACATAACATTAGTACTCAGTGTTTTAGATGGGTTCTAGAATCCAGACTCAGCCTCTCAAGCCTGTGCAGCATCCATCTTACACAATGAACCATCTTCCGAGCCATTAAAAATCTCATGATTCATTTCAGGATCATAGGGATTTAAATTCTAGGACTGCGGACCACACAGAAAAAGATAACTTAAAAACTGACCAATAAATATGAATGTATTTAAAGATAAATGATAGCCAATATGTAGCTTTAGTGTTTATTCTGATGTTCTCTGTAGTTCTAGAGAAAACAAAACCAGACTTTAGAAAGGTAATCCTGAGGGAAGGACAGGCCTTCCAGTAGTGAAGGCCAGCCCAGGATAGGCTGGGAGGATGCCGGATGCTGATGCCGGAGTTCAAGAGCACAGCTCCGACAGACTCACTCTCGGCACTGTCACACACAGGACAGCAGCAAACTCATGAGAAGACAGGCCAAAGATACACTTCTTCTCCCTCACAAATCTGTAGTTTGTTAGAAATTCTTTCATTAACCTTAAATGAAACTGTCAATTCAGTAACACTGTGTTGAGGGTTTTTTAAAAATGCCATTATAATACTTGTAAACCCAAATCTGTAAACAAATCCCCAGAAAACCTGCCTACAGGGTACGAGGTCAGGAGAGCCTCACTACAGTGAGCATCAGCACCTAACCACTACCACGGGTGCTTCACAAACGAGGGGCTTACAGTCAGGCTCCAGTTACCTTCGTACCGCGAGTCATTTGTGAATATGAAAGTACTCATAAGGATAATACTTGAATTGTATTTAACATCTGCATACAGTCTAAAGAAAACACAGGCAAAACTGTCAACACACAGATCCATCACAGAATGAAGAGTCTTATTACCAATAAGTGTCTCCAACAGAGAACAACTTTAAAAAAAAAAAAAA
>NC_034607.1:53646276-53652032 GCF_900095145.1 Mus pahari
TTTCTGAGTTCGAGGCCAGCCTGGTCTACCAAGTGAGTACCAGGACAGCCAGGGCTACACAGAGAAACCCTGTCTTGAAAAGCCAAAAATAAAATAAAATATAGTGATAACTCTTCAATTCAGATAATCTGATACAAAATAACGCTGAAGTATGAAATGTTAATTGGCAGAGCAAGGTTTTATCACCAGAATAAATCTTACCATGCCATGATCAAATGTGAACACACCAACATCTCGTCCATGGTGAATGTGATTCCGTCTAATAATTGGATTTCCATGATTTTTAACCCAAATCCCAGCTAACGCATTATTAGAAATTTCATTATCTTCATATATTCCCTACAAAAATGAGAAATAAACATTATTGCAGTTTCAAATATATTAATGAAAAAAAAATAGTTAAAAAAAATACAAGTTAAGTACCTGTGCATGATCTGTTATATAAAGTCCGACGTTTTCACAGTCACTGATGTTACAATGCTTGATAGTGGGACACGCTCCCTGGCCACTGACACACACTGCAGAACCAACTGTAAGAGAAATACTCATTAAAAAGCCTACTAAGGAATGACACCATGGGTCCACTCTACACAAAACACAGAGGAAGCACGGACCTGTGCATGTGCTTCGGATTATACAGTGGTCAATAATAGGGCTGCAGTTGACTGTGATCTCTAAGCAGTGGTGTGCGTTGTGATGCTGAGCAGATTTGTCATCAGGGTTGAACTGAAAAGTAGAAATTTTATTTGAAATAACAACTACTAAATTACCTAACTCAAAAAGTATTTCAAAATGAAAATTTTCTTACTCTTATCGTCATATATCCAACATAAGCATCTTCAGAACCTTCCATGAACACGAAGGTTGAATCTCTAGTGTTTTCAATGATGACCTTGTCTGCAACCTTCCCAGGTGCTGTAGAAGAAGTTTTAAATAAATAGTCTTTATCTATTCAGTCAGTGAGGTATTTGTAAAGAGAAAATTTCCACCATCCCACCCTCACCCCTACCCCCTGCAAAAGGCAGGGCTCAGGATGGCCTCAAACTTGAGACCCTCCCAATTCCTCTTCCCCAGTGCAGGGGTGCCTGCATCGCCATGTCTAGCTGAGAGGGGTGTTTAAAGCAGTAGTGAATACTGGACTGGAGGCAGCTCAGTACATAAGAGTGCTTCCTGCTCTTCCAGAGGACCCGAGTTCAATTCCCAGCAACTACACGGTGGCTCACAACCATCTGTAATAAGATCTGATGCCCTCTTCTGGCACATGGATGTACATGCAAATAGACCACT
Organism: Mus pahari; assembly: GCF_900095145.1. NCBI lineage: Eukaryota > Metazoa > Chordata > Mammalia > Rodentia > Muridae > Mus > Mus pahari. The sequence goes on from NC_034607.1 coordinate 53,647,564, forward strand.
CATATACATAAAAAACAAAAAACATCAGCCCATGGGGAGTGATCTCTTTATATTAATTTTCAATATGACATTCAGGAGCAGAGCAGCAGTAATGCAAAGTTCATCAGTAAATAATACTGCTAGTTACCTTTAAAGTGGTTGATTTCATGTATTCTCAAAAAGAAATCAAAGATGGAGTCAACTCTTAAGATAACTCATCAATATTTAATAAATATCTCATTGTATTTAGTGTTAGAAATTTGACTTTGTAAAAAAGCACTTAGAAGTTATCATTATTTCTTTAAAAACACAGCAATAGACGCTAAAGAGCTGGCGTGGTGATGAAGAGCTCTTGCAGAGGACCCGGGGCCAGGCCCCAGCACTCACACGGTGGCTCACAACCACTTCTAACCCCAGTTCCAAAGGACCTTACTCCCTCTTCTGACCCCTGCAGACACTAGGCAAGCACATGGTGCACATATATACAAACATACAGGAACACAGGAAACAAACAAATCTAAAAAGCAAAAGTAATACATCACAGCATTAAAAACATAAGCATCAGTGCTCGGGAAATCATTCCGTGGTAGAATGCTTGTATAGTAAGTACATACATGGTCCTAGGTTTGAGCCCCAACAATACACACACACACACACACACACACACACACACACACACAAAACCAAAACTAAAACCAAAGAATCCAGCATGCTTGTTTTCAAAAGAAAAATAACATACCTATTTTTCTCTATAAATGAGTAACTGAAGGCAATTGGAGAAACCAGTGACGTGAAAAGCCACATGTATCTACAGCTCTAACCTTTCCTGCTGTCATTTCTCTTATGTAAAGTATAACGTATCTCTGCTGCTATGCTTTCCTATTGAGGTATTAGCAAACTCCAAACAGACTTTAAGCCTCTAACACTAAAAAAAGACCCAATATGTAAATGAACTAATATGAAAAGCGCTAAAAATCTAACAATGAGTTTCAAAATACCTGCACCAATCATAGTGATTGGAGATTCAATATATATCCATTCATCAGTATATATTCCAGAATGAACAAAGATAAGCCCATCAAAATGTGCTTCTTGTACTCCACCAAGGGCATCTTCAATAGTATCATAATACTAGAAAAAATAAAAAATAAAAATGTCAGTGTAGAACAGTTACTATGACACAGAACCAAGTTACTATGTAATTTCATAAAAATACAGATGACAAGACTAGACGTGTTCACAGTACAGAACAAATGTCACAGCAATGACAAGGGGAACAAGGAGGGAGAGGCCATCAAAGACACGTTTTATTTGAAAACAGTGCAACAAAACCCAATATGCCAATTCCAAAATAAAAACAAACATACCAACATATTTTCTCTTCCTTTGTATCTTGCAGGATTACTATAGAAATGTTCCGCAAATCCTGGCTTTACATGTGCACCTTTATACTAAGATGTCAAAAACAAAACAAAGCATTGTCCACTGTCACAGAAACATTGTAATTTAAATCAATGTACCAAAGTGTAACATTTATTAAATATATAAAACAATTCACGACTATCCCAACTAATTTCCAGTCATACAGTACAAAGAAGAATCTATTCATTATTATACAGTAAGACAGGGACAGACTTTCAATTTTACCACTACTGTTAGTTTGGGCTACATAATTCCTTGACATGGTAGCTGCCCCAAGAAGTGGAGGGTTCAGTGGTATCTGTAGCCTCTTAATACTGTGCTTAATACTTAATAGGGACGTGCTCTCTTCTGCTCTGACAAACAGAAAATATCTCCAGACTGTCAAATGCTCTGACATTTGAGAAGCAAAACCACCCCTAGCTGAGAACCACTCAAACTGATGAACTAGAAGGAAGTTCAACTATGAAGGGTATGGTGTACATGTACAATCCCAGCACAAGTGGAGGCAGAGACAGGTGGGTCTTTGAGTTGTAGGCCAGCCAGAACTACACAGTGAACACTTGTTTTTTTAAAAAAAGAAGAAGGAAGCTATACGTGGAATTTTTAAGTTACTAACACCTACTCATTTATGTACAAATTAAAATAGATCCACTGGAATCCTCACACTCATGTTACTGAGGCTTCCTACATTTTTCTTTCCTTTAAGACAGTCTTACAACATGACCGAGGCTGGTCTTCAGCTTGGGAACTTCCTGCCTAAGTCCTGTGTGCTGGGACTGCAGGTGTGTGCCACTGTGCCAGCAGTTTATACTCTCTCTAGTCTTGGATACACTTATTTACTTAACAAAAAGCTTTAAATTATGTCTAGTTGTGTGTGGGTCTGTGCATGTGAGTGCAGCTGGACAGAAGAGGGAGGATATTGGATGCCCTGGAGCTGGAGTCACAGGAAGCTATGAGCTGCCTTTGGGTACTGGGATCTAAACTCAGGTCCCTTAGAAGAGCAGTGCATGCTCTTAACCATTGAGCCATCTCTCTCTGGATGATTTTATTTATTCTTTTAAAGAAATGTATCTACAAATATGTAAGTCTGTATTTTCTGTATTTCATACCAACTGTTGAAAACTCTCTTTCCATGGATTTGGATGTTCATATTCTTCTGGATTAATCTGGTAGAATTTACCAGGTTCAGGATGCATCATCGGCCGGGTATATTCAAATACTTCCATATATAATCGTTTCCTGAGGGGGAAAAGGGAATTAAAGATATCCTTATAAAATATCCTCTATAATAATAAAATATTAAATATAAGTTAGATGAATGACCAAAATTTCAATAAGGATAGCTAAATTAAATACCATAATATAGAAAGTAATTAATGCACTGGTTTCTGAGATGGTGCTGGTGGTGTAGGGTCTTCTCTGTTGTCCAGGCTGGCTCTAAACTCCTAGACTCAAGAGAGCCTCCTGCCTCATCCTTCTGAGTAGCTGGGACAACAGACATGTACCAGTATGCAGACAAAATACCTTCTTTTTTCCCTTGCAGACAGGATCTCACTATGTAGCCTTGGCTATCCTGGAAGTCATTCTGTAGACCAAATTAGCCTTGAAATAACAGAGATCCACCTACTTGCCCGTGCCTCCCAAGTACTGGAAGTAAAGGTGTGTGGCACTATTCCCAGCTGACAAAATATTGTTTTAAATGACTAATTTTAAAAAGGTGGGCAGCAGTAGTGGCATGTCTTTAATCTCAGCACTAAGAAGGCAGAGGGAGGCAGATCCATACACAAGGCCAGCTAGGTCTACAGAGTGAAGTTTCAGGACAGCCTGGGCTACACACAGGAAAAAAATATGCATGTGTGTTTTGCCTGCATATATATATGCACCACATATGTGCTGTGCCTGCAGAGACTGGAAAAGAGACCGGAACCCTACACTGGCTGTGCTGATCTTCGGAAGGGCGTAAGCGCTCTCCTCTTAACCACCGACCCACCCCCCCAGCCTAGAAACCGTGTGGTCTCACTACGTAGCCTAGCCTCTTTTCTAGGCCAAGCTGGCCTTGAACTCTGCAAGCCTCGGCTGGGGGTGGATTGAAGGTGTGTGCTACCACACCCAACTAACTCTACTTTTAAAAACTGAGGCAGCGCTCCTGTATTAACACTTGGGTACATCTTACTTCACCTGACTTTTCTTTGGTAAGGCCACACCCATGCTCATGGCATGTCCTACTTTCTTCTGAGCATCTCCTTCTTCACACAGACACAGTCTATACTGAAATATCTTTGTTAAACCCCAACTCTGCTTCATAAAAACAAACAAACAAACAAATGTAAAAACAAAATGAGTTGGGACTGCTGGCATACAATGTCATCCCGGGCTGAAACAGGAGAGCAGCCTCAGCTACACAGTCATTTTGAAGCTAGCCTGGGCTATACAACATTCTGTCTTCAATACCCTATTTGACTCCATAAATAAAAGATTCCCTCGCAAATCGCTCGGTTGTTATGAAATGTAAATGACAGGAATAACTTCCTGTTTATAGTACTTCTTGGATTAACAAGTTCTCCACATTTATGATAACCATTGTCATTTTCTTTTAATTACTCAGTTGTAACAAGAAGCCCCCCTTCCACCTCCCTTCCCTGCAGCTTCGGTGTCACACACCGTCTTTCAAGGCAACAGGAGCTCTCACTCACCACAAAATTGGATCATTAGCAAGCTCACTGAAGCGTTTACACACGCAAGCAGCTCTACAAAGGTCTTGTTCCAGCAAATAAGAGAATATTTTTAAAACTACTTCATCTGGCAGCTTCTCCTGAAGGTACTGTTCTGCAGGTGCTGCTAAAAGAGATTAACAGAGTATGAGTCACTTAGCAGGAACGGCTTTCTCACTAAAGTAATTATTTTATCTAACAAACAGCTTGTGCCTTTACTGATATATTTTCCCTTTACCTTACACACACACACTCACACACACACACACACACACACACACACACACACACACACACACACACACACACACACGTGTTACCTGGTTTATGTTTAAGGCAGTCTTTTCCAGCCCTTAG
>NC_034607.1:53652342-53666556 GCF_900095145.1 Mus pahari
AAAAAAAAAAAAAAAAGTAAGACGGGCTGGAAAGCTAGCTCATCATTTACGTTTGTCGTGCAGGACCCATCTTTGGCTCTCAGCACCTATGGCCTGAAGCTCACAACAGCCTATAAATCCAGCTGCAGGAAACCTAATGCCCTCCTTCCTGCTTAAGCCACAGAAGCACACATAATTAAAAATAAAAATAAATTTTAAAATAAGCTAAAAAGGGAAAGATTAGAGCTCTAATTATTTTTAAATAGTAACTACTCAATATATTCAGATAATATTTAGTTTTCAGTTTCACTTACCATATCATCACCACCACCACCACCATCATCAGTAGAATCTCTATATGGCCCTGACTGTCCTGAAACTCTCTAGACCAGGATGGTCTTGAACTCAGAGATCCCCTGCCTCTGACTCCTAAATGCTAGGATCAAAATCATGTGTCACTACGCCTAGGCTCAAATATAAACTTTTAAAACTTCACTTCCCATTCAAAATACCTGATAGATCTTGTGACTTTCCAGACACTCTTGCACGCTTTGCTCGATGACCAAAGTTTTCTGTAGTTGAAGTAGAGGCACCCTACAAAACCAAGAAGAAAACTTATCAATGAAGTATTTCTACTGTAAATAATTCTCAAAAATTGTGACCCATTTTTTCATTACAAAAACAATTACAATTAACTAACCTCCATACTGCTCTTTGTAGGACACGCTGTTCTTTTTGGCAAAAGAGTTTTTCTACGAAGTTGGTATGGACTATTTTGTGCACCAGGACCCGATTCTTCTGCAACCATATCTGCAGGAACATCATCTGTAAAACATAAAAGAAAAATGGTATCCATTCTTTTACTAAAATTTCAAATTTGGCAAGGGAAGGGAAGAACAGAATTTTGTATGGAATTCAAGCCAACTGGATGATTATCTGGCAGACATTCCACATCTTACTTATAGAACTTGGAAAAAACTTTAAGAAAAAAAAGGGGGGAAGGGTGAAGAGATGTCTCCATACGAAGAAGAGCAGGACAGAGCAGAGCGAAGTGAGCAGACAGGCAAGCTGTGCCACTGCAAAGCGTGGATGTCAGCTTCTGTGGACTAGACACCAGCTAGGGAAAGGGAAAGGGTCTGATAGATGGTGCTACCGACTAAGAGCATGAAAGAAATTTGTCACAGGGAGGGGAAGGAGTGGCTTCAGGCAGAGCAGGAAGAGTGAGTGCCTCCTCACCAGGTAAGGTGATAGCAGACCTTTACATATAACAAAAACAGAGTTAAGAGGCGGCAAAGTAAGCACACAGAATAATGGAAGCCCGATGTCTACTCAAGAAAACAGCTGTAAACACACACATACACTATAAAAACAAAAACAAAACAAATCAAACAAGCAAAAAACCAGAAAGCACCAATAAACCTTTTGATGTTGAGCCTAGAATTAAAGGTATAAAGTGTGAAGTTATAATTTTCAGGCAGTTATAGGACAGCAGATGTAAATACTTAGATATGCATAGAAACGATGCTTATCAGCAGTAGCTCTCTCCACATCTAAGAACACAAAGCGTCCCAAAATAATGAGCATGGATCTTGCTTCTGAATAATTTTCTATAAAAAGAAATTTTCATACTTGTTGGGGAAATGGTAGATCTCAGGGCGGTAGGGCAAGAAAGTACAAAATAAGCCTAGAATATCTTGTGGCAGAAAGAAAATGCTCTAAATAAATAAATAAATAAATAAATAAATGTGGAAGTCAGCTTAAAAAGGCAAAAATCACACTAGAGCATCAAATAACCCAAAGGAAGGTATAACCCACAAACCAGCACACCGTGAGTCCACTGAGAAGTATGACAAGTAAGGTACACAGTTACCTGCTCACAGGTTAGACGGCGAAACAGAATAAATGCCAATCGTGTTAGAAGCTCAAAGTTAACATCAATAATAGACAAACTGAAACTGCACCACCTGATAGCACAGAACAGAATTTCTACGAAATTCCTGACAAAGACCAACACCATGAATCAATTATGAAGAATCAAACAAAGCTGTCAGAGCACAAACATTCTGCTATAGGGTTTGAAGAGCTAGGGTGAGGCTAAATGCAACCTGTGGCTCTTGTAAAAAGAACACTTCCACCCCAGTCTGTGAAATCTTGAAACCTAGAGTAGAAAGCAGGATGTGTTAGTGTTAACTTCGTGACTCTTTAGAAGATAATTCTGTTTGTAGGTTACATACACTCACATACTAGGAAATAAAAAGGCAACTCAGCTCTTAAAGAGGGCCTCTGCAGCTTGGATTTTAAAAATCTTGATAGTATAAATTCTTGAAACATAAACACCACCAGACAAAAGAAAAAGATGGTTAGGGAAAAAAATGACCGCAATACATTACAAGGGGGCAATGTATCCACAGATCAATATATGATCAATAGGCTACTTGTAGTGGTACATAAGATGTGGAAAGACAGTTCCAAACTAAGAAAATGCAAAGAAAAACTACAGTGTCATCATTTTCATCTACCACATTATCCAAGACCCAAAAGATTCTTTACACACTAGTGTCATCACGAATAGGAGAAAAAAATGCCAGGTAATGGTGGTGCACGCCTTTAATCCCTTCACTTTGGAGGCAGAGTCAGGGGATCTCTGTGAGTGAAGGCCACCCTGGTCTACACAGCAAGTTCCAGGACAGCCAGGGATACCTAGCCAGGGCAACCCTGTCTCGAAAAACCAGAGAGGGAAAAAAACATTAAAACAAAACAAAAACCAAACAAATAAACAGAGAGGAAAAAGAAAAAGAGAGACTGTTCATTGCTCTCTGGGAGGCTATGTGGCAAGTTGTCACTCAGCTGTTCCCTTTCTGACAACTGACCCTGCAGCCATGCTCTCACATGAGGAAAATCAGTAGTGCATACCAAGACATTCACTGCAGTAGCTAGACAACTACAGAACCACCACCAAAATAACCATCAGCCAGCTACACAAAGGAACTATTTTGTGGCTGTTACAAAGTATAAATTCTATATAGTGTGATGAAGAACTGCTTCCAATATACAGGTTAGTAAACAAATCAGGGCTGAGAATTATAGCTTAGTAAGAGTGCCTATTATGTATAAGGCTCAAAATGCAAAACAGACAAAACAATCAATCAATCAAACAAAACCCTATACATGTATCTATATATGGAACCTGTTTAAGGGACACATACATACTTTCCATAGTTTAGGGAGTCAATTTTAAGAGGTTCTTGGTCTGAGTTAGGGTTTTACTGCTATGAACAGACACCATGACCAAGGCAACTCTTATAAAGACAACATTTAATTGGGGCTGGCTTACAGGTTCGGTGGTTCAGTCCATTATCATCAAGGTGGGAGAATGGCAGTGCCCAGGCAGGCATGGTGTGGGAGAAGCTGAGAGTTCTCTGTCTGGTTCCAAAGGCACACAGGAGAACACAACTTCCAAGCAGCTAGAACTAGGGTCTGAAGACCCACAGCCACCGTGACACACCTACTGCCAACAAAAGCCCACACCTACTCCAACCTCCTAATAGTGCTTATATGAACTATCACAGTCTTATTGGCTAACAAAAAGATGGGATCATGAGAGATGGCTCTCTGCTCTTCCAGAGGACCAGGGTCAATCCTAGCATCCACATGATGGTTCACAACTCCAGCTCCAGGTGACCTAACACCTTCTGACCTCTTCAGGTACCAGGCAAGCATGTACAGACAGACATTCAGGCCAAGTACTCAAATTCATAAAATATGAAAAAAATGTTCTTCCTGACTTCAACAGAACCATCATCTAACAGTAGACAGAAAGCAGCTCCCTACAGACACACACTCCAGAGGAAAATAATAAAACTGCCGAATCATGGCTTTGTAATTGCTTAATGAATAGACTTAGCCACTGAATAGCAATCATCCCAGTATAACTAAAAGAAAAACCACAAGACTTTATATTTCCTCAAGAAAGAATAGAGGCCGGAGGCACAACAGCATAATTAGCTGAAAGTTTAGCTGTTATTTCACTTAAACACTGTTCTTAGCGAGGTGTCAGGGCGCATGCTTATTAACCCCAGCATGCAAGAAGCTATGCTATGCTATGGCTGGAGGACCAAGAGTTTGAGGCTATTCTGGGATGCATCATAAAAACTGTTCTTTTTATATCATTTTCAAGTAAACCCTTAGAAACTGTTTTGTACTGTAGTCAGAAACTAGTCAGCCCATATGACATAGATTATTTGTGGAGTCATCCCTCTTATGCTTTAATACATGGTTAATTTTTACAGATGTTTCTGTCTAGAATGAGCATGATAGTCTTTTGTCTCTGAAACAAGGCGTAATGCATTAGGCAAGAAGTCCATGCACTGTCTTAGTCAGGGTTTCTATTGTGCATTGAAGCGCCATGACCAAAAAGCAAGTTGGAGAGGAAAGGGTTCACTTGGCTGACACTTGCACATCACAGTCCAAAAGTCACTGAAGGAAGTCAGGACAGGAGCCTGGAGGCCGGAGCTGACGCAGAGGCCATGGAGGATGCTGCTTACTGGCTTGCTTCCCCTGATTCGCTCAGCCTGCTCTCTTATAGAACACAGGACCACCAGCCCAGGGATGGCACCACCTGCAATGGGCTGGGCCTTGCCCCATCAAATCAGTAATTAAGAAAACACCCTACAGCCCAATCTCATGGAGGCATTTCCTCAACCGAGGCTGCTTCTTCTCTGATGACTCTCGCTTATATCAAGTTGACATAAAAGCATATCTACCAACTGAGGTATACCTCCAGACCCTATGCCTACATTTCAGAGTCCAATTTAAAAAAATCTCGAAAAAGCCAACTTTTTATGTAGTTGAAATAGTCTGTCTTTTCTTGTGAATGGAGGTAGTATAGTTATCTATTGGCTACTGAAAGAAATACACTAAAAATTTCCCACTATATCTCTAGGTCATTTATTTAGCCTATAAACCTTTATTTATTAACTTATTTTGTTTTTTTGAGGCAGGGTTTCTCTGTATAGCCCTGGCTGTCCTGGAACTCACTCTGTAGACCAGGCTGGCCTCAAACTCAGAAATCCGCCTGCCTCCACCTCCCGAGTGCTGGGATTACAGGTGTGCGCCACCACGCCCGGCTAGCCTATATTTTATATACTATGAAATGTTAAATAGTTACAGATCAAGGTTATTAATTCCTGGTGAATTATTCATTATGTAATAGCTTTCTTAGTTCTTTTTATAAAAATATAGACAAGCATTCTAATGTCATCTTAAGCAGCAGCACCGTCACTCCCTTCTGAGACAGGGCTGTGTGTGTGTGTGTGTGTGTGTGTATATCACAGCTGGCCTCAAATTAGTGATGGCCGCCCCACCTGTGCCTCCTGCGGTTGAAGATGTGTTACCAACCTTTATTTTTGGAAGTTGATTTGGCCTAGCTTTTACACTCGTCTGTTAAAACTTCATCATGCTTTATTCCTTCTTTAATCTCTTATAATATTTCTTTTTAAATTTAATTTTGTTTCTTTTTTTTTTTTTTAAATAAAGATTTATTTATTTATTATATGTAAGTACACTGTAGCTGTCTTCAGACACTCCAGAAGAGGGCGTCAGATCTTGTTACGGATGGTTATGAGCCACCATGTGGTTGCTGGGATTTGAACTCCGGACCTTCGGAAGAGCAGTCGGGTGCTCTTACCCACTGAGCCATCTCACCAGCCCTAATTTTGTTTCTTATTGTATGTGGATTCACAGGCCAACTCTGCAGAGTTATCTCTTCCACCCTGAGTTCCCAGGACTGAACTCAAGTCAGGCTTGTGCAGCAAGTCCTTTACCCATGAGCTGCCTCACCCATCCTATTACTGTAGAGTTCTATCAGCGAGGTGTTTTTTCATGAGTATTTATATATATAGAAGTATTCCCCAAGACAGATCTGGCATTCAAGATGCAATAAAACTATGATTTATGGGCTGGTGAGATGGCTCAGCGGTTAAGAGCACCGACTGCTCTTTCAAAGGTCCTGAGTTCAAATCCCAGCAACCATATGGTGGCTCACAACCATACGTAACAAAAATCTGATGCCCTCTTCTGGAGTGTCTGAAGACAGCTACAGTGNACACACATATAATAAATAAATAAATCTTAAAAACAAACAAAACCCCCTATGATTTATTATATAAACAAACAGAATAAATAAAGACAATGGTCCAAGGTAGCTCCCAAATACTGAGTCAAGTGGGGTTTTGCTATGTAACCTACCTACCTATCTACCCACACCCCCCCCACACACACACACTACAATTGTCATAATAAATTGGAACCACTGGGATAAGGAGGGCCTTAAGAAAATAAACAGGTTTCTTAATTTAAAAGTAAATATTAAAAGACTTTATAATTAAGTAGCAATGAAAATGTGTTAGGACAGAAGTAACAATAATCTGGTATCTATTTAGCATAAGACTAAAATATTTTTATATATATATACACACACACACACACACACACACACATACACACACATTTTCTGCTACATTTTCCCCTCATTGCTAAGTTGCTGATGGCATTGTCCCGAGTCACCTTTCACTCCACTCTATTCTGTCTATACCTACCCAAGGCTTCTGGGGCTTGGATGGTGGGAAACTGTTTCAAAGCCTTCTCTCTCTTTCTGTCTCTCAAGACATATCAAGGGTTTGCATAATATAGTTTATGGAAATTTACAGTATTTATCCCCTCCACACACATAAAGACTATCTATATTCCAAATTACTTACCAGAGACATAAATCAGACTGGAAATAGTCACATCTGTGCTGGTAACAACTGCGTGTTTAGAAACAGCTCCAAGTATTACAGTGCAAAGAACTACCATTTGACCACTGTTTCTAACACAGTTGGGAACCACCACAGCCTTTTCCAAATTAAAAATACTCACGAATAAACTGAAATAAAGACAACACTTATTTCAAACTTTTTTTTTTTTTAAACCCAAAGCAGAGGCATTTAAGATAGAGAATCCAAAAGTACATATTTTAAATCTGCTTTTGAAAAGCAGATTTGACCTGCCATATAATGTGCAATCAGACCATTCTGGTTATGTTACAAAATTTCAAAATTTCACCATTCAGTAAGTACAGTGCTACATAATACCTTGCAATAATGTATGCTTATATAAACAGGTACATGTCTGTTAAACTTTCACCACCACTTAATCCCTCAAAAAAAGATAAATACATAAGTTTTTGTTAAAGTCAAAATTACCAAGTGTCTTCAAAGAACATTCATTCCAGAACTGATTAAATTTTGTAGCTTTAACTTTAAAAGTAAAACTGTCTCTCTCTCCCCCCACCTCCCCACTTCAGCTGCCTCTCTCTGGGTTTCTGAGATAGGGTTTTTCTGTGTAGTCCTGGCTGTCCTCTCAGAGATCCACCTGCCTCTGCCTCCTGAGTGCTTGCTGAGATTAAAGGCATGAGCCACCATGTCCAGCAACTTGCATAAGTTTTAATTATTTCCAAGCTCAATCCAAAATCAACTAGTTAAAGGGGTAATTAAAAAGCAGTGTTATATCTGTGTAGCAGGTGATATGACCAGAACACCAAATTTATCATAATAACCACTGACCCAGACCAACAATCTTCTGTTTAGACTAAGGTTTGGAGAAGTCAATTGAATGCTGACTGTCTTCACCTGTAGCCCTCACTGTGATTACATTTTCAAAATTCCACCACAAAATTCTTCCAGGAGACCTAAAACATATAACCCTGAAAGCTGGGCACGGGGCAGTGAGTGCTACGGTGAGGCACGTGAGAGCTGTTACCAATGTGTGAGGGCAAGCATGAACACAGCCTAGAAAGAAACAGCGCAGCCTGCCTCGGTCTATTCCACATAAAATGTCTTTTACTGATTTATATTTACTGGAGAAAGAATAACCAAGGTCAGGAAATTAAAAGGCACAAGATGAGACTAAGGCTATCTTAATATATATATAAATTAAGTATATGTAAGGGTGTTTGTTTGGGGTCAGAAGAGGGTGGTGGATCAGAAGAGGGTGGTGGATGACCTAAGGATGGAGGCACAGGTGGTTATGGGGATGCGGATGTGAGGAACAGAACTCAGTTCCTCTGCATAAGCAGCAAATGTCTGCTGAGCCATCTGCTGGCTCCCATTTTATTCTACAACCATTCAATATTTAACTGAGGCTGGAGATGGCTCAGCAGTTAAGAGTACTTGTTGTTCATACAGTGGACCCAATTCCAATTCCTAGCAGCCACACAGCAGCCCACAAGCATCTATAACCCCGATTCCTCCCGTTGGCCTCCTCAGGGACCAGACACACAACTGATGTGCAGAAATATACACAGGCACATCACCTAAACTAAAAAAGATAATTGCCAATGCCTCTTCCCCACCTGCTCTCCTTCTTCCAATAAAGCAGTTGTCTTAGATAGTATCAGCTCTGCTTAGTTGTCTATAGTTAACTACAACCACAGTACAATTCTAGTAATGTCTCTAAAGAAAACCAAACCAAACCAAACCAAACCCCCAAATACCAGTATCACCTAACAAGGCAGTCATGACTGTACAGATCTTCAATGGCTAAGGCAGAAGGATAAACAGTTTATGACCAGCTAAGGTTTTATTCGTTAAATTGCTAACTAAAGCACCATCTAAATACAAACTGTATTAAGTGTTATGAACTACACTTATTGCCAGTAGTATTTTAGAGGCTTGTAGAAAAACTACAATGCAATGGGGCACAAAAGAAAATCAGTATTAACTGGAGACTATTCAGTACAATGTTAAGATACAAGGTCTAGAAAGACTGGCCTTTGTTTAGAATCTGCTATTAGTCCTGCTCTGTTCAGAAATTTGTGTGTTTGTGTGTGCGCACACATATGGAAAATATATGGTAATGGCATTTTGACAGTGTCTCCCTGACTTTGGAGCTCATGCACTAGCCAGTAAGCTCCTGGGGTCTCTGTCTCTGCCTCTCCAATACTGGGATTCCAGACCCAGGCTGCTGGGCCTAGCTGATTTCCATGGTTACTGAATATCTGAATTAGGTTTTCATGCTTACACAGTAAAGTATTTTACCAACTGAGGCATCTCCTGACCTCAGTTTCTCATTCTTAAACTTGAACTCCCGTTTTCCCTTTGTCTACAAAATGGAAATAACTAATTAGGCCACAAGTTGGCTCATTAGGTGACAATGCTTACAGGATGACAATCTGAATTCTTTTAATGCCCAGAGTCCATGGTAGAACAACTATGGAAAGATGTCCTGACCTCTTACACACACACACTTTTAAAAATGGAAATGTGTCAGGGCTGAAGAGATGGCTCAGAAGTTAAGAGTGTTGGCTACTCTTCCAGAGGTCCTGACTTCAATTCCCAGCAACCACGGGGTGGATCATAACCATCTATAATGAGATCCAGTGCCTTCTTCTGGTGTGAAGACATACATGCAAGCAGAACAGTGTACACAAATAAATCTTTAAAAAAATTTTTTGAAATGTGTCATTGTTAGATATCTTAATAATTATTATCTAGCTGATAATAGTGCCTGGTAAAAACAACATCTCAATATTAGCTATTTACATAATTGAGATGGGACACTGAAAACTACGAAAATAAATACAAAATTTATTACAAATCCCATGTAAAAAATTTTTTTTACTATTACCCCATTTAATATCTAGAAAATCCTATGGGTCAAAATTTCATGATAGGTCTCAAAGAGCAAAAATTACAGAATTAAATTGATAAATGACAAGGGCTGACTGACTACAGGTAAAACAAACACTGTATCCTGTAACTACAGGTAGTCTCCTTGTAAGGCTGTGAAATGGCCAATAATGTAAGGGACTTGTTAAAGCTGTAAAAAGGTCAGCAATGGTGCCAGTTAGTGTGATTTTTTTTTTTTAAAACTATAAAAGTACAAATAGAACAAAGAACAACTGTCACTGTGGATGTCAAAGCAACGGCTTTCACTGCTGGTCGCAAAGGAAATAAGGCTCTTCATTAAACTATCAAACACAAGGGAAGGTAACCATTACAGACGTATGGACTTAACTCAGCCAAGTAGAGTAATAAATACAGACACAAGATGAAGATGGGATCCATCAAGTGATGTAGTGCCTTAAAGAAGGAAGGAAGAAAGGAGCCCCAAGATAAAGAGTAGCCACTCTAACTCTGAAGAAGACTCAATTTTTTCGAAGAGTAGAAGGATAAAAGCAGCACACGGTATTTAAGAGCAACCCACTGGAACTGAAAAGGGCTCATAGGGCAAACACACAGGCTGTTCTTCCAGGACCTGGGTTCGATTTCCAGCATCCACATAGCGGCTCATAAATGACATAACTCTGGTCCCAGAGGATCTTGTACTGGCCTCTGAGGTCACCAGGCAAGCCAGTAGTGCAAAGATATACATGCAGGCAAAACACCCATATGCATTAAAGTAAAGTCAACAACAGTCCATCAAAATAGCTAAGAACAATCCCTTGAGAGGCCCAGAGACAGAGTAATACTATGTATTAGAGAAGGAAATATACTTCTGGTACACAGTTAGCATTACAGTGGTATTCTTTAAATTAATTAATTTTTATTAGATATTTTCTTTATTTACATTTCAAATGTTATCCCCCTTCCTCGTTTTCCCCTGTTATCCCCTATCCCCTCCCCCTACTCCCCAACTCACCCACACCCATTCCCAGTCCTGGCATTCCCCTATACTGGGCATAGAACCTTCACAGGACCTAGGGCCTCTCCTTCCATTGATGACCGACTACATATACAGCTAGAGCCACAAGTTCCACCATGTGTGTTCTTTGATTGGTGGTTTAGTTCCAAGGAGTTCTGGGAATACTGGTTAGTTCATAATGTTGTTCCTCCTATGGGGCTTCAAACACCTTCAGCTCCTTGGATACTTTCTCTAGCTCCTTTATTGGGGACCCTGTGCCCTGTCCAATGGATGATTTTGAGCACCCACTTCTGTATTTGCCATTTCTGTATTTGTAAAGGCCCTCAGGAGACAGTTATCTCAGGCTCCTGTAAGCAAGCTCTTGTTGGCATCTGCCATAGTGTCTGGGTTTGGTGGTTGTTTATGGGATGGATCCCTAAGTGGGGCAGTCTCTGGATGGTCGTTCCTTCAGTCTTTGCTCCGTCTCTGTAACTCCTTCCATGGGTATATTGTTCCCCTTTCTAAGAAGGATTCTGAGCTTCTGTCATTACAGAGTTATTACATACATAAGAACTCCTGTTGGCCCTACAGACTACCTGGGTTCAGTTCTCAGAAGCTACATGATGGCTGACAGCCATCTGTAACTCAAGTTCCAGTGCGCTTCTTCTGCTCTCTCTGGGCACCAATCAAGCACATGTTGCACATACATACATTTACACAGCACACACATAAAAATAATCCTAACTAAATCAATTTTAAAAATTAAACAAACAACAACAACAAAACAACAACCCCGTTTTGGGGCTGAGGGAAAGGCGTTAAGAAATACATGCAGTTTAGAATTATGGGGTGAGTGTTCATTTGAATGGACAGCAGTAGAACTATATAGGTAAGACCAAACCTATGTAAGATAAAAAATTGGTGTCCAAAGACTAGGCATAAAACATGACTGGAGTTTGGGGATGAGTGAGCCTTTCCCTCGGGAGCTGTTTTCATGGAGACTCGGAAAGCAAAGTCTTTAGGAACTTACAGGCACTGGGTGAATATTCAAAACCAGCAGAAGCTCCCAGCACTTGGGAGGCAGAGGCAGGTGGATTTCTGAGTTCAAGGCCAGTCTGGTTTACAGAGTGAGTTCCAGGACAGCCAGGGCTACATAGAGAAACAAACCCTGTCTCAAAAACACAAAAAACAAAAACAAAAACAAAAACAAAAACCAACCCGGCAGAAGCAAGAGTACAGAAAAATATTGGATGCAAGTCCACAGTCTCTGTCAGATGCAGAGATCAAGTCCACAGTCTCTGTCAGATGCAGAGATCAAGGCAGATAAATTCAATTTTGTGCCTATATGGGCAAAAATACAAAATAAACGTATTTTAATCTCCTTACAAGTTTTATCAATGTAAATGGAACATCACATTACGGAACAGCAGATGGCGCCAAAATGTCATTTAAAATACTGCTTTTGGATTACTAATGAATAATACAATTAATTGAAACTGAAGGTGGGACCCAGGACTCATCATATTAAAATGGAAGAATTTAAGTTAGAATAATAAAATATTAAAGTTTTATGTGGTACTGTTATTTTAAGAGAGGGCCACATTAGACAATCTGCCTTACTCTTAAGTGCTGGAATTCTTTTTTCTTGCTGTCCTATCAATTTTTCTAGCTGTCCACCAACAGTACACAATCTCTTTTTTTAATAAATCGACAAAACAAAGCATCTATATCATTTTTAAAGTAAACAGACACTTAATGGAAGACTTTGTGTTGTCCCCCCACCCCCAAAGATAAAGTATATAGGGTTTTAAACTATGTTAGGTTGCACAGAAGTCAATATTGTTTCTGTCTCTTGGTGTTATAGGATTTCTGAGCACTTAATTCCAAATAATTACAATACTTTCTGGGTAGGCAAGAGGTTTAGAGCTAAAGGCACTTGCTGGGCAAGACTGGCAAACCCAGATCTCCTCAGTTTGATCCCTATTGTGATGCATATGCGCACACAAACCCACATGCTAGCCCCCTCCACACACACATACCGACGCACATTTAAAAACTCTACCACTGTTCCAATTGGTTAGCTCTTGCCAGAAATCACATAACCAGGATATTAAAACTTATCTATTTCACACTGATGGCTAGCAAATGTAAATGTCAATTATGAATATAAGATTTAATCCTTATCTTAATCAAAAATTTTACCCTGGAATCCGACCAACACCAATCAAAACTTTAGCCTTGGGGTCAGCAAGACAATGTCCGTGGATAAAACACTGCACAAGCCTAGAGATCCCTTACTCCCTGGGATCCAGTAAAGGTGGCAGGAGACAGCCAGCTTCAGAACGTTGTTCTCTGGCCTCCATGGTACCACGGCACCACAAACACTTCAGAAAAAGAAAAAAGATATGACAAACCATAATCACACAGTTACTTTGCTTCACCGGAAAAATGAGGGGTTCCCTACCCCATTTTTTAGCCTGAGACTTATGGTCTCAAACTCAGCTGCACACTGAGTGGCCTGCAGACCATAAAAACATCTGATTAGCCACTGCAACTGATCACACGCACCTACTGCCACGGCAGAGTAGGTAAGCCCAAGCCAATCTCAGGCAGCATTTTATTTTAAGGAGGGGAGAATGTGGAATTTGGGAGATGGCAGATTAAACCCAGATGAGCGCTGTACTGTGATGTACTGTAGGGAAAACCAGACTGCCATGTTGACACACTGCAGCTGTGAAAAATCAGAAAGAACACTGGCTCTATGATGTTTTTTTATGTTTAAATACTGGATCAGATTTAATTTACACTCCAAAATAGCTTGAATTTTGAAAAAGCTCCACTGCTTAAGACAGAAAACAAGGAGTAATAACACAGACCCATGGTATTAATGAAATCAGGCAACTTGGAGAGATGTGGAGAACTAAGAGGAAGAGTGAAAATCAAAACCTCTCTACAGGGCAGAGAATAATAGCTCACGAGTTCAAATCTCAAAACATGCACAATGTATACTTCCTTCTTTGGATCCTCCCTTAACAGTAATTATCACAGTACCAGGCATACTACTGCTAATTAGCAACTAGGACAATCTTGTTCGGAAGATTTAACATTACCATTAGTTTCAAATATAAAATGTTTTGCTGCATTAGAGTCTGTGTCAATGTAGGAAATAAAATCTAAACCGTCAAACTACAGAGCAGACAACCATGGCCAGGCCAGCAGAGGCACACCTGTAACCCCAGGAACGTCCCTAGTCAAAGACTGAGGCAGAAGACCAAGGTTTCAAGGCAAGCCTGGGCTACAACACAGGGAAAGCCTCATCGTAAAAACAAAACCAAATAAAACAACTTTCCCCAATAAGCTAATTATTAAATAGGAATTCTATTTAAGATGGGTAGTGGTGGGGCATGCCTTTAATCCTAGCACTTGGGAGACAGAGGGAAGCGGATTTCTGAGTTCAAGGCCAGCCTGGTCTACAAAGTGAGTTCCAGGACAGCCAGGGCTATACAGAGAAACCCTGTCTTGAAAAAAAAACAAAAGCTGGGCGTGGTGGCGCACGCCTTTAATCCCAGCACT
>NC_034607.1:53667365-53674655 GCF_900095145.1 Mus pahari
GCAGGAGGATTTCTGAGTTCGAGGCCAGCCTGGTCTACAAAGTGAGTTCCAGGATAGCCAGGGCTACACAGAGAAACCCTGTCTCAAAAAACCAAACCAAACAAAACCAAACCTAACCTAACTGGTGTTACAGTACAAAACTGTTCAAAAGTATAGACTAATTTTTAAGAAGTACGGCATCCTCCCACAAAGATAAATCTAAAACAAGATTTACGTTTTGTTTGCTATTATTAAACAAATAATTAACAAAAATGGTATATTTGCTGGAATCTTTTTTTTTTTTTTTTTTTAGGTTTTTTTTTCGTTTTCCCGGCTATTTGCTGGAATCTTAAGCTTACCTCAATTAAAAAGTTATCAATTTTTTCATGTTTACAAAAGCATGTAAATAAAACTTCATTGATACTCAGTTCGCTAATTATAGTAAATTATAGTAAATAGAATCCATACAGAGAAATATACAGAGAAACCCTGTCTCAAAAAAACCAAAAAAACCCCCAAAAAAACCAAAAGAAAAAAAAAAAAAAGTATTTCTATTCATTAAATAAGTTATCTGTGCGCTAGGTGTGGTGGCAAATGCTTATAATCCCAGCACTTGAGGCCCAGGCAGGCAGGCAAATCACTATGAGTCTGAGGCCAACCTAGTATCTACCAGGCCATGCTAGTGAGACCCTTTTTCAAAAACAAAATCAAAGCACAAAAAATTAGCGTGTTGTTTATAAACAATAGTGGCTTCTGTCGAGATTGAGTATAAATCCATAAAGGTTAGGTAAATAACTAGTTTATTCAGTAGGTCAATGGCAGATATATACATTAGGGATTTTAACCCAAAAGAATGGAGAATGGACATAAAAGAAGCACAACTCTGGGATTTAATTCTGCCTCATAGCCTACTATGACGCTCTCTACTTGCTATCCGAAACCAGAACACACTTTCTGCCTGTTTTTTTGCAAAGTGGTTTTTTTGTTTTGTTTTGTTTTGTTTTTTGAGACAGGGTTTTTCTGTGTAGCCCTGGCTGTCCTCGAACTCAGAAATCTGCCTATTTCTGCCTCCCAAGTGCTGGGATCAAAGGTGTGCGCCACCACCTCCCCCCCAGCTGCAAAGTGTTTTTTTGTTTTGTTTTGCTTTTTAAGGGAAGTAACATATGTTGAGACACTAAGTAAATAAAAACACCCATGTACTTTATAGTTTCATTTCGATCTCCTAAACTGTAACTGAACACAGGAGTATAGCCTTCACTGTACACATGAACCACCACACTATCAGTAAGAAATCTGAAAACAAAGCATGCATGAGTGTGGCAACACTGCTGTGGTTCCATCTGTGACAGACACTGAGAGTGGAGGTGATGAGCAGCTAGAAGAGCCACAGACCACTGAGTAGACTAGGTTCTCTGCCCTCTAGGACACATTCTTAAGACAAAAAAGTGGCCTTCCTACCATTTCCTGCTAGGCGAGAGCTGGAGCATGTATAGATAATTTGCAACATAAAACTTGTATTTAAGAGAGTAGAGTGGACAAATAAAACAGGAACCTAGGTCTCTTCTGTTACAGTAGCTTCATCTCTTACCTTTCCCTGCCCCTCTGTGTAGGTGATGATGCCTGTATGTTTCACACAGAGTCCAGAGGGCCAAGGTTGGATGTCCTGCTCTATTGTTCTCCATCTTATTTTTAGTCTTTTCCATGTGCATGTGCTTGTGGGGGTGCAGAGGTGGGAGGTGCCTGTGGACGCTGGCAGAGAGGACACTGGATTCCCTGGAGCTGGAGCTGCAGACAGAGGTGAGCTGGCTGCTGAGAACCAAACTTCAGACTTCTGAAAAAGCAGCAAGAACTCTTAACTGCTGAGCTATCTCTGCAGCTGGAACACTCACTGAACCTGGAGGCCATCAACAGACCCAGGGATTCCCCCATCTCTGTCCCTCCAGGTGTCATGACAGGCTTTCTAAGTGGACACTGGGACTCACAAACTACTCTTTCAAGTCCCTAAATGTTTTCAAAACTTGTGTGGGGGGGTCATTACCAATTTTGACAAATCTATTTTTAAAGGTAGTTTTAAATTATATGAACATATCCATGTGTGTGTGAGGCTATGTGCATGTAAGTGTACAGGTTTTGCAGAATTCAAAAATCTTATCTCCTGGGGCCTTAGTTAAAGGCACCTACTTGAGTCACCTTACATGGATCCTGGGAGTCAAACTCATGTCCTCTGCAAGAGCAGCAAACGGATGAGTCGCTTCAGCCGCAGATTAATTCTAACTAATGGTTACACAGAGTCAAAGAATGCACTGTGTTCACATAAAATCTTCAACAAACCTAAGACACTGGTGAGAACAGCATGGCTATGACAACCAGCACCAAGTGTCAAACAGACGTTACTTAAGAAATATAAGCAGGACTAACCTGTAACCTCCCTGAGCCTCCCTCTCACAACTGTAAGATTGCAGAAAAATAACCACTTATTGGAATTACTTGTGAGGATTAAATATAAAAGAGAAAAGAGGCACAAAAAAAAGTTTAAAAAATATTAACTGGGAAACAAATGAAAATGATCACTTTAAAAGCTATAAACATGACCTGGAAAGATGGGTCAGTGGTAAAGAGAACTGCTACTCTTGCAAGCACACAAGTTTAGCTCCCAGTGCCCAGGGCAGCCCATACCCACCTATAACTGCACTTCCAGGTGATTCCTCTGGCCTCTGTGGATGATGCATACATGTATAGGCAAACACACGCCATTAACACTGCTGATTACTAGCTGAAGGGATAAAACAAGAAGAGACCCCTGAAAGCCTCCTACAAACACATAACCACCATACTGGAAATGACAAACACATGTTTACTTCCAGCTCTTTGGTCAGATATACTTATGTGGGCCAATGACAGTGGTCCAGACGTGGCAGGTGAAAGGGCAAAAACAGCAATGATACTGCCATGTGTGCCCAAGGCACAAGCAACTTAGATGAAGTGTGTCCTGACAATCCTCACTCCTGCCATCTCCCCCATCCCCACCTGCCCATGTGACTCAATGGGGAATTCTCTTCAGTTGACTGAGGTAAACTAGGCCCACTTTACAGGCTGTTTCTGTATAATATATAGGAACCACTTCCAGAAGGATAGACTAGTATTGCAACTACATTCTAGGCACCACTGAAGGGCAGGGATAAGGAACAGAGCCAGACATACAGCTATATACCAATCCAAAAACTGTAGCCAATGGCTGGTCAGGAATTTGATCCGCAACTCAATGGGGATGAAGAAATCTGGAGAAGGGGTATATGATTAAACCTGAATGAGCAAGACCCAAGATGTTTGTGTTAACATGTAAATAAATGCCCACCAAAGGTGGCATCAACAGAGAAGGATTTTAGTCAATACTCCTGATGGCCTTCCCTGGGAGTGATCACTAGACTCATAAATAAAGCACCCATAAGCAAGTAGCAAGTATAGAGATTATGTCTGGGCTTGGAGGGGAGAAGGAATGCTAGCTTCGCTGTGGGTGCTGTGAGTGTCAGCAGTGGAGACATAGCACTGTTCCCAGGATGGAAAGTTGATGACACTGGAACACTTTCATAATGGAAGAGCAGCATCTTATTGCCATAGATACAACCTAGCAAATGCTTGTGAAATTCACTGAATACACATACCATCCTAAAACAGCTTGGCTTCATAAAATAATAGTCTTTCAGGACTGGGAAAATAGTTCAGGTTAAAAGCACTGGTTGCTCTTCCACAGGAGCTGAGTTCAAGTCCCAGCACCCACATGGCAGCTCACAACTGCCTGTAACTCCAGTTCTAGAGGATCTGGCACCTTTTCAGACATACACGCAGGCAAAACATCAATGCATATACAATAAAAACATATAAATCTAAAAAGAAAAAGAATAAGTCTTTGAAGATTGTTAGTACTAGTGCTGGGATTAAAGATGTGCACCATACCACCTGCAAATCTTGACTCTTTAAAAAAAAAAAAAGATTTATTTACAAAGATTATCTCTAATGAGATTATGTCAAGTATGGCGGTATATGCTTTTAATCCCAGCACTCAGGAAGCAGAGGCAGGTGAATTTCTGTGAACTGGAGGACAGCCAGAGATTATATATATGACTTAAAACAATAAATTTGGGTACCAAGTTGGAAGGGGTAGAGTTGTAATGGTTAATTTTCTGTATCAATTTGGAGAGTGTCTTGGGAGAAGATGAAAATTTAAACCAGCAAACTATTGAGTAAATAAATAGCTCTCCATAGTGTTGAATGGATCTCATCGCATTAGATAAATATTTGAATGGAACCAAAAGATCCATAGCCTCCAAACTTTATCTGTACCATCAACTTTCTGGGTCTCAAGCCTCCTAGACCACACACAGATTTTCAATGCCACAGACCACATAACTACACAAGCCAGTTTCTTAGTAATACATACATGTATTAATACTTGATAATAAAAGAAACAGAGTACAGGAGCAGATAAGTATGTGTTAAGTTGGACAGTGATTCACAGGATTATAAAACAATGTTACTGGTGAATGTGTTAATGAAGGAATTAGCCTATTACTTATTTTTCTAATTACCATGACCAAACCAAAATTTAAAAACAACAAAACAACAACAACAAAAAACCTTATGGGGAAAAGATTTGTTTTAGCTTGTGAGTTCAGAGGTTATAATCCCTAATGGTAGGGAAACGATGCTGAAATCTGTGGCAGATACTTGCTGAGCCCTGTCTTTGATAAAAGCTAGACCAAAACCAGGGCTAGCTAGGCTATGCCTTCAAACAGTCCAGTTCTACTTCCAACAGGCTCCACACCTTTCCAAAATAGTACCACAGGCTGAGAGCTGAACACCTAACACACACACACAAGCCTGTAGGAGAAATTTCAGATTCAAAGCATTACTTTTCACAAAAAGTATGCCATATCAACATGTAAGTTTAGTGCTATTGTTTCTAAAGGACATTTTTATGTTTACATTTCTCTCTAGTTTTGTATTTGTGTGTATACATTTTTGTAGGAAAGTCAGAGGATAATCTGCAAGAATCCCTTATCTCCTACCATGTGGGACCTAGGGGTTTGGCAGCTGAGCCATCTTGCTTACCATTGTTATATACCACAGCTACTGTATTAAAAGCTATGCCCCCCCCCCCCCAATGTGACTAGGGGTACCTTGACAACTTTGGAACAATTATAAGTCTTGAAATAAAAAAAAGCTTGCTACCAAAGAGTAATAAACAGGGTCATTATTAGGTTTCAGTATAAACACTGGCAAGTTTACCGCTTTCCTTGTAGGCTTTACTCCTGGGAGGAGGTTGTAGGATGCTGCAAACTGACTCCAGGGCTGTGTGTATGATGGCAAATACTCTAACACTGAGCCACACCCTCAGTTCTCACTCTGTGTCTAGACAGGTCACTTATCTCCTTTAATGCCACGCTGGGAAGGCATGTCACCCTTGGGAAGATACTTCTAGAAACTAGTATTTAAACAGGCAAAGACTAAGGTAGTGGAGCTTTCACCTTCCCAGACACAGACTTCTCACTTAAATCATCATCTTAGGTTTGAAGACCCTTTATGTACCTTTTGGTAATCTTGCGCCAGTTCTGCCTTGATGGTAGAAACAGGCCTATACCTAACTGCAAACCCGGGAGAGGAACTGGATGCCAGCTGGGTTATCAAAGCCTTACCTGTCCCGCTAGAGACCCAGCCTGGAGAGGAACTCCATCTCTAAATCGTCCTCCTGGGACTCTCTGACACACTTGTTGTTCCTTGTGGCTTCCACACAGGCTTACTTTCGCACACTAAATTTGTTATACCTTACTTTCTGATTTCCAAAGAGAGTGTGTGTGTGTGTGTGTGTGTGTGTGTGTGTGATATTTTCCCTTTCTGTTTTTGAGTTCAGACATGTACAAAATTGTTTTAATATAGTAAGGTGTGTGTGTGTTATATAGCAGGAGGAAACAAAAGATATATACTCCTGGAACTGGAATTATGCAGTGCTGGGAACTGAACCCAGGTCCTCTGGCAGAGCAGCTAGTACTCTTATTCATTGAGTCAATTTTCCAACTACAACTTGCAACTTGTATTTTTATATAGGACCCTTTCTGCAGTTCTTAAATGCACACTGCTAGTACATTAACTGTGACTGACTAGACTTCTACTACCTTGTAAGCACGACTGGTCAACTTCCCCCTGGTACCCTCCCAGCTGTTATGCTTATGCTCCCCCTCCCCATGTGAGCATACCTACCTCCCTGTGTGCACATGGGCCTCCTGGGGAAAGTTTTCTATCATTTTATAGACAAATGACACAATCTTGAATTTTCCCCTTTTATCTTTTCTGAAACAAGATCTCACTCTGTAGTCCAGAGTGGCCTCAAACTCAGTCTAGCTGCCTTGTCCTTCTGAGACTGAGATGATGAGGCCTGTGTCACCATGCTTGGCTGTAAGAAAAGTAGTGGGAAGGGTTGAAACACAGAAAGTCTCTTGTACTACGTAAAGCTTTTCACATAAACATAAAAAGTGAAAGAACACCTTTTCTATGTTTTTATAAAAAAAAAAAAAAAAAGTGTTTTATGCTTTTTTATTTTTTATGTCCCAAATACTTCTGAATGACTAACTAGATTCTTTTTATTCTTAGAAACATATCGTATAGACTGGCTGTGGTGGTGCAAGCCTTTAATTCTAGAATTTAATTCCAGATCTGAGTTGATAATGAGACTCTGTCTTTAAAAAAAAAAAAAAAAAAAAAAAAAAAAGTACATTCATTCATCAGAAAAATCCTGCCCACTGATGAAGTCTCTTGAGAGAATTCATATAGAATATAATATAACATAAAGACTCATAAACCAGGCACAGAGCAATGGACCTTTAGTCCCTGCACTCAGGAGGCAAAGACAGGTGGGTCTCTGAGTCTGAGGCCAGCGTGGTCCAGAACAGTGAGGCTACAAAGAAGCCCTGTCTTAAAAAACAAAACAAAACAAAACAAAACAAACAAACAAAAGACTTCTAGCCTAGGAGAGGAATGTTGGGGTTCCTAGGGAGAGTGGGAAAGCCAAGTGTAGGATTCCTGGGGTGTGTCAGAAAAGTACTGGATGTGCAAATAATCCACATGCACTCATATATGTTATGTATATTGTGATCTAATATACATTAAATACATATCAATTTTCAAACAAAGGTCCTGAGTTCAAATCCCAGCAACCACATGGTGGTTCACAACCATCTGTAATGAGATCTGACGCCCTCTTCTGGTATGTCTGAAGACAGCTACAGTGTCCTTAGATATAATAATAAATAAATCTTT
>NC_034607.1:53675205-53683568 GCF_900095145.1 Mus pahari
CATAATTCCATTTATACAGAAGAAAATGTAGGAAGGTGAGGTAATCCCCCACCCCACTCCACCCTTTTTTTTTTTTTTTTTTTTTTTTTGCCTATGTTGGCCTTGACCTGGTGATTCTGTCTCTAAGGTACAATTCACTCAGGCAGCTTGGGTGTAGAGCCACAGGATATTTCTTCAAGCGGACTTAAAGATGGTTAGTATGTCATAGTTACAAGTGTAGCTGATATTCTTGTAAACAAGGAAAATAGCATTCTTAAGCTGGACATGGTGGCTCATGCCTATAATTCTAGCATTCAGGAATGCAGAGACAGGAGTATTACAAGTTTGAGACTAGCCTGGGCAACAGAGCAAAACAAAATAGCATTTTTGACATAATAAACTCCTCTCTCTTCCACATTTGTAGCAGTCTAAAACTTTGGTTCTATTTTTAAAATAAGGGGTGAATGTGGGGGGGGGGAAGAGGAGGAGAAAGACAGAGACACTAACTTGATCTATCAATATATTTGACAATTTCCTGCTCATCACTGTATGGCTTATTTCTTTTCGTCTGGTTTATTACTTATTCTGCAGGAATCCATCCTCTGCTCCCTGCACCAGGCTTTCCTAAATAACTAATTTTTAGTTTTGTGTGCATCCTTATTTTGAGCCTCATCTTGATTGCTAATGGTTTAACATAAATAACTACACTATATTTCAAAGAGCATCCTTTTATCTTCTGAAAGTAAGGATGGTGTGTACTCTATTTTGTCTTTTATTTTTCATTTTCATTATTTGAACTTCTAGAAGTAAAATTTGGATTTTATTCTATTAGAGAAGCAATTGTTACATGATCTGCAATTTCAATTTGAAACTCAGTCAAATCAAAACTTTACTTCTGGAGGGGGAAACTTTTTTTTTTTTTTTTTTTAAAGATTTATTTATTTATTATATGTAAGTACACTGTAGCTGTCTTCAGACACTCCAGAAGAGGGCGTCAGGTCCTGTTACGGGTGGCTGTGAGCCACCATGTGGTTGCTGGGATTTGAACTCTGGACCTTCGGAAGAGCAGTCGGGTGCTCTTACCCACTGAGCCATCTCACCAGCCCCGGAAAACTTTTAAAAATATTTATACAAGTATTTTGCCTGCACCTGTATATGTGTACCATGTACATGGCCTGGCACCTGAGGGGGCAGAAAAGGGCATCAGATTCCTTGGAACTGAAGTTAGAGACAGTTGTGAGTTATGGAAACAGAACCTGGGCTCTCTGCAAGACCAGCAGTGTTCCTAACCACTGAACTGTATCTCCTCTGGAATAAAAAACTTTTAATCATCATCTCATTGGATACTGTCTCTCTACTAATCTTTAAAAATACTTGGACACAAGCTTATATTCTCATTCAAGAGAGAATGTTTCAATAACATTCAATAAAGGTGTTAATTTCTTCTTAAGGTTAGGGTTTCCTGTGTTAACTTTTAACAGGTTTGTAAATTAACTGCAACGAAGTTTCTGAGAAGAAAGGTGTGTCTATCCCACTGTAACAACTTTTCATTGCTGCCCCTCTAAACTCTAACTTTCCATCCCAGAAATGAGGTCTTTAAGTACTATAGGTAACTCCTCTTATCACCAGCAGGTTAGCACAACTTCTATCCAGAAGATTTTAGCTATTTGTTTTTAAACTACCATGACGTAACTTATAAATGCCACATCCCTAAGGGTATCCTCTTTTAAATTCTTCTTTGACTCTACACTCTAGTTTCTTGGGTGGCAAACACTAATTTTGTACCCTCCCAAATGTTCATAAATACAGTTTCTACTATATAGGAAAATGCCCTTAGCGACATCTTATTTCCAAGCCATATTCCAGTAGTCTCCTGTATTTACTAAGCACATAAGTAGCTAATACATTGGCTTTGTTCTTCTTTTAAACCCAAAATTGTGGCTTACACCTTTGATTTGTTCTTCCAAGTTTTGAGCAAGTAAGTTTCTTAGAATTATCCCCTAATGATAGGGCATTTGGGGGTGTTTCTAACCTTTTACTACTACAAACCATACTACAAAATAATCTGGTTATATATGTCATGTGGCAGGTATTTAAGTTAAGTTTTAGGAAAGATTATCTGCTGGGTCAAATATTGAATATATTCTTCCGGGTAGAAAGTACTGTTCAATGATGTCCACAGGCACTACTACAAGCCCTATTCTCACAGGAATATATCACACACAGCCTCACTACAACATGAAGCTCAGCAGGGTTTGCCTTTTTATGGGTGGCTTGTTTCTCTTAGCAAACATCTTCTAGCTTTATTCATGGTGTGTGACATGCTCTTTATGTACATATTGTGCATCCCATTCCCAACACAGCCAGCAGAGCACTGCATCCGACCTTTATGTTTTTTTTTTTTTTAAAAGATTATTTATTTATTTATTATATGTAAGTACACTGTAGCTGTCTTCAGACACTCCAGAAGAGGGAGTCAGATCTTGTTAGGGATGGTTGTGAGCCACCATGTGGTTGCTGGGATTTGAACTCTATACCTTTGGAAGAGCAGTCAGGTGCTCTTACCCACTGAGCCATCTCACCAGCCCGACCTTTATGTTTCTAATAAGCAAACTGTAACACTGTAACTTTAATTTCATCTTCTGTGAATAAAACTGGCAACTTCTCATAGAAAATTACATCTAGGTTGTTTTTAAGTCTAAGAACTACCTATTTGAATTATTACCCACTTCTGGAGAGGTGCTGTGCTAGAAAAGTCTATGATATATAATTTACTTATGTTTTATTCATTTTTTAATTCTAGTTTTAGGATGTAAATATATATTTTCTACAAATCCAAACATACTGAACAACCCAACAATAGCCATTCTGCTTTTTACACATATAATTAATTGAGATGCTCAGTAGCTATGCATTTATACACCAACTGCATACATTAGGCAAGCCTTCTACAACTGACAAATTAACATCTGCCCAATAATTGGGGTTTTGTTTTTGTTTTTAAATTTGGAGACAGTGCCTGGCTTTGTAAGCCAGGCTGGCCTGGAACTCACAGCAATTGTGAGCTGTTCTCACTATACCACGATGCTCAACTGTACCTGTCCTTTTATGAGTGGCTTGTTTCACTCAGCATAACCTTTTCAAGCTTTATTTACAGTGCATCACATGCTTCTTAAATGCTGGAAGGCTCAATATCCCACCATATACACACCACTTTTTTTCCTTATACATTTTGGAACTGGCATGTCTATGATTTAAATTTAATTTATAAATTTACTCACTGAGAACTGCTATTTTCAATGTTACTTTGCCATACCAAAAAACAAAAACATAAAACAGCATGCTTTCTCATTTGTTCAAACACCAAAATTCCCTAATAACAACACACTTCTTAGAAAAAAAATCCTTGTGAGGTGATTCAGAAATGTAAAGGGAACTTTCAGAACAAAAATATATGTTTTCTTTTTTTCTTTTTTCGTTTTTTGTTTTTTATTTTTTTCGAGACAGGGTTTCTCTGTATAGCCCTGGCTGTCCTGGAACTCACTCTGTAGACCAGGCTGGCCTTGAACTCAGAAATCTGTCTGCCTCTGTCTCCCAAGT
Organism: Mus pahari; assembly: GCF_900095145.1. Lineage (NCBI taxonomy): Eukaryota > Metazoa > Chordata > Mammalia > Rodentia > Muridae > Mus > Mus pahari. The sequence continues at coordinate 53,678,785 of NC_034607.1, forward strand.
GCTGGGATATGTTTTCTTTAATACTGCAAAAACTAAAACCCATTAAAATCTAGTGAAAGAAAATTTACATGTAATGGTACAAAGAGCAAAACACAGCAATCTTAAGATCAAACAAACATGCCTCATCATTAAGAAAGAAAAAAAATAAAGAGCCTAATCTGAGGTTAGCACACTGGTAGAACACTATGCTCTAAGGCCTAGAATCAGTCCTCTTGCTGAAAAACTGAAACAGAACAAATAGTGGCCTTAATTCACCTTAAGAGAAATATTCTGAGGTTATTTTTCCAAGCAAAACTAGTTCTGCACACATATCATGGAAATCGTTAGTCATGTGCAGTACCTTATATGGCACATGACTGACTATAATTTCTGTAATTTACCTATTTCTTTATTCGCCAATTATTTTACAAGAACAGTGTTAAAAGTAGAATGTTCCCCATCTTCCCAGTGGTTTAACAGCATTCAACTGTGGTATCTTTAAAGTTTCTTTTATATGTTTATTCATTCACTGACCCAAATTTATTACTTGTGTTTTTATCCTTTTGGCTATTTGTTACTCTGATGAGGCAGTGAGAATATTCCTGCATTCTTTCTCTGTCGTGTAGGCAGGCCTTGAACTTGTGACCCTCTGACACTAGACTCCAAACTCCAGGCCTGTGTTTTACTACTGTTACCATTTCTGTGTTACTGAGTTACATCCATCAACATGTTCTAACAAGATCAGGCACCCCCAGGATCACAGGGCTGCGGATACCATTTCTCTCTCTCTATTCTCTACATACCGTCCCTCTGCATCTCTGTGCGCCCTTAGGAGAGTGTCTGCATCCAACACTCACCACCAGAGCCTCTCTCCGGATGTCTGCTGATTGGTTTCTCTTGCACTTCCTCAGGACGGTTCATACAGTGTTCTCCAAGTTCCACGTGTGATTTCAAGAACAGTGTGGCTGGACATGAGAAATCTTGAGCTCCTACACTACTCCTGTAATAAATGTAGCTCTACTATGGCAGTCTAATTTCAATACCATATAAATGACGTGGACAGACTATGGGGATGTGGCTGTTCACCTGTCATAAGATAATCAGTTTTTTTCTTTGTACAGTCTTTAATGTATTCATTTCAGTCAGTCAGCTTCTCTTACCAGTCAGTCATCTTGTTGTACTGTCTTGGTTTTATCTACAGAGATTCTAATTATAAGCACTTGATCTACTGCAGTTTCTATCACTTTTATTTTCTGTTTTGTTTTGCTTTTTGAGACAGGGTCGCATGCAGCCCAAGATGGCCTCAGACCCTGCCTCTCACAGGCTGGGATCACAGTGAGCACTGCTCCATGCACAGCTTCTGATCATCTCTTATCACTGCAACATCTTTTTTCTATACTGTTTGTTTCGTCTCACAGCCAGCGCTGTCCTGGAATTGGCCTCAAACTTACAACCTTCCTTTTTTATAACCTAATAGAAAAAACAGGTATACTGAGAGTATAGGCAAGGCCCATCATCCATCTCTTCTTCCTTCTATTAACTCTCCCTCTCTCCCCTCTGAGACATGGTCTCTTAGACCTCAAGCTGGTCTTAAACTCACTGTGAAACTAAGAATGGTGCTGAACTCACAATCCTACTGGCTTCCACTTCCCAAATCCTAGAATTACAAGTATTGTCATCAAGCCTGGCTTCTCAGTTCTTACCTATTCTCACATCTATCTTCCTTCTAATTTCATGTGAACTTCTAGATTTTTTGCCTTTTCAAGTTCTTTGCTGAATTTTCACAATCCATTTCCATCTCCTGTTGGCTTACCACATTTTTCCTGAGTCCCTATTTTCCTAATCTTGGATCATCCTTTACAGAAACTTTTACAGCTTTTCCAACTCCTAGTACAGCTGTGTCCACCCATAAGCCTAGCTCTTGCAAGACAAAGATAGAGGACCACGTCAGAGGATATCCTGGTTTATATTAAGTGAGTTCTAAGACATCTAAGGTATACAATAAGAGAGACGTCTCAAAACTCAAATAGGGTCGGGGGAGGGGTGGTGGTAGTAGTGGAAGAGAAACCACACGTGGTAGGCAGCTTACACATCTAATTGAGAGGTCAAGGCACGAGGACCACCGCAAATCCTAGGCTAGTCTGGGCCATAAAGTGGGACCTTCAATCTCATTCATATCCCCCCGACCTTTCTAATGTGTCCTTTTGTGCTTTGGTTAAGTTTTTGCTACCATGACTGCTGTTTTTTTAAAAAAACAAACACACACACACACACACACACACACACACACACACACACACATACACACACACACACACCAAACAGAATAGACTGGTTCCAAGTGATTGGGCAGGGCAGGGCAGGCGTCAGAGAGCTGAGACCTCCCAATCTCAGCACGTGACTGTGTGTGCTTCAGCACAGCTCTATCTCTTCCTTAGAGCAAACTAGATTCTTCTGCCATGGACTCTCTCATTACCAATGAGTTCACCATGAGCCCCTCCCTCCCTCCCTCTCTCCAGTAAGCACATGCGGTCTGCCCTTCTCAGATGCTTCTGAGAGCTGTAACTAATCATCGTCTTTCATTTCAGTGAAAATGAAGGTTGAGGGTTTTTTTTTCCTTATTCTCCTTTCTTTTTTATAGTTTCTAGAGGAAAAAACAACGCAGGCAAAGGCAGTTGCTATTTGTTCCATAGACTGTTAGCTGTCTGTGAGTGTCTCATTTGTCAGTGCTGGTTTTGGAGAGACAGAGACCCTCAATACTGAAATTCACAGCACCATTCTTTTGGTTTTTCTCTATGGCACAACTTCAAAACACATGAAAAATAATGGTGACTCACATGTCTAGTAGTGATTAAGTAAACTTCAATATACATGTAAAGTAGTGAACCATTTTCAAAGAAATGTACATATGTTTGTATATTTCTAGTGGATAAATAATATAAAAGTACACATTACAATATAATGTCTAGTACACATAATTTTTACCTATTTCTATGTTTTAGATATTTACTTTCAACAAATGAAAAGAAATATAGTTTTCTTAAGTTTTTTAAATTGTTATTTTTAACTTTTAAACATCCTGAATTAAAAAATGTAAGACTGTAACTTATTACTCATTATTTTCTCTTTCTTTCAGAAAGACAGGTAACTACAGCACAATTAGTGATTAACCTTATGTAACAAAAGCTATGCTTCTTAGAAATATTGTAAAACCTTTTATATGAGAGACAATCATTACCAGTATAGTATAATATAGTTAATTAAAACTTCATCCAGGCTGTTTAATCAAAAAGAAATGGTTTCTAGTCTACTGACATTTCCTAAACTTCTGTTCTGTTGTATGCAAACTATATAAATTATCTGTTTAATGAGGGCTATTACTAAGGGCATTAAGACTAAAGGGCATTTAGTGTTTCTCTAGGACAGTGACCAATAAATAATGATTATTATTATGCTCTAAATTGTATTTGTTACTATTATTAGAAATAGTCAACATTGTTTCCCATGTGTCAAGTTAAGTAACTGGAACATAATAAATGTTTCCAAAAAATCTTGTCATGCTTAAAATAAATTATAGTTTCTATTGTGTATTACAAGTCCATGGATTGATATTATACACTTTTAAATAAGAAAAATATACTCCAGTTAAATATTTAGCAAATTTCACTGTCAAACAGCATTATTGCTTGGAAATCTTTGTCTGAAATGCTTGGAAGAAGAGTATGGCTCCTCCCATCTCAATTTTTTTGAGACAATGGTCTCAATATGGCTAGCATCAAATTCACTAGAGGTAGAGGCTGGTCTTTAGGATGATTCTGAACGCCAGCTTCTCCGGCCTTCACGTACCAAGATCTGGGATTACAAGCCTGCCCCACTACAATCACCAGGTACTTCTGACATCTATCTGCCTGGATTACCTACCCAACATTGCTAAACCGAATCCCACCATTCAAAATGTCCAGTCTGAAAATTATGAGTACCAACATATGCTATATCAAAAAGTTTGAGTTCAGAGCATTCTGGACTTTTAGCATTTAGGATCATGTAAGACAGTAAACAAAACGGTATTATTATATAAAACACTGTAAAATATTTACTGATCATTCAACACTCATTATGGTTCCATAATTTGGCCTTTCCAATAATGGTGGTACAGTTGAGTACCTTAGGCTGTGATATGGGTAGCTACTAAGGTGGCATAGGAAGCCAAGTGTGGTGGCACACACCTTTAATCTCAGCAGTCAGGATGTAGGCAGAAGGATTTCTGTGAGTTCAAGGCCACCCTGGTCTATACAGAGTAAGTTCCAGGACAGCGGGGGCTACACAGAGAAACACTATCCTGGAAAACAAAAACAAACAAGCTACTTGACAGAAGCAGTGGCCTACTACCCCAGGATTTGGGAAGCAGAGACCAAGAATCATCCTAAGCCCAGTGCCAGCCAAATTAAACCAACCTACAACAAACAAATCTATCTACTTTCTCTGAGCATCTCTGGAAGTCACTTCAACTCAGATGTTCCATACGGATTTCATGAACTCATTCATTCAATAACATTTCATCTTTCCATTAATGGGTATTATAAATTGCACAATAAACAAATCTGGTAATTTTTTCCAAACTTTAAAAATGCACATCCCTCCAAACTCATCCAAACACAGTCATCAAATGTATACTTTTGGTATATCAACTACACTTCAAGAAAACCTAATAAGGGGGCTGGTGAGATGGCTCAGTGGGTAAGAGCACCCGACTGCTCTTCCAAAGGTGCAGAGTTCAAATCCCAGCAACCACATGGTGGCTCACA
>NC_034607.1:53683768-53697005 GCF_900095145.1 Mus pahari
GTCAGATCTTGTTACGGATGGTTGTGAGCCACCATGTGGTTGCTGGGATTTGAACTCTGGACCTTCTGAAGAACAGTCGGGTGCTCTTACCAACTGAGCCATCTCACCAGCCCAAAAAGAATTATTCTTTTGACCCAGTGACATGAATTTATGAATCTATTTTCCTGAAATTGTGGCATAAACATGCAAAGATACCAGCATAAGGTTAATTGCTACTGTTCAATAAAGACAAAAATTAAAAATATAAGTATTAATCAAAAGAAAAATACTCCAATAAATAAAGTGTGTTTACATACCAACTATAAAAAAATCATGAATGATGGATATAGACAAATATTTGGGGTATTTTGACTAAATAACAAAACTTAAATCACAAACTAATTCCGGTATATGGTGTGCAATTAAAAGGGTGATTATATACATTCAAATCATAAAGTAGACTCCTCCAGGAAGCATCTTGAGTGCTGAGAGCAGCACCAGTGCAACGAACCGACATTGCCTTTTATGTTTTTTTAATTTGTTTTTATTAGTTTTGATTTTTGAGACAGGTTTCCTTGACCCCAGTACGTAGCTGAGGATGACTTCAGCTTTAGGCTCTCCTGCTCTGCCTCCCTGGTGTTAAGGTGTGTATCACCATGCCTACTTTATGTGATGCTGCATAGCAACTGCAGGTCAAGTGCTAGGCAGGCAGATACTCTGTAACACAGCTACAAACTTAGCCCAAGACATTTAAATAACCCTGCAAGCTGACATCATGTGTGTGCTTGCCTGTTGGAGCTCTCCCTCGCTCGCTCCAGCCTTACTATAGCCCATGTCTGTTATACTTAGCTCTCTCTAGATACATTTTCTAAGAGTCTACTTGCTTTGCTTGTACACATCAAAGAATATCTGTCTTAACAACAACAAAAAAACAACAAACAAACAAACAAACAAACCTGGGGCTGGAGAGATGGCTCAATGGTTAAGAGCACTGGTTACTCTTCCAAGAACCCAAGTTCAATGCCTAGCACCCACATGGCAATTCACAATTGTCCATAATACCCATTTCAGGGAATTCGACACCCTCATACAATCATACATGCAAGCAAAAACACTAACGTACATATAATAAAAATAAAGAATTAAAAAAACAAGTTACTTTGATTTCTTGGTTTTTCAAATTTGTTATCTATAAACCTATTAAAATGTTTAGTAGTGTAAATCAGTAATTGTATCAACAAAGCTGGGTCCAGAAAAAAATAAAAGGAATAAAATCTAAGTATCTACTGCAAAAGGCTGGCTTTATTTTTGTAAGCTTACAACTAAGACCACTTTTAGAAGTTTCCTACAACTGATCAAACACAGAACATAACTGTTCCATAAAAACTTTATTTAAATTTATTTTTATTACTCCTTTGGCTATGGAAGGAAGGAAGGCAGGGAGGGGGGAGGGGAAGAGGGAGGGAGGGAAGGAGGAAGGAAGGAAGCTTGTCCAATTCTTAAACCAATCAGTAGCCTTTACTACATTTTTCCTTCTTGACAGGGTAACATAACATAGACCTGGCTAGGCTGGAACTCACAGAGATGAGGCCGGATATGTGTTCCACCATGTCCAACTACTTAAGGCTTGTTTTGTTTTATTTTTGTTTTTGTTTTTGTTTTTTTTCCAAGACAGAGTTTCTCTGTATAGCCCTGGCTGTCCTGGAACTCACTTTGTAGACCAGGCTGGCCTCGAACTCAGAAATCCACCTGCCTCTGCCTCCCGAGTGCTGGGATTAAAGGTGTGCACCACCACGCCCGGCTCTTTGTTTTGTTTTTAACTTAAAATTTTTTTATTGTTTGGAAATTTCACGTCCCAATCACATTCACCTACCTCCCAGTCTGCCAGACCCTTAAACATAACTTTTTTTTTTTTTTTTTAAATACAGGGTTTCTCTGTGTATCTCTAGCTGTCCTGGAACTTGTTAGACCAGCCTGTCCTTGAACTTAAGAGATCCAACTCCAACTGCCTCTGTCTGGTGTTAGCCACCATGTCCTATTACTTAAGTTTTTAAATGGTATTAATTATCAAATCTAGTACTTGAGCACGCTAAGAAGTCTACCACTGAGCTTCATGCCAGTTCGTTAACCTTTAAGACAAACATCTTTCTCTTCTGACAGGTGTCTGGCGTAAACAGGTGAGGGCTTGTTCTCTCACGGTCTAGGTTTATAAGAATCCTCTAAGACGGTCAGATAATTCAATAGACAAATCAATTAAAAATCTAGTGACTAACTGCATTTCAAAGACTCTTACTATTTTGAAAACAATTACTCCCAAACACAAACCAAGAGTAAGAGGGTGGGGCTGGTGAGATGGCTCAGCAGTTAAGGGCACTCACGGACTGTTCTTCCAAAGGTCCTGAGTTCAAATCTCAGCAACCACATGGTGGCTCACAACCTTCTGTAATGAGATCTGACTCTCTCTTCTGGTGTGTCTGAAGACAGCTACAATGTACTTACATATAATAATAAATAAATCTTTAAAAAAAAAAAAAAAAGAGGGNGGGGGGAAGACAGCTCAATAGGTGAAGTGCTTTCTATGCAGCAAGAATGAGGACCTCCATTTTGTTATTTCCAAAACCCACAGAAAACACCTAGGCCTAGTCCTTGAGGCTTCTAGCCTCCGCATCTAATCTAGGCCTAGAATGTTTTCAGCCTCTGAGACAAGCTGCTAAATAAGCTCATCCTTTCTTTTTCCTTTTCTATTCTTTTTTTTTTTTTTTCTTTAAATCTCTGACAGGCTGGTTTAACTCAGCTGTTGTGGCTCAAACTTCTCTCCAAGCTGACTGATTCAATATGGCTTTTCTTTGGGCCTCTCCTGAAATCTGTTTTAATCTTGTGGCTCCCTCTCATTATTCTCTGGCTCGTTCTATCTTCTCCTGTGTCTAGCTTTTTCTCGTCAATCTGTCTCTGTACAAACGTCTGGTAAAACTGTCTCCTCTCTCTTACTGCCACTCAAGTAGCTTCCCTTTTCTCTCTTCATGAGAGGGTGTATTCTATTCTGTCAAATCTTTCTCTGATTTGTCACTCTGCCTGACATTCAATTAGACATCACTTTCAAACATGGGTGCTTCTTTCTACAAACTAACTTTACCTTCACTGTTAGGAATTAAAGGTGTGTACTAAGGGCTGTGCCACACCAGATTTTTTTTTCAGTTAAATAATAATCTCAGCATTCAGTGTGATCAAATACCCTGCACAAAAGATGAACAAGAAACCCTGACTCAAATGAGGTGTAGGGTGGAAAGAAGCAACATCCAAGATTGTTTTTCTCTAACCACCTCATACATTCCTGCCTTCATGCACAGATCCTCTACACATGCACATCATATATACAGATTGTTTTAAAACTGATGATGGAGCCAGGCGTGGTGGTGCGTGCCTTTAATCCCAGCACTCGGGAGTCAGAGGCAGGCGGATCTCTGAGTTCGAGGCCAGCCTGGTCTACAAAGTGAGTTCCAGAACAGCCAGGGCTATACAGAGAAACCCTGTCTCGAAAAAAAAAAAAAAAAAAAAAAAAAAAAAAACTGATGATGGAACAATTTCTTTTGTCAATTTCTTTCAACAGCTCATGAATTAGTAGTCATTATTTTCTCTAGGGCCAAACCCAGTTTTATGTAAAGCACCAAAAAGCCTTCAATCTGTACCACTGGTATTTAGAAGAGCTAATTATTGTAACAAAAACAAATTTTGCTTTCAAACCATTCTGTTTACTTAGACACTAAGTGTCTGCCTACTTGCTATCATAATCTAATTGATACATAAGATTTCTATGCTACAACTCTGGATTACTCTGGAAAGAGCTGCCTGATTAATGGTCCAGATTTTAATTTTTAAATTCTGAACTAGTTCAGAATTTATTCAATTCGAAATTCTATTCAGTTCCTAATCACAATAACTTTAGTCAATTGTCACTGTAAAGTTATTGTGGTCATACCCAAACTGTTGACAATTAATAAATATTTAAGTGTACTAAAAAATAAAGTTTTAAATGCTTTTCTATTTAAAAAGAATTACATTGAGGATTACATCATTAATGAGGTAGTGTGACTTCATTTCATAATCAACAACACTGGCCAAATGCAATGGCACACACCTTTAATCCCAGCGCTCAGAAGGCACAAAGGCAGAAGGGTCTTTTTGAGTTCTAGACCAGCCTGGTCTACAAATGGAGTTTCACAGTCAGACCCAGCTACAGAGAGAGCCTATATCAAAAACAAAACAAACCCTACTAAACCACAACTTTTTTCTTTTTTCTTTTTTTTGTTTTAAAGACTTATTTCTTTTATGTGAGTACACTGTAGCTGTCTTCAGACACACCATAAGAGATCTCGTTACAGTTGGTTGTGAACCACCATGTGGTTGCTGGGAATTGAACTCAGGACCTCTGGAAGAGCAAGTCAGTGCTCTTAACCACTGAGCCATCTCTCCAGCCCAAATCACAACTTTCTAACTAGTTCCTTTTATTTGGTCAAGATCACTTAAGGTGAGCTTTGTTGTTGTTTTGACCTGTGCTGAGGATTTACAGATCTCCATGAAACTTCATGTCTGTTGATACTAACTCCACAGACCCTCCATTCTCTGGTAAGCCCATCCAAGACTATTTGAATCTGGGTAAATATTTTAGATACTTCATATAAATGCAATTAGACAGTGCTTATCTTTCAGTGACTGGCTTGTTTTAATATACTGTTCTCACAGTACATCAATGTCATTGCATACTGTAATATCCTTTTTAAAGGTTGAATAACATTCTGTGTAAGTGTGTGTATACACTGTTTATCCATTCACCTATCAATAAAGGTGGATTATTTTTATGCCTTACTTACTATAATAGTTACAGCATCTATTCAAGATACAGCTTTCTGTGTTTAAGAATATAGCTCAGGCCAGGCGTGGTGGCTCACACCTTTAATCCCATCACTCGGGAGGCAGAGGCAGACAGATTTCTGAGTTCGAGGCCAGCCTGGTCTACAAAGTGAGTTCCAGGACAGCCAGGGCTATACAGAGAATCCATGTCTCAAAACAAACAAACAAACAAACAAACAAAGAATATAGCTCAGTTGGAGAGGGCCAACTGTTATACAAGAGGCCCTATGTTTGACTTCCAGTAGGAGGGGAAGTATTGATTTCAACTTTCTTTTGGGTCAATAACTGGAAGTATAATTTCTGGGTAATATACTGGTCTACTTTTTAGAAACCTCTAGTCTGCTTTCTATAGGAATTCTACTATTTTGCATTCTAAGAAAAACAGTTACAAAGGCTCCAGTCCTACATTACCTCCAACCCCCAATACTTGCCTTTTAGGGAGTGAGGTGCTAAGGATTGAACACAGGACTTTGCACAGGCTAGCAAGTGCTCTACCACTGAGCCACATTCCTAGTCTTGTCTTACTGTCTTTTTATAGGTATACATGTGTAACCTTGCATGAGTTTATGTGCATACGTGCATGCAGGAGTCCCCAAGGACCAGAAGAGCATCAGATGAACTTGGATTGGAGTGGCGGGTTGTCAGCTGCCACATGAGAGAAGGAAAGTTGGGCTGGGTCCTTCACAAGAGTAAGCACTCTTAGCCATGGCACCACCGCTCCAGCCCCATCATTTTTTTTGTTGCTGTTGTTTTAAATAGTACATACTATAGGGTAGGTGAGAAAACATCTTAAGTTTCCCTTGAGTTTCCCTGATGGTAAGAGACACCAAGTCTTTTTTTCACACATTGGCTTGCTAATTTGTCTTCTCTGGAGAAATCTCTCACTGCCCATTTTAAATAATGTTATTGGTTTTTCTGCTATCAAGTTGTAGGAATATATATTTTGAAAATTAACTGCCTATCAGATAAATGGTAAGCAGGCATGTTCGCCCGTTCCATAGGCTACCCTTTCAGTGTCTGTGCTGTGCAGTTGTTAAGTGTGACAGCCCTACACATCCACTGTCCTTGCCGTCATATCTGATGGCAAAATCACTGTCAGATGTACAAACACTACTTGAAAAATAAAAAGAATAACAAAAATCATTTCACCTCTACCATCCTAACTTCTTACCTAGTTTCACACCTAACCCTTTCAGACAGTTACCAACTCGGAAAGACATGCTTCCAGTTTGTTTCTTTGTTAAAACATGCATATAATAGGTATTTCAATTTTTCTAGCCATCTAAAATCAGACTTTTAATGTAGCAAGTTTCATTCAAGCTTCTAACATACAGTTTTTCCCAGCTTAGTTTTTCAGCTCTCAGAGATTCCAGATAAGGTTTCAAATCAATAACTCAGGAGTAGAGGACAGGTCTCCTGAAATCAGAAAGCTCCATAAGGCACCTGGAAACTAACTGCCCCTTCATCTGTGAGACACCTCAACTGCTGCTCTATCTCTGCAGCTGAGAGATTAGATTTAAACTCTTGCAACATACAATCTAATGTAAACCTATCTTCCTACCTTTAATTCCTAGATAAGTGCAATAAAAAAGGATGTCTCCATGAAAATGAACCGAGGGCCCCAACTCTGTAGTTGCATCCTCAAGGTAATAATTTTGAAAAACAATGTACATACAAAAAAAACCTCTTAAATTTAATTGTTAGGTTACATTGTGGTGGTGGTGGTGAACATCTGTGACCCCAGCACTGCTGAGGCAGAGGTGGGCCGATCTCCGAGTTAAAGGTCAGCCTCATCTACAGATTTCCAGGACAAACACAGAAACCCTGTCTCAAAAAACAAACAAAACTGATGATAAGGAAAGGAAGGTAGCAATCTTCTCTAACCTGCTTCTGTGGACAGGAAAGACAACTTCAGCACAGACTGGCAAATAATAAGAGCAGACTTAAAATAACAAACTCATCCTCCTCCTTCAGTATCTAAGGCTACCATATCATCCATTTCAAGCAAGCAGTTCCTTAAAAGAGCCTGGCCTGTCATTCTCACGGGACATCTGTATCCTAGGGGACACACGCTTAGAAGTTGCTTCAACATAAGCTTTTACTTGAGAACATACCAAGGATGCTAATTTTCAACTTTTTCTATATGTCAGGAATGATATGGTTAAAGACTAGAAAACAAATAGCAAAATATGCCTCATGTTCTCTGTCAAAGTTTACAATTCTTTAAAAAATTTTAAACATTTATTTATTTCATGTATATGGGTCCTTTGCTTGCATGTATATCTTTTCACATTGTGCATGTCTGGTGCCCAGAGGCCAGAATAGGCATCTGATCCCCTAGAATTGGAGTTGCAGATGGTTGTGAGCCACCGTGTCAGTGCAGTGAATCAAATCCAGGGCACCTCTGGAAAAACAGCCAGTGTTCCTAACTGCTGAGCCACTACTCCAGCCCCATGTTTTTATAATTAGTATATGCTGACTGTGAGACAATAAAGAGCAATTAAGAATGAGCAGGAAGCCAGAGAATCAGAGAATTGTTTTTTGATAGGTGTTGACAGAGCATACCTTTAATCCCAGCACTAACTAGGAAAGCAGGCAGATCTCTGTGAGTCGAATCAGTGTTATGTACATAGGGAGTTCCAGGTCAACCAGGACCTCTTAGGAGTAAGTTCCTTGTTTGTTTGTTTGATTTTTTTTTTTATTTTTTATTTTTTATTTTTTTGGTTTTTCGAGACAGGGTTTCTCTGTGTAGCTCTGGCTGTCCTGGAACTCACTTTGTAGATCAGGCTGTCCTTGAACTCAGAAATCCACCTGCCTCCGCCTCCGGAGTGCTGGGATTAAAGGATTGTGCCACCACGCCCAGCACATTTGTTTGATTTTTCTCTTCTCTTCTCTTCTCTTCTCTTCTCTTCTCTTCTCTTCTCTTCTTTCTTTCACCAGAAGCAGGCGTCAGATCTAGTTACAGATGGTTGTAAGCCACCTTGTGGTTGCTGGGATTTGAACTCAGGACCTTCGGAAGAGCAGTCTCACCAGCCCCAATGATTTTTTTCAAAAGGATATGTTCTCACTTTACAGTCCATGTTGGGCAGGAACTCAATTCTGTGCTCAGGCTGATCTTGAACTCATAATCCTTCTACTTCTAAATGTGGCACCTGTCCAGTGCAAGATAATCTAAAGCCTTTAAAAAGGATAAACTTAAATGGACTTAGAAGCCAGGCTAGAGAGATGGCTCAGCAGTTAAGAGCACCAACTGATCTTCCAGAGGTCGCGAGCTCAATTCACAGTAACCACATGGTGGCTCACAACCATCTGTAATGGGATCTGATACCCTCTTCTGGTGTGTCTGAGGACAGCTACAGTGTACTCATATACATAAAATAAATTAATAAATCTTTTAAAAAGGGGGATGGGGGACTCAGAAGTTTAAATGTAGAAAGAAAAAATACTTAGGACCACTTCAGTAGCATTAGTTCTTGAATACTCAAAAATCACATGTCCAAGTCTGAAATATTTAAAAATTCCTAAATATCAAAAGATGTCCTCCTTGAAATCAGTTACCCTGTAGTTGAAGTGTATTTTCATGGGTAAAACTGAACTCAAGACTAATGAGATACATCTCCAATTCTCTTTTCAAAGTTTTATTTTTAGACAGAAACTCCCTAAACTTCCCATGCTGACATTAAATTTATAATCCTCCTGTCTCAGCCCCCTGAGTAGATGAGATTTCAGGCACTGATAGGTAAACTTTGAAGTACAGACAATATTACTTCTTATGGGCCAGAAAGATAGCTTAGTGGGTAAAAGCACTTGCTACACCAGTGTGGAGGTCTGAATTCCAATTCCCAGCAGCCATGTGAAAGCTGGACAAGTCCAGAGCATCTGTAATCCCAGGATTCCTGCAGGAAAATGGAGGTGGGGACAAACCAGTCCCCAAAGCTTGCAAGTCACCTAGTATGGACAAATGGGGGAAAAAACACAAGATGAAAGACACTGTCTCAAACAAGGTGGGAGGTGAGGACTGACACCCAGGAATATCCTCTGACCTCCACACAAATGTTATGGCATGCATGACCCACACTCACACATAAAAGTCCACACGCATGGAGACACTTACAAAGTAGACACAGTGGTGCACGTGTTGAATCCCAGCCACTTAAGTAGGACTGCTTGAGCCCAAGAGGTCATGGTTAAAACAGGTTCAGAGTTATCCCTTGGTGATGGTGATGGAGGAGGAGGAGAAATGCACGGGTGGTGGGGAACAAGCACAAATGTTTATAAAAATGTCTATGGCATAACGCAGGCTATATAATATGACCATCTGTAAAAATGAAAACAGAGGACATAGTAGTTTCTTCCACTCTTTTTGGGGACTGTTAGTCCCAAATTAAAATGTCAAAGTAATCATGACACAACCATGAGAAACCAGGCTCACATGTCTTCAAACTGTCCTTTCTTCCATTTCTTGTAAATTTCTTTGGGTAAATACAATAATATATGTTGATATAAAACTCAAAAAGATCTTGAACATGTGTGCACTGAATTATACACATATAGTGCTCAATGACATCTAAACATAAAAAATAATTTCTACATATGTCTCGAGGTTCAGTTGTAAAACTTAAGGATAAGTTGTAGCATATTTAAACAATATAATATTACATAAGAATGAACTTCTACCAGGGCCGGAGAGAAGGCTCAGTGGTTAATAGCACTGAGGCCTTGAGTTCAATTCCCAGCAACCACATGGTGGCTCACAACCATCTGTAACAGGATCTGATGCCCTCTTCTGGTGCATCTGAAGACAGCTACAGTGTACTCATGTATATAAAATAAATCTTTAAAAAAAAAAAAAAAGCAGTAACAAACTCATGTTACAAGCCACTACCATGGATGAAGGAAGCCACACATACTAAAGGCAAGTAGAAAGGAACAGAGGCATGTACACGGCTAATTTTATTTACATAAAGTTAAAAACTTGTGCAACCAACCCAAGGGACTGGAGAACAGCAACAGAGGTCTTCCAGGGACTTCCAGGTTGCCAACAGAGTATGTTGTGATCTATGCGGCTTACACTGTTCCATGCATACTTTGATTGCAAATCCATTGATACACATACTTGTGTGAGTAGAACAGACTTTATGATCCAAGTGTCCTTTACTGATTCCAAGGACTCATCCATATGTACTACTCTTCAACCCATTCCAATTCTACTTCTATCCTAATCCTCAAACCAAAAACAGAGAGGGAAACCCTAAGAAAATCCAAGTCAGAAGCACATTAGGAAAAGCTGTGTGTAAAATGTGCCGCTTGCAAGAAACTTTTCTGCTTTCTCCTCCCGCAAATCACCAAATTCCCCTCTCTGCTGTAACCTGGGCATAAAGTTTAAAGTACCCAGTACTCAAGATTCTTAAAGATGTAAACGCCTTCAGCACTATCAGTCACCCACACACAAGTATGGATTGTAATTTAGTAGCCATGTTAACACACACCTAATCTTCTAAAAAGAAAACACATAAATGTTTACAGAATTTCTTATACTATAAATCACTTTGTTAAAACATTTAAAAAAAAAAAAAAAAGAAATCTTTTATTTCCACCTCATTCAAACAAGTCTCTGAACTTTCTTAGCTGGAAGGTACAAACTCCACTCCTCATTCATAAGAAAGACTGACCTCATCTTTCCTCCTTTTTTTCCATTTTGCGAGACAGGGTTTCTCTGTGTAGCTCTGGCTGTCCTAGAACTCACTCTGTAGACCAGGCTGGCCTCAAACTCAAGAGATCCACCTGCTTCTGCCTCCTGAGTGCTGGGCTCCTGTGTCACCACACTCGGCTTAACCTTACCTCCTTATGTTTTGTTTTCTCTCTCTTTAGTTTTCAAAAAAGTGTATGACCAGTTATGTGGGAAGAAATAAATTACTAGTGACACTGAAATACTAATTCTGTCCACCTCAAAACATAGCAAGTGGGGCCAGAGAGATGACTCAGTAGGTATGAGCATTTGCTGCTCTTTTAAAGGATCAGGGTTCAGTTCCCAGTACCACATGACAGCTCACAACTCCAGTTTCAGGTGATCCAACACCCTCTTGAGGCCTCCTTGGGAAACATATATGCAGATGGTACACACACATACAAGCAGGTAAACCCTAATACATATAAAATAAAAATAAACTTTAAGAAAGTGAATAAAAGGGTTTTATATTCTTCCTTTTCTCCAGCTACTTCCTTTTAAGAATAAATTTTTCTTTTATTATTATTATTTTATGTGTCTTGGTGTTTTGCCTGCATGTATGTTTCTATACTACATGCATGCATGATGGCCTCAAAGACTGGAAGAAGGTACTGGATACCCTGGAACATGAGTTCCAGACAGTTGTGAACCACTGTGCATGTGTCTCTGTGTGTGCACACTGGGAAGTGAACTCAGGACGTCCTCTGGAGGAACAGCTGGTGCTCTTAGCTGCTAAGCCATCTCGCCAGCTCCAGGTTATAGATTAAAAACAACATGCTCCTATATGTATGTAATATGTTATATATTATGGATACAAGACATAAAATCAACTCTTAGGCATAAAAATAATTTCCATAACTTCTGAAAACCAAGCAAACATCTACACCCAAGCAGCGCTGGCAAACTGGCAAAGACAAATACAAATAACATCAGACTGCTGTTTAAAATGCTCAAGAAGAACGCCAAGGGGCAGAACCCAATTGGTGGCCGATTAATTCCATACCAAAGAAAAAAGGTCAACATAAATTCTACCATAATCCAACTAGACCACCTGGAAAATAGTGTTGGTTCAATCAGGAGAAAGTGAAACTGAGATTAACATTATTATTGAAAAGTAATTTAAAGCACAAGTTCTAGTTCTTAACTTCAGTTCTACTCCTCAAATGTTTACACTTGAAAAAAACCAACTGTAATCTGGGCCAGAGAGGTGGCCCCACAGTTAAGACACCTTGCTGCTCTTACAGAAGACCCGAGTTAGATTCCCATAAGCACACACAAGGTGCAGATGCATGCATGCAGCAAAGCTTCATACACATAAGAAAAAACTGTAATATTGTTATAAAACAAAAGAAAGAAATTAAATAAATATTATTTCCCACCTACAACCATGAACTAAAATGGCTTACCACCCTTTACTTGTTAAGTTATAAGTAAATCTACCCTTCTTTGCACAGTAGTTGCTAGTGTTGTTATCAATATCCTAGGAAAAAACAAAAACACTGTGGTGGTCAACCAGAGCAGAGCCTTCCTAAAAACTCACAAGTGAGATGACACTACCTTCAGGTTATTTGGGACATGTGAAGCCACATGACTCATTCATGGTACCAAACTCATGTACCCACCTCCAAAAGCAGACTAGCATGGATAAGGTCAAATCTGCTGCACGGGCAAGGTTAATCTCAACTCTGAACAAGACGCAGACATTCAACCAAACATGTTCTGTTCTGGCACCTCCCTCCCTTTATATGGAGTCAGTCATATAAATCCATTTAGATATTCTCTTTTTGCTACTTTTTATGCATAGAAATCACGATCCTTCAGTGTTTTGTTGAAAATGAATACTAAAATGTACTTTTCCAGACTTGCTGAATGATTAAATGATAGCATTATGAAAGTGTCTGCCATAGGTTAGTACACAGCAGAGAGTTAATGTTTGTTGATCAATACCTATTTTTTGTTTCCTACTAAAAACAATAAACAACAAAACAAACAAAGCCAACCAGGACCTGGACAGACAGCTCAGTGGTTAAGAGCACTTGCTGCTCTCTCTGAGAACTCAAGTTCTATTCCCAGCACCGTATCAGGAGGTTTACAACTAGCTGTTCCATCCACCTCAAAGGAACCTGAACTCTGGGCTCAGTGAGAACTTGCAGTCATGTGCATACACCTACATGCAGATACATATAATAATAATAATAATAATAATAATAATACCAGCTAAAGACTAATTCGATTCACTATTTATGATTACTTATTTACAATTAAAAATCAGTGTTACTGGGGCTGGACAGACAGCTCAGTGGTTAAGAGCACTTCCTGCTCTTGCACAGGAACCCAGGTTCGATTCCCAACACCCACATTGTGATCCACAACTATTTTTAACTTCAATTCCAGGAGAGCCAATGTCCTTCATGGTCAACTTCATGGGCACCAAGCATGCACATACATACATGTAGGCAATGTTGTTCTGCTAACACCAAGTAATCTAGATCAAAACATTTGGATCTTCCAAAGTCTTTTAAGGTCTCATGGACACTTAGTTTTCTAGGTTTAACTTTGGGCACAACTGATCAGAACTTCCATTCTTTTCTTTCCTTTTATCTTTTTTTTTTTTTTTTTTTT
>NC_034607.1:53697159-53721828 GCF_900095145.1 Mus pahari
AAGATTTATTTATTTATTTATTTATTTATTATATGTAAGTACACTGTAGCTGTCTTCAGATGCACCAGAAGAGGGCATCAGATCTGATCATGGGTGGTTGTGAGCCACCATGTGGTTGCTGGGAATTGAACTCAGGACCTTTGGAAGAGCAGTCAGTGCTCTTAACCACTGAGCCATCTCTCCAGCCCGTGTGTTCATGATTTTGTTTCCAGTGGATAACAAATGCAATTTGGGGAGGACCACCAATCGCACATCATAATCTGCATTATTTAGAAGAATATATTCAAGTTAAAAAATAAGTGAAAATCAGAATGCTTCAGAGATAGGTACAACAGGATCTATACAAAATAAGAGTCCCTTATTCTTAACAGAAACAGGAAGTCAAGACTCTTACACTGAAATAACCCAGAGGCTGGTTATTTTCCTTCCTTCTTTATTTTTAAAGACACGGTTTCATTATAACCCTGGCTGGCCTGTAACCCCAGAATCACCCTGCCTCTGCTTCCTGAACATTAAAGGCATACACTACCATGCAAGGACTTAAGTATTTTCAGCATTAAGAAAAAAAAAAAAAATTAAGTCCCCAAATGACTAGCCTACATAGTAAGTTTCATGTTAGCCAATCTCAAAAACAGGACAGACAGAACCGTTTCATGCATGTGAGCCCTTTCCTTACTATGCCCATAAGAGGGTGTTACAAGCTGCACAGACCTGCGTTATTATAAATAGTTCAGAGACCATTCCCTGTCTATAGCAGGATATATACAATTACAAGCACATTCTGTACCGTTAGGACTCAGATTTTGGTACAGGGGTCTTAGAGGTAGCCCTCTCCCCCAGGACACTCCAGGATGAGACCTGAACTCTGCCAGATCTAAGGTATGGAAGGCAGACCCTCATTATTAAGAGAACATCTGATAGTGAGTGGTCCTTGCCTTTCCTTGGCTTTCCCAAAATTTCAAGGAGTGTCATAAGAAAGAAAAGGAGGAGAGAGGGAGGAAAAGAGGAAGGGAGGGAGAGGGAAGGAGAGGGGGAAAGGGGAGGGGGGAAAGGAAGGGGAACACACACAGTGAGTCTTGAGGCATTACCAGCAGCACTTACTACTACATAACAGAGTCTGCACTATTAGAGACATGTTAGGTAATATTGTATGCACTAAATTATTCCAACAAGTTAAATGTTTAAAATGCCTCAAGCCTACAGTCACATGGACTTTTCATTCTACAAATATGAGAATAAAGACTAAATTTTTGTACTATGAAATCTTTCAGATCGTAAGTAGCAACCTCTATTAATGAGCACATGGCATTAGAGCATCTGAAGTCTTTATAGCTAAGATCTCAGCCCCTAGGAGTGGTGGTCTGAGCCCGGCCCTCTGGAGGTGAAGGTGGGCTGAGTTTGAAGCAGGCTTGGTCTGCAGAGTGCCAGGCCAGGACTACACAGTTAGAAATCATGCCTCAGAAAAACAAACACACACACAAACAAGAAAACAAAACATATTCAGCACCTAGAACAGTCGTGTTCTTTTCCCACATATAAGAAATTCTCCTTACTTTCAGAAACGTCTATGTTTTTATTTACCTAACTCAAATTCTCTTATTACAACATCGTGATGGAGAAGCTCTGAAGAGTGATGGATTCCAAGCAGAATTTAGTAAGTGATAGCACATCCAAAAGAGACACTGAGAGCTGGGTAGATGACTCAGTGGCATGGCAAGAGCACATGCTCTTCTTGCAGAAGACCCGAGATCAATTCCCAGCATCAGGCAGCTCACAACTGCCTGTTTTTCTAACTTCAGCTGACATGACACTCCTCTGGCCTCATACAACAGACACATGAACACCCAAATAAATAAAAATATTTAATAAAAAAGGGAATTTAATTTTGAACTGTGCGTATGTATTAACTATTTGGGGGGGGGGGTCTTCTTTTGTAGCCCAGGCTAGCCTACAAATCATGATCCTATGTCTGCTTCCCTACAGCTGGGATTATAAAGGTCAATCATATACAGTAAAATAAAATAAAATAAAATTAGCATCTAAAAATATTACTGGTTAATCAGGTATGTTGGTTTGAGTTAGAAAGCCTCCCATAGGCTCATTCTGAATGCTTGGTCTTTGTTGGTAAAACTGTTTGTGGGATTAGGAGGTGGGGTCTTGTTGGAGGAAGTATGTCACAGGCCCCAGCTTTGAGGTTTGAAAAGCCCACACCATTCCCAGCTGGCCCTTTCTGCGGTGTTTGCTGAAGAAGATGTAAGCACTCAGCTACTTACTGCTCTAGTCTCACACCTGCCAGCTGCAATGTCACCCACCATGACTGTCACGGACTCTAACATCTGGAACTGTAAGCCCCAAATAAACTCTGTCTTTGATAAGTTGCCTTGGCCATCATGCCTTATCACAACAGAAAAGTAACTAAGAAACCAGGGATGGCGGTACACACACATGATCCCAGTGCTTGGGAGCAGAGGCAGCAGATATCTGTGAGTTCCAGGCTTGCCAGGACCATGCAGTGGCATTTTGTTTTTTAAAAAATAAGGCTTAGGGAGATGGCTCAGCCCTTAAGAGTGCTTGCTACTCTTCAGGACCCAAGTTCTATTCCCAGCATCCCTGTCAAGGGACTCCTAACTACCTGTACCTACTCCTAAGGATCTGACACTCTCTTCTGCACTCATGCATGCACACAACCCATATACAGACAAATAATATCTCTCTCTCTCTCTCTCTCTCTCTCTCTCTCTCTCTCTCTCTCTCTCTCATATGCATGCACGCGCGCGCGCACACACACACACACACACACACACAGACAAGCAGGCAGACAGAAAGAGAAGGGGGTAATTAAAACAATCTTTTAAAAAGAAAGAAAGGAAGAAACCCTACTGATTAGAATAGCTATAGCAAGTCTGCAGATTTGTTTCCCCTATATTTCTAGAAAAAGAGTAAAAATATAAGTTCTAAGATTAAAAAGACTGAATTCTATGGGACAGGTTACAAAAGCTAAATCCTTTTGGAACTTAAAACAAATATCCATGCATAGCCAAAGGAAGTGAATTCAGTTAAGCCTACACTGCCTCGTTCGCTGTTCTCAACAGTTAGGGAATGGAAACAACTCAGAAGCCTATCTGTCTGTCTGTCTGTCTACACAGTCTCCCTCCCCCTCTCTCTTTCTCTCTCTCTCTCTCTCTCTCTCTCTCTCTCTCTCTCTCTCTCTCTCTCTCTCTACACACACACACACACACACACACAGAGAGAGAGAGAGAGAGAGAGAGAGAGAGAGAGAGAGAGAGAGAGAGAGAGAGAGAGACCAGGCATGGCTGTGCATGTATTTAATCCCAAGTGGCACTTCAGTGGCAGCAGCAGAAAGTGGGTCTCTGCCAGAAAGAGACCAGCCTGGTCTACTTAGTAAGCTCCATGCCAGTCAGAGCTACAAAATGAGACCCTGACTCTAAATAAGTAAATAAAAAAAATATATGAACAAACAAAATCTAACCCCCAAATATTTTCTAATTTCATTAAATCATGGAATATATTATCCAATTGTGACTACATAAAACATAATTTTTTTCTTTTAGTTTTAGTAGAATGTGAAATCTCAAAGTAAAAACTTTCAGGACTAAACCAAAAATCCTGTGTTAGTGTGCAGTTCTAAACATCTCAGATTGCATGATAACTTCCCCAGAAGCACTTGGGCACGCTCTCCCAGTGTAGCCTAATAGAGACCATCTAGGTAAGTCACATAGAATTCTGCTAAGATCCCCCAAGGTTCTACTACACTTCAAACCCTGGTCACTACCTAGAAGAGAAAACATATGTATGTGTACAAACAGAATGATGTGTTACTTGTAGATATACATTCAATACCATTGCCAAGCATTCTTTTATTCTAGTTAACATATGGATAAAGAGACAACTAAAAAAATAACCTGAGCTGGGCAATGGTGGCGCATGCCTTTAATCCCAGCACTCGGGAGGCAGAGGCAGGCAGATCTCTGAGTTCGAGGCCAGCCTGGTCTACAGAGTGAGTTCCAGGACAGCCAGAGCTATACAGAGAAACCCTGTCTCGAAAAAACAAAAAAAAAAAAACAAAAAACAACAACAACAAAAAAAACCTGAAAGAATTTTTGTTTGAAAAATAAGTCTTTACCTGTATTACAATTAAAAAGCTTAAAGTACATCTTCATATAAGTCAATTTTATACACAGATTGAACTAATTTATCTAAAAATTGTGATTCTCACTTTGATATACTACCTGAACAGTTGTCTAAACCACTATTATATAACTCTAACCAAGACTAATATAGGAATTGCATATTCATCAAGACGTAAAGAAAAAATAACTACAAACACATTAGTTTTAGTTCCTTAATTCCCTTATAAAATTATTTAAATTTTCATTATTCATTCATTTAATGTGTGTATGTGTATGGGGGATATAAGAGGGTCAGAAAGTCACCAAAGGGAGACAGATGGTCCTCTCTTTCCATCACATGGGTCTCAGGGATACAACACTCAGAAACAGGTCATTAGGCTTGGTGACAAGCGTTTTTACACACTGACCCAGCTTGCTGCCCCCTTGTAAGATTACTGCAGTATACCCATAAACAAGTATTAATAATAGAATTTTCTCAAACTAAAATTACTCTGTATACCCTCTAAAACTTTTGAGAGAAAAGCTACTTTTAAGTGGCTCCAATCAATATATGAAATGTACATTAAAAATATAATAAGAATGCTAACCTTTTAAAGGTTATTTTTCCACAAGCCTAGCAAAACCTTCATTATTTTAGTCTTAATTCATCTTAATGTTTATTCATTTTTAAGGCCATTTAGTTGCCCTTGGAAAGACTCACACTACTCTCCCTGAAGGCTAATCAGCAGGTTTTTATCCCCTGTGCCAACACTGAACCTTCAGAACAGTTGCTACTACAGAGCAACAACCCTAGAGCGCACATTACCTACCACTGGTTAAGTACATAATGAAACCACAATTCAAGAATATCTTTGTCAGCTTTTGAACAACAATAAAAAGAAAACTGACACTCTGGCATGTGACTATCAATGACCAAGATGCAAGCAGAAATAGACTCTGGTAACTAGTAATTTAGAATAAATGAAGAAAATGCCCAGGGTCTACCTCAAGTAGAGTGGGAATTATAGCAAGTGATGAAACAGGAATGCAGAATAAACATTTAAAAATACACGATGGGAGTGAATTGAGTTTGGCTGACACTTTGGGTGATGTGCTTCTAATAGATCAGAACATCTTAAAAAGGCTTACTATGAGAACAGAATCCTTAACACTAAACACTTCATTAACATTTCAATTTTGCTTGTTTTCCCTCGTGTCAATTCTACAAGACCTGGTAATCTGAACGGAACACCGGACAACTCCGGTACATGTAAGTGAAAGGTAACATGAGAATTTTTTTTTAATTTGTCAAAAATTAGTGAATGTATCAAAGAATCATTAAAACAGTTTTACCAACCATGTTGCAAAAAGACTCCTAGCCGGTTTGAAGCATCTTCTCTCAAATAACACACAGCCAACTGCTTTCTCAAAGACTACTGTAACAGTGACTAAGGCAAACCTTTTAAACTGTTTTTCTAGCAATTTCCTTCATCTGATAAATATTTTGATCAAATACAATAAAGCAGTTAAAGAATGTACAATTTTTAAAATTAAATTTAAACGCGGTTTCAATCAAAGGAGGTGTGACAACCAACGCATGTAAAAATCACCATTAATCCGCCAACCAAAACACGCAAAATGTCTCCTAACAATTCTCCTTAAAACAACCATACACAAAATACCGTGCTGACTTACACCCCGCTGCAAGCAGCCCATTAATAAAGAGACTAGTTATGTTTGGAGACCAAGGTGCAACACTCTCATCTCACAAGCCTCTCCACATCATTCAAGTAAAACCCAACATTATTTTTGCTAAAGCAAGAATCCAACCCCAGGGAGCCTCAGCCCTTAGACAATGGTGGTTACCAGACAGCGCAGCATTGGGTCCAAATGACACATTTCACTAGGCCTTGGTCACAACACGCGCGCGGGCGCGCGCTCGGCTACATACAGATACACACACGATCCCAAGGGGCCCGTTCTACGGCAAGGGTGCTCAGACCCACCCGGAGACAGAGGGGAGCACCGTGGCGTAGTGGGTTGGAGAGGAAAAGGGGACCACACGGCGGAAGGGTAACTGCACTGCACACGAGGGAGGGGGCTGGAAATGGCCGATAGCTTCTATATTTATTTATTTAAAGATACTGATTTAACGGGTTCTTCCCCGGGGTTCTGTAACTAAAGGCAAACTGCGCAGCAAAGATGTTGAGGTTGAGAGAGGGGCCGAGGCTCCCCCTGCCCTGTGACCTGGAGGGGGGCACACAAGTTCCCCAGCCAGCGCGGCGGACCACTCCGGCGCTCCTCTCTCTCCCCCTCCTCCGGGGCAAGGGGGAGCCCACAGAGAAGGGGAAAACAAGTTCCCCGGCCAGCCTCACCGCCCTACGCAGCCAGCCGTCCCCCCACCTACCACGAGAAAGGGGGAGCCCAGATCGAGCCAGGCGCAGAAAGGGGGGAAATCCCACCCTCTGCCCTCCCCCGGCGGCGAACAGACTCCCGTGGGGTGGGTGAGCCAGCCGGGAAGCCCCAAGGAGGGGTGGGGACGGAGGGTGCCAGCCCCGAAACCAAACAAAGCGCGGCCTGAGCCGCAGCCCGGGCGAATCGCGCAGCCGCGGCTTTTCCTGTCGGCCAGGCCCGGCCCGGCCGGGCCCAGGCGAACACTGCGGCACGGTGGGACCCGCCTCCGCTCGGCCTCCGTCTCCCACCCCGGGCGCGCCACCGCCGCCGCCGCCGCCCCCGCCCGGCCTCCCGCCCGCTCGCCCGCCCGCCCAGCCAGGCCCCGAGCGCGGCCTTACCCCTCTCGCCGGCGTTGTTCCGATCCTGAGGCGGCGGCGGAGGCGGCGGTGGCGGCGGCGGGGGCTGCTGCTGCGGCGGCGGCGGGGGTTGCTGCTGCGGCGGCGGCTGCTGGGGCGGCTGCGGCGGCGGCTGTTGCTGAGGCGGCTGCGGCGGCGGCTGCTGCGGGGGCTGCTGCTGCTGCTGCTGCTGCTGTTGCACCGGGCGCGGCCGCGACACTCGCCTGGGTCTCCGGTTGGCGGCTCGGACGGAGTTCATTTGCCGGGCTGAGGTGGCGGCGTTGGCGGAGGGACACACACACTCACGCGCACACGCACCGCGAGCTCCGGGGCCGGGGAAGGGGGTGGGGAGCGGGAAGGAGCGGGGCGGCCGGGGACGCGGGGACCGGGGGGCACCGGGCGTGAGCTTCCCCCGGCTCCGCGGGGAGGCTGGGGCCCCACCGGAGCTTGAGCGAGGCCCGCCGGCCGGGCCTGGCGCACGGGCAAGGCCGAGGCCGCCGGGCGGGGCGGCCGCGAGGGACGCAGACAGAGAGACGGGCCGGGCAAGAGAAAGAAAGAAAGGGCGTCCGTCCGCCTGGGGAGCCCGAGGCGAAGCGCGGCGGCGGCGGCGGCGGCGGCCGAGCAGACGAGCCGGGCCCGCCGACTCCCGAGCGGCGTCTCCGGCGGCGGCGGCGGCGGCGGGGGGAGTGGGCGGACGGGCGATCTCGGAGAGGGCGAGCCGAGCGGGGCGGGAGCGCGCGGGGGGCGCCCGGCTCCTCCGTTCCTCTTCCTCCCCCCACACCCCCTGAAAGAGCGCCCTGCGAGGAATTTTCTCTTTCTCCGGCCTCTTCTCTCTCCTCCGCCCCCCCCCACCCTCGGCGAAGGGGAAATGAGTGTAAAGGGAGGAGATAGGGGCGAAAGAGGCGTCGTCGTTCCTCCTCCTTAAAGGAACCTTTCCTCCTCAGCCCCAGCGCCGCCGCCGCCGCCGCTGCTGCTGCCGCTGCTGCCGCTGCTGCTGCTGCTGCCGCTGCTGCTGCTGCTGCTGCTCCGTGGCAGGAGGAGCCATGGACACCGCCGGAGCCTCTCCGCTCGAGCCCTGTCGGTCCCTCCCCGCCGCGGGGCTGGCCGGGGGGCGCGGGGGGAGGGCCGCGCGGCGGCGGGGGAGGGGCGGGGGCGGGGGGGGCCGAGGGGGCGTGGATTCCGGCGGGGCCTGACCAATGGGGAGCGCCCGTACGGGGTCGGAGCCAATGGAGCCTCCTCTCTTATCGCGAAGCCCCTTCCTCCGACACCCTGTTTCCTCTCTCGGGTTTCCTCCTTCCCCGGCGGAGGAGGAGGAGGAGGAAAGAGGAAAGGGGGAGTGTGGCAGGGCGGGTGATAATGGGGAGGTAGCAGGGCATATAATGGAGCCCGGGGTGGGCGAAGGAGCGGCAGTGCGTAGCGAAGGTTCTAGGAGAGGAGGTGCTCTGGAGAAAGGGCGGGGGCTGCTGATGTAATTGGGAGAGGTGATTAATCCTGCATTTTGCCGTTGCAGCCTCCCTCCACCCCAACCTTCTTCACCTGGTTCTCTTAAACGGAACAAGGAGTGAGGGACCCAATCTTGGGTAACTCCGGATCCCTGTGCTCGGTAGGTTCAAACTCTCAGCTGTAGGGAGCGCTGCAGGCTCTGTGCCCTTTAGTCCTGCTGAAGGTATTGGCAAACCTTAAGAGATCTTGTTTTGGCTCAGCTGAGAACTTAAAAAGAGTCTGGAGTCGGTTCCAGCTTTTGTCGCCCAAACTTTCAGAATGTTTTAGATCTTTAACCAAGTTAGTTTGGCTTTAGTTTTTGGGAAAGTGGTCTACATGGTGTCCCGGAAGAAAGAAAATAAAAATGGGTGGAGGTTGTGATTGACTATATTGGTTTTGTTTTAGGTACCACGAAGTCAAGAAAGATAAAGCCCCAAGAGGAATAATCTTTTGTATCTGTATCTGGTCCCCTTAGCACAGTCTCTCCCCAAGGAAAATGTGTTTGTATTCCCTGGCCGCCGCTATGAAGACTGAAAATGTACTCCGCTCACTATCCCTTATTGCATAGCAGTAGTTTATCTCTGGATTCCCTCATTTCGGAGCTGTCAGTGATTTTTCTACTTGAATGTCATTGATTGCTTTCTAGGCTTAAGATAGGTAAAACATCACAGAGCTTCAGAAAGGGAGGGAGAAAAGTGAATTCTGAGAGAAGCACGGGAGAGGTAAGCCGGTATTGTACTGTGTGAACCCCAGATTTTTTTTTTTTTTCTTTCTTGGTTTTTTTCGAGACAGGGTTTCTCTGTGTAGTCGTGGCTGTCCTGGAACTCATTCTGTAGACCAGGCTGGCCTCGAACTCAGAAATCCGCCTGCCTCTGCCTCCCTAGTGCTGGGACTAAAGGCGTGCGCCACCACTGCCCTGCCGAACCCCAGATTTCTTACGTGACTCCAGACCAATCACCCTTCTAGATGTCAGACATCTCCTGCCATTTAAATAATAACCTATCGTATGATATACAATTGCTGTTTTTCTTTTCTTTTTTGGTCATGTGATTTCCAAACACTCATCTTTTCAAAACCTGTATGTGAAGACAGCTATTTGAAAAATATCTTGAGGGGCTAGAAAGGTGGCTCATCCCTTAAGAGCACTGGCTGTCCTTCCAGAGGTCTCACTTCAGTCCCAGCAACCACATGGAAGCTCCAACTATCTGTAACCCTAATTCTAAGGCATCTGTCACCCTCTTCTGGCCTCTGCAAGCACCAGGCATGCACTTGGTGTGCAGACTTGCATGCAGGCAAAACTCACACATAAACCTTAAAAAATTATTTTATTAAAAAAAAAAAATCCAACAACTTGAGTCATGCAGGAGTAGCTCATGCCTATGTTCACAGAATTCTGAAGGCTGACACAGACGGATGGCAAGTTCCAGGCTATCCTGGACTGTGTAGCAGGAGCCCATCTCCAGCTAAATACGTAAACAGTATTAAAAATGTTATGGTTGTTAACTGGGTGAAAATGAACATTTATGGTTGGATTTAATAAACATTGAGGGAAGAGTTTTAAAAATCTGAAAAATAACATAATTGTGTCCATAATTCTAATTACATTAAACATTAGTGGTAGCATATGCCTTTAATCTCAGCACACAGGAGGCAGAGATGGATGGATCTCTCTGAGTTCAAGGCCCACCTGGTATACAGAGCTAGTTCTAGGACAGCCAAGGTTACACAAAGAAGCTATATCTTGAAAAACAAAGAAAGGGACTGGAGAGATGGTTCAGTGGTTAAAGAGCACTTGCTACTCTTCCAGAGGTCCTGAGTTCAAATCCCAGCAACCACATGGTGGCTCACAACCATCTATAATTGAACCTGATGCCCTATTCTGGTGTGTCTGAAGACAGCAACAGTGTACTCAGAAGAAAAAAAAAAGCACAAATCAAAACAAAATTTCTACTCAACCAATACATATTGGTTCTTTGATGTAGCCATGAGTTTGAATTTTGGTGTGGTAGAATTGAAGATTTATTCATAGTAATTCAAACGTAAGGAGAAACTGTAGCTTATTTTTCCCTAATTTTTTATTACGTTTTTATTTGTTTTTTTTTGTGTGTGTGTACCTGTGTATTGTGTGGACACATGTATAGAATGGCATGGCTCTGGAGGTCAAAGGACAGCTTCCAGGAGGAGTGGGTTGTTTCCTGCCATGTGGGTTCTGGAGGCCAAATTCACCTCTATTTTCCATAGTTTTTAGCCCCAGGACCACACGCCTCAATCTTCTACATAACTATCGTTTTTCAAGTTTTGTTTCACAATTTTCTTATTCCAAAGTATGTTTAGGGGTAAAGAGTTTATATGTAAGTTATAGAGAATGTCTTTTGCATATCCTAGACTTCTGAACCAACTATAACATTTATCTGACCAATAAGGGTAACATGCCATATTTCTAACATAGCATTTCTTGTTTTATAACATTTTCCTAATGCATAAAAGTAAGTGTTTTTTAAGAAACGAAACACCCGAGCCAGGCGTGGTGGCGCACGCCTTTAATCCCAGCACTTGGGAGGCAGAGGCAGGCGGATTTCTGAGTTCGAGGCCAGCCTGGTCTACAAAGTGAGCTCCAGGACAGCCAGGGCTATACAGAGAAACCCTGTCTTGGAAAACAAACAAACAAACAAACAAAAAAAAAAAAAAAAAAAAAAAAAAAAAAAAAAAAAAAACATCCGGGCTGGAGAGATGGCTCAGTGGTTAAGAGCACTGACTGCTCTTCTGAAGGTCCTGAGTTCAAATCTCAGCAACCACATGGTGGCTCACAACCATTCATAATGAGATCTGATGCCCTCTTCTGGTGTGTCTGATGACAGCTACAGTGTACCTATATATGATAAATAAATCTTTTTTAAAAAAAAAGAAACGAAACGAAACCCCCCTCCTTCCTTCTAGACAGGGTCTACTATGTAGTCTTGGGGATGACCTGGACCTCACTATATAGACCAGGCTGCCCTTGAACTCACAAACATCCATCGACTTCTGTCTCCCAGATATTAAAGGCATCTGCCAGCTGAGGAACTCTCTTTTCTAATAAGCACGGTGACTGAGGAACAGGGTTTCCGTGTCAGGACTAAAGGAGTCTAAGCCACAAATGCCTTTCCTTGTGGTGTTCTCTAATATGGCCCTTTTCATGCTCAGGAGTGCTAACCCCAAAGGGTTTCTATCCTTTTGAGAGACCCTGTAAGTTCCTTTCATTGTAATTCATTCTGAGGTATTTGTCACCTTCCACCCCTCCCCCACAGTACATGTCTTTGTACTGAAGTCAAGTCACCACCAGTCAGATCATCCTGCGGCCTCTCTCCTTTCCACCTTCTTCCTTTCCCCCTTCCTTTGTACAATAAAGCTCTAAAACCATACCAAAAAAGAAAAAAAAAAGTTATAATCTATGTTGTAGTTCAGACTGGCCTTGAACTCCCGTCCTTTATGGCTTCACCCCTGCAGGACTGAGGGCCCAGGCTCTTCCTCCTTGAGATGCATTCACTCTGCTCCCTTCCTTAGATGAAGTGTGAAAGAGTAACTAGTTTAACAATAATGAATCTTTTGGGAGATTTTGTTTTAAATATCCTATCTCCATGTTACTGGTTTAGACATATTTTTAGTTTAGTTCATGGAATTGAGTCTTAGAGTCTTGTTTGTACAACAGTGTTCAGAGACATTTTAAAACTATAGAGTTTTAAGGGTGGGCTTTGGAAACCATTTAATCTCATATCTGTATCTAGCGGACTGCAAACTGAGATGACAAACCCATATCCTATTAACTACGCGGTAACAAAGCCTGCCACTCCAACAGCCTTTCCATTCACAGGTATAACAGACGTGGGATGTGTCTGGGGAAGACCCAGAACGTTCCAGAGGGTTTTCATCCACCCACCGCTGACCCACAGAGATTAGCAAGTGATCCTGACAGCTGCCATAGAAACTGTAAGTGAGCTGGGTGTGATGGCTCACAGCTGTCATTCCAACACTCAAGAAGCTGAGACAGGAGGATTGCTGTGAGTTTAAGACCATCATGAGTGGGGGGAGGGTATGGGGGACTTTTGGGATAGCATTTGAAATGTAAATGAAGAAAATATCTAATAAAAAAAGGTTAAAAAAAAAAAAAAAAACACCATGAGCTACATACTCATTTCCAGGACAATCTGAACTACACAGAGAGAGAAATATCTGTTTTGGGTTTGTATGTGGGGGTGGGCAGGTCTGTTGTGCCCCCTGCTGTGCACACAGGAAGATTTCCGTCTTACTCCTCTGAGGTAGGGTCCCTCACAGCACCTGGCTTTAAGCTGGAGGCCGTCGAGCCCTAGTGCTCTGGCTGCTGTGTCTGCCTCAGCAGCCCTAGAGTTGCACGTGGTGCGAACCCAGCTATCTGCGTGGACACTGGGGTTCAAACTCTGCTCTTGGTTTTGTTCAGCAAACACTTGGGGTTTTTTGGTTGCTTGGTTGGTTGCTTGGTTGGTTGATTTTTTTCTTTTGTTTTCAGAAGCGGTTGTTAGGTGGTGGAAAGTAGAAGGAAAGGTAAAGGAGGTTTTCATTGGGGTAGCAGTCTTCCAGAAGCACTTCAGTAACACTTAGGATAATTTCAGAGGACTGAATTCCCCCAGGGTTTGCTCTGTCTTCAAGAACATTTGTGTTTGTTTTTCTCAGCTAATTACTAGTGCTTAACAGGTTAGCGTACTTAAAATTATTTGCTTATGAAGCCTATCACAATAGGAGTGTAGAAAATAAGCTCTTTAATCATTTTAACACCTGGCAGGTGATATTTATTGTAATTTTTAAAATTATAATTTCTACCATTTTAAAGATTCAGCTTCCTTTCCCTGTCAGCCACCATCTAGTGCCAAGCCATCAGCTCTCAGCCAGTTACGTAAGCCACCCCAGAGCCTCTCACTCCTTTTATGTCACTTAAGAAATTAGTTTGATCTGAATATAGTTCCCCTACAGGAATAACCAGCTCTGTTTAAAATACCCGTGTTAGAGTATGAATTGCTTATCTCACCAAGCTACACAAAGTCATTCTTCAGTACGTGCTCCAATAGTACTTTATCAGGTAGTGAAAATTAACTTGAAAACCAAGGATTTAAATGTATGTCTACATGGGAAGGCCTGGTAACCACAATCCAGCAATTATAACACAAGAGGTCATTTTTAAATTGCAGAATAACTTTAATAGAATAATGCAGACAGCACAGTAGAAAAAATTAATTATGCTCAAGATTTAGGGTGCATTGTGGCTGATGGCTATACAACTTTCTATTTTGCTTTTAAAAGTAGAATCCAGTTTCTAAATGTTGAGAAGACTAGACCAAAGTCCTTGAGTATGTTATTCCATGGGGGCTCAGGCAGGGGTAGCTGCAAGAGAGAGGGGGTTGGGAGGGGGAGAGAGAGAGAGCGCACCAGCCACAGGGATGTGTAGTCACTGGCTAGATGACCTTAGGCAAAATCTTTGACCTTTGTGGGCTAGTTTTACATCTGCAAAATGGGTGTGGAGCTATGATAATGTTCTCATTTTGAAAGCCTGTCAGAGGACTAAATAAACTAGCATGTATAAAATGCTTAAACCAGTGCCTGATGCAGGGACTTGGCCTATGTTGGCCTCCATACCACACCACACTACAGTCCACAGTTGGCCATTATTGTCATTGCTGCTGGTGAGTTTATGTCACAATATCTGGTGAATGTTAAAACTACATATATGGGGGCTGGAGAGATGTCTCAGCAGTTAAGAGCACTGTCTATTCTTCCAGAGGTCCTGAGTTCAAATCCCAGCAACCACATGGTGGCTCACAACCCTCTGTAATGAGATCTGATGCCCTTTTCTGGGGTGTCTGAAGACAGCTACAGTGTACTTACATATAATAAATAAATAATCTTAAAAAAAAAAAAAAAAAAGCTGGGCAGTGGTGGCGCACACCTTTAATCCCAGCACTCGGGAGGCAGAGGCAGGCAGATTTCTGAGTTCGAGGCCAGCCTGGTCTACAAAGTGAGTTCTAGGACAGCCAGGGCTATACAGAGAAACCCTGTCTCAGAAAAAACAAACAAACAAACAAAACCTATAGATACATGAGGAGGGAGGGAGCAGTGTAATCTTGTAAGGAAACATGCCTAGCAAACATGCTATGAGAATTTTTTTAAGGTATAAGAAAAACACAAAAGAATCAAGGCAACTACAGGCATAAGCCAGACATGACTTGCCACCATAGGAGGAGGCTCCTAGCACTCAAGCTATACCTGAGCTTTGGATCTTGGAGATGAAGGATAAGCTGCTAAGGACAAGTGGAAGCAGAAAGAGCTAAGGGGAAGGGATAGCAGTTGAAGGTTTATTAGTGTTAGAGGAAGAATTGGGCCCACCTAAGAAGCAGGTCAGAGTTCAAATACTTATTCTAGCAAGGTGGTCCATGCCTTTAATCCCAACAGCACTCAGGAGGCAGAGACAGGGGAATCTCTGTGACCTGGAAGCCAGACAAGCCAAGGCTACATAGCAAATCCATGTTCACAAAAGAAAAGAAATGAAAAAGGAAAAGAGAAAGAGAAAGGAATTTAGGAAGAGGAAAGCCACAGCTAAGCCCCATTGGGAATAGTTGTAATAGAAAAAGGACAGGAGGGCTGGTGAGATGGCTCAGTAGGTAAGAGCACCCGACTGCTCTTCCGAAGGTCCGGAGTTCAAATCCCAGCAACCACATGGTGGCTCACAACCATCNGTAACAAGATCTGANNCCCTCTTNTGGAGTGTCTGAAGACAGCTACAGNGTACTTAAATATAATAAATAAATAAATCTTAAAAAAAAAAAAAAAGAAAAAAAGAAAAAGGACAGGAGACAAGAGGGGCAGAAATTAATGTACACGGGTACATGGTCATCAGGTTACTGAAGAGCCAGAGGTTCTAACAGCTGAAAGGAGCGGAATGCATGTCAGAGACCATGTTAGCCAGCCGTCTTCCTGAGGTTATGGCCTTTTGAAACAGTTACCAGCTTCAGAGTCATGAATCTGTGCAGCTACCCTGTAGGAAAGGGGGCCTTGGAAGCAAGGTTAAGACAGAGTTCTAGAAAGAAAACAGCGGTGGCAGCTATGCCATAAAGTTTAAAAAGTCTTCGGGTCTTTCGGGAAATGGGGAAAGCACAGAAAAATCACCTGTAAGGCTGTAAGAATGAACTGTAGAGTTGACTACTGTAAGTGTGGAGTCATGGGGTCATGTGTGGGAGAAGTCATGTCACTGGGCAGAAACCAGCCCTAAGTTCAACATTGTGCTTCCAGGCCAGAAACACCTGTTTGAAACAGGAAAAGAAAGTAAGCATTCAGGATATGGAGAGGATTCTAAGAGAAAGAAGGGTGGCTAAGGAATGAGCTAGTCACTGAAGACTCCCACCAAAACCTCAAGACCATAAGGAACTGACCTCATGCCAATTCCTGATTGCTGGCAGAGTATTGCGCTCAGTCTAGTCAGAATAATCAGCTCTTGATCTTCACATGGAGTAAAGTGGATGAAGAGATACAGATCTTTAGAAGAAAAATCAATGATTTTAAAGTTTTTCGTTGGTTTGTTTTTATTTTTATTATATACCTATACACACATATAAACTATATATACACATACACACACACACACACACACACATATATATATATATATATATATATATATATATATATATATATATATAATTTTAAAGCATTTTTGGGCATTTTGTCACAGCTGTGAAAAGTAGCCAGTATAGAATAGTATCAGAAGTGGGGTGGTTTAACTAAACCTGACTGTTGCTCTTGAGCCTTTGCCACTGTTTTGCAGGAGGAACAGGGAGCTGTGGTCTAGGGGGGTAGAAGAATGAGGATATTGTTTTTAAAGTGTTGCGGTTTGAGTGTGAAATGGGTTAAACACTTGGTCTCCAACTGGAGCTGCCATTGTAGAAGATGAGTGGACCTTTAAGAGGGGGATCTGGATGGAAGACGTAGGTCAGTAGGTGTGGGCCTTGAAGATGTATATTCTTCTGTCTGCTAGGTTCTTTGTGAGTGCAGACTCAGTGTTCCCAGCTCCCTCGTGCTTCACCCACCATGTCTTACCCACCACAATGGACAAGCCAGAACAAACCCTTCCTTACTCATTGCGTATACAAACCACACATAAGACCAGGCTCTGAACCCAGGGGAGGCGGCCAGTTCAAAAGGAATTCAATATTTTTTGGAGAATTTTCATCTCATAATGCTTTGTCTGGGCACTATTTACTTCAGTGGTCTTTGGCTTACACATTATGACCTCTGTTTTGTGTTTATATGGGTTTTCTATGTGTTTCTGTATCTGTGTGTTCTTCTTATGTTTCTTCTTTGGTTCTTTTGTCCCTCTGTTTTGCTTTATTCTTGGGACTTTCTTTCTTTCTTTCTTTCTTTCTTTCTTTCTTTCTTTCTTTCTTTTCTAAAGAGAGAAGGCATGCAGTCGGAAGGGTGGAGAGGTAGGGGGATCTGAGAGGAGAGTGTGGAAGCTGGAGTTGGAATAGAATACACAAACAGATAAGTAGCTCTTCCTCACCTTGCTTTTTTAATTTTATTTTTTTTAAGGGGGTAAGGGTTGGGACAAGGTAACTCTACCTGGCTTGAAACTCACCATGTAGACCAGACTGGCCTTGACTTCTCAGATACCTGCCTGATTCATAGATAACTGCTTTGCCTGTGCCTCCCAGGTACTGAGATTAAAAGTGTGTACCACCACACCTGGCTTGCTTTTCTACTTCAAAAATATTTTTGTTGTATTTTTATTTATGTGTATATACAGTATGGGTGCTTGTGGAGGCAAGAAGAGGGTGCTGGATTCCTAGGACCTGACATTACAGGTAGTTTTGAGCTGCTCAGTGTGGGCACTGGGAGCCAAACTTTATTCATCTGAAAGAAAAGCAAGCATACCTTAACTGCTGAGCCATCTCTGCAAACCCCTTAGTTGTCTTCCTTCCTTCCTTCCTTCCTTCCTTCCTTCCTTCCTTCCTTCCTTCCTTCCTCCCTTCCTTTCTTCTTTTCTTCCTTCCCTTTTTTTTTCACAATGTTGAACAATTGAACACTGATCTTTGTGCATATCACTGAGATATGTCCTCAACTTTTTCTTAAACTGTGTTTGTCGGGTAATTTGCCACAGCAATGAGAAAAGTAGCTAATAGAGAGGTGGCACCAGGACTCAGGAATTATGGTGATAAAGTTCACTATGGATTTTAAGCCTTTGCAACTGTTTAAGTGTAGAAGATTTGGAGTTGTGGTCTGTGGAAGTCCTAGAAGGCTGAAAGCAGAGCTTACTGGGTCATTCAGGTAGGAGTTTGGAAGGCAGAATGCGTAGAAAAATGAAAACCATAGAGGCGCTCAGAGCGCTTGCAACTTCAGAGGGGAGTAAGGACTCTACTGGGAACTGGGCTAGAAACCATCACATGACGTCTGGCAAAGAATCTTTCTGGGTTCTGCCCATGTTCTGAAATTTTGAGTGAGGCTGGAATCAAAAGCAGGTAGAGTGTGGCATCCCCATTAACTCTGGCACTTAGGAAGCAGAGGCAGGCAGATGTCTGTGAGTTCAAGGCCCTGGTCTGCAGAGTGAGTTCTAGGACATTGAGGGCTATGTAGAAAGTTCCTTTCTCAAAATAAAAACAAAACAAAAAAATCACAAAAACGTAATGGACTAATTTGTTTGGCAGAGAAAGATTCAAGGCAGGAGAGCATTCAGACTGTGTCGTGATTACTGCTCCTGCTCATGTCCGGGTCAACACAGAAAGGCAGAGCAGAAAGACAAGACTGTTGTGCAATTCGGCAAGGAAGGGGAGTGAGAAGATTTAACATTGCAGACAAGGATCCATGAGATACACAGTGGGCAGGGCCTTTGCTGCCAAGCCTGCACCCTGAGTTTAATGCCCAGACCCTACATGGTAAGCCGGAGACCTGACTTCTGGGACTTGTCCTCTGAGTTCCCATTGCCAAGATAAAACACTGTGACTAGGGGCTGGTGAGATGGCTCAGTGGGTAAGAGCACCTGACTGCTCTTCCAAAGGTCCTGAGTTCAAATCCCAGCAACCACATGGTGTCTCACAACCATCTGTAACGAGATCTGACTCCCTCTTCTGGAGTGTCTGAAGACAGCTACAGTGTACTTACATATAATAAATAAANAAANCTTAAAAAAAAAAAAAAAAAAAAAAAAAGCACCGTGACTAGGAGCTGAAAGATGGCTTAGCAGTGAAGAGCGCCATTTTTCCACAGGGTCCGGGTTCAATTCCCATCCCCACATAGCATCTCACAACTATCTGCAGCTTCAGTTCCAGAGGACCTGACCCCTCACACAGATTTTATACATATATATATCATATAAAAACAAATTATATTTTAAAAACCTTCTGGCTTGGTGGTGGTGGCACACGCCTTTAATTCCAGCACTCGGGAGGCAGAGGCAGGCGGATTTCTGAGTTCGAGGCCAGCCTGGTCTACAGAGTGAGTTCCAGGACAGCCAGGGCTACACAGAGAAACCCTGTCTCGAAAAACCAAAAAAACAAACAAGCAAAACAAAAGAAATACAAGTATATGTGAAAAGTGGGGAGGGGGTTGAACTGAGAATACTGCTGAAAGGATTCCCTAGTCCAAAGAGACCAACTATGGATGTGTTTGCTTGGATTCAGCCACCAAGGTACAGAGCAGCCACTGTCATTGTGCCCCAGCAGGGTTTGGCTGCATTCTCAAGCTGGCAGCAGAGCTCAGCCCGTCGTTTACATGGTCTGGTTTTCATCCATTAAATATGCACGAGTGAGGGTCATGGAGACTCATGCCAATATTTCTGAAAGCCAGTGAGGCCAGGCAGTACACACATTGCAGGCTTTAAATTCTCTGAAAGGTCCTGACAGGCCAGTACATAGAGCTGGGAAGGTGACGTCTAACTTCCGTTGTGGTCCTAGAATGCTGGAGATGCCAGGACTATGGGACGTGTGCCAAGGAAAGCTTGAGGCGGAGCTGAGCAGCCTTGAATGGTCACACGTGCTGAAGGCAGCAGATCTGGAGGGGTGGGATGTCCAGAGCCCCTGGGGTCCTGGGGATTCCATGTTAGGCTCAGACAGAGCCACCGGGTTTGTGTTTTCCTTGCTTGATTTCAGTCTTCCTTTTCTCTGATCTTAACTTGCTATGTCCCTGTTCCTCCCTCTTGGAATGCAAATGATCGTACCATGCGGTGTGTATTAAAAGTTTGTATCTTTTTCTTTGTTTTGTTTTAAAGGAGCTCACAGCTAAGAGATAACCTTGAATGTCCGAAGAGACTTGGATTTAACGCTGTCTCTCTTTCTGTTCGTGCCTGCAGACTGCAGTGACCAATGTGACTTGGTGTCCCTTCCACCTAGCGTGCCTCCACTGTCTGTTGGGCTGTTTCCCTGTCTTAGTTAAGGTTTCTCTTGATGTGGAGAAACACAGTGTTCAAGAGCAACTCAGGAAGGAAAGGGTTTATTTGATTTATACTTCCATATTGCTATTTATTATTGAAAGAAGTCAGAGCAGGAACTCAAATAGGGTAAGAACTGAGGCAGGAGCTGATGCAGAGGCCACGGAGGGTGTTGCTTATGGGCTTGCTCTTCAAGCCTTGCTCAGCCTGCTTTCTTATAGAACCCAGGACCACCAGCCCAGGGATGGCACCACCCACACTGAGCTGTGCCCGCCCACATCGATCGGTAATTAAGGAATGCCCTACAGGCTCGCCTACAGCTTGATCTTACAGAGCATTTTCTCAGCCGAGGCTCCTCCTCTCTGATGAGACCATGTTGTGTTCAAGTTGATGCATAACTAGCCAGCACGAGCTTCTGAAACCGGAAGTCAAAAGGAGGTGTTCCCCAAGGCTGCTCTAGTCTGGCCGATAGTTCGTAACTCACACCGGAAGTCAGCTAGGTGGAGACGGAAAACTCAGCCAACCCCACAAGAAGAAATGCAAACTGAATTTAAAATCACAGAGAAGAGCTGGGTAACGTTCTGATAGGCATCCTGCTAGGGAGGAAGGAGGTAGTCGGCTTCATCTTATGTTGCCTGTGTTACTCCTTCCCCATGGAATGCTAGGGTTGGCCATAGCCTTGATGGGTAACGAATATGGGTCTCTTGTATGGGTTTTAGAACAGCATTCTGCGATTATTGTAAAAATCACTTGTACTTCTACGTCTATGAGACATGAGACCCGGATAGATGAACTGTGAAAGGAATGAAAATGCTGTGTCTGTCATGATGGAAGGTCTGCCGGCCCCTGCAGGACTGAACACCCACAGGCAGTTGAGAGTGAGCCATCACGAGACTGGAAAAACAAGCATCAAGCCCTCAGAGTTCAACTTACAACAGCAAGAGGAATTCATTTTGGGTTGAATTTTCCTGGGAATTTACCAATGGGAAAGGCTGTTACATTGTTCAATTCTTAACCATTTTTTGTTGTTTTATTTGGACTTTTGAAAGTATTTTTCTCTGCTGACCGATTTTGGACACTATGATTAGATGTAATTTCAAATGGAAAATAGACTCAGAAAGCAAAGCTTTGTCCCAGAGTGCCTTGAAGTTAAGTTGATTAACGATGTGTTTAGATCTATAATGATCCATTATAGACTATCTTCAGAGGGCCAGCTTCACTGCATATATCTTTGGTCCTGGGAAGTTACAGTGAGAACCAATAGTTATAATCCAGAGGGCTGTTAATCTTTCTTAGTTGGACAATTCTCTGTGACAAGAAGTTGGTCAAACTCAGTGGTTAAAAATAATGGAGACCAGAGAGGTGGACGAGAACTCTCAGCATCGCTGCCAGAGCACGAAATGTTCACCCAAGCCTCAGCCCTTCCTCCGTGCTCTCACTGGATCGTCCACGTGGAAACGAGGGACTTGGCCGCTATCCTACAGGGTTTATTTGGCTTACACAACCCATTCACTGCCCATGACCGAGGGGAGGCAGGACAGGAACTCAAGGCGGGAACTGAAGCAGGGGCCATGGTGGAATGTTGCTTCAGGCTTCCTCCCATGGCTGCTCAGGCTGCTTTCTTGCACACAGCTCAGGACCACCTGCCTGGGTTGGCACCACTCACGAGAAAATGCCCCACAGGCTTTTTTTTTTTTTTTTTTTTTTTTTTACAGCTAATCAGATGTAGGAATCTTCTTAATTCAGGTCCCCTCTTCCCAGAATACTCTAGAATGTATCAAGTTGACAAAAGCTAGCAACACACCTGGTCAGAGACACTGGGGACAATTTCTTAGACAGAGGGAGTAGGCTATTGAAAGGCATCTCTTGTTTTCTGCAAGCTTAATGTTGGTGATTTTGTTTCCTGCCATTAGGAACAACAAGCTGGTACACACACACACACACACACACACACACACACACACACACACACAGAGTCATGCTCAGAGAGTAAGCAAATCTAGAGATAGGACCTGGTGCGGCAAAATGGCTTCCTCCCCTCCCTGCTTCCAGTCATGACTCTGGCTAGGCAGTGTCACTCCTGTGTGGGGAAAACTTAAGTTAGGCGTGGCCATTGGGGACACTCCCCTTGAATCTTGGCCTCATCTTCAGTCTCTTCAGGCATATCTGATAAGGGTCTCAAGGTTTTGTTTTAGAGTAGGAGACTGACTGGAAGATTCAGTCTAAACTCAGGCATTTGTCAGCTAGCACAAATAAAAAGGTGGTGCGGTTCTCTCTGGGAGGGTGTGCTCCCTCGGGGAAGCAGATGGAAGAAAAGGCGGCGGCAGGATCTGGGTTTGGAACTCTACTGCAAATTTCAAACAGTTTTGGTGGAGAGACAACCTATTTTCTGCCATCTCTTTTTGCATTTTATTTATTTGTTTAATGTATTTATTATTTTCGGTGTGTGTGTATGTGAGTGTGTGTGTATATGTGTGAGTGTATAAATGTGTGTATCTGTATGTGTCTCTGTGTGTGTCTGTGAGTGTGTGTATGTGTGTGAGTGTATAAATGTGTGTGTCTGTATGTGTCTGTGTGTGTGTGTCTGTGAGTGTGTGTATGTGTGTGAGTGTATATATGTGTGTGAATGTGTGTGTGAGTGTGTGTGTATGTGTGTGAGTGTATATGTGTGGGTATGTGTGTGAGTGTATATGCATGTGTGTATGTGTGAGTGTGTGTGTGTCTGTGTGTGAGTGTATATGTGTGTGTATGTGTGAGTGTGTGTGTGTCTGTATGTGTCTGTATGTGTGAGAGTGTATATGTGTGTGTGTGTGAGTGTATGTGTGTGAGTGTATCTGTGTGTATGTGTCTGTGTGTGTCTGTGAGTGTGTGTGTGAGTGTATATGCGTGTGTGTATGTGTGAGTGTGTGTATGTATGTGTGTGTGATTGTGTATGTATGTGTGTGTGAGTGTGTCTGTGTGTGTGAGTGTCTGTGTGTGTGTCTCTGTGAGTAAATGTGTGAGTGTATATGCATGTGTGTGTGTGTGTGTGTGTGTGTGTGTGTGAAGTTGAGATACTTCTGGGATTTGCCTCTCTGTCTACTCTGTGTTGGGGAGATTGAACTTAGGCTGTCATTGTGCAAGGCAAAAACTTTCCTGGCTGTGGTGGTTTGAATAAGAAGGGCCTCTCCCTCCCCACCTCTCCATGTGCTCATGGACTTGACTGCTTAGTTGACAGAACTCTTTAATAGGCTATAAGCACTTAGGAGGTGTGGCCTCGTTGGAGGAAGTTTGTCACTGGGGGTGGGCTTGGACGATTCAAAGGCCCAGACCAGTCCCCAGAATCCTCTCTCTCTCTCTCTCTCTCTCTCTCTGGATGTAACTCTCAGCTACTGCCTTAATGCCTGCCTTCATGTTCCCCAATGAGAAAGGACTAAACCTCCAATCCTGTAAGCAAGTACCCAATTACATGCTTTCTTTCATATGAGTTGCCTTGGTTATGGTAACTCTTCATAGCAATAGATCAGTGTCCAATACACTGGCTGAGTGTTTTTCTGGCTCCATCTATCTATCTTTTGGGACAGAGTCTTATGTAGTCTAGACTGGCCTTGAACTCCTGATTTTCCTGCCCCCAATTCCAAGTGCTAGTATTGCAGTGCAGGTGTGTACAGGTTATTTTCTGCATTTGAAGTGTTTTACAAGAGGTTATCTAGTTCACAAATTCTCCAAAGAAAAATTGAGAAAGAACAAGAACTTTGAAAAAAGTTAGAATTGTTTTTAAGACTGAAAACTAGCAAAACATATGTTGATGGTGTTTTACTTGCATGTATGTTTAGGCATCATGCACATGCCTGGTAACTGCAGATGTCAGAAGAGGGAATCCAGCTTCTTACTGGTTGTAAGCAGCCATGGGGATCAAACCTGGGTCCTCCACAAGAGCAACCAGTGCTCTTAACCACAGAATCATCTCTTCAGCCCTTATAAATACATTTTGAGTAAGATTTTGCAACTGTGATTGACCTCCCTGCTTGGTGAGTAACTTGCTGTTCCAGGGATAGAAAAAGTGTGAAGTGAAAGATTATTCCAAAGCAGTGACAATATTACTATATTCAGTGTGTGTAAAAATTTGTTATTTTAACTAAAAAGAACTGTATACTTTTTAAAAAAGATTTATTTATTATTATACATAAGTACACTGTAGCTGTCTTCAGATGCACCAGAAGAGGGCATCAGATCTCATT
This sequence comes from Mus pahari, assembly GCF_900095145.1. Classification (NCBI taxonomy): domain Eukaryota; kingdom Metazoa; phylum Chordata; class Mammalia; order Rodentia; family Muridae; genus Mus; species Mus pahari. The sequence continues at coordinate 53,721,200 of NC_034607.1, forward strand.
ACGGATGGTTGTGAGCCACCATGTGGTTGCTAGGGTTTGAACTCAGGACCTTCGGAAAAGCAGTCAGTGCTCTTAACCACTGAGCTATCTCTCCAGCCCAGAACTGTATACTTTGTATCAACAGAAAATGAATTTCTCTATGTCCTCAGGTATTCAAAGGCTATTGGCTTGAAGGGCCTGCATTTTCCTTTCTTCAAACCTCCCTTCCCATGACTGAAGCCAGTCTTTTCTGTCACCCTATAGTCTCCTATTGCTGCCTACTTTGTGTGATTCAGTGTTACACAGCTCTTGTTTTCCAAGGCTCTTTTTGAAAACTCAGATAGATTACTGAAAGGAGGGGTGGCACAGAGATTAAAACAAAACAAAACAACCAAAAAAAAAAAAAAAAACCCAAAAAACAAAAGGCAGCAAGGTGTCATGGCGCACGCCTTTAATCCCAGCACTCGGGAGGCGGAGGCAGGCGGATCTCTGAGTTCAAGGCCCCTGGTCTACAAAGTGAATTCCCGGAAAGCTAAGACTACAGAGAGAAACCCTGCCTCAAAAAACAAAAAGTAAGGAAGGAAAGAAAGAAAGAAAGAAAGAAAGAAAGAAAGAAAGAAAGAAAGAAAGAAAGAAAGAAAGAAAGAAAG
>NC_034607.1:53721893-53727479 GCF_900095145.1 Mus pahari
GAAAGAAAGAAAGAAAGAAAGAAAGAAAGAAAGAAAGAAAGAAAGAAAGAAAGAAAGAAAGAAAGAAAGGAAGGAAGGAAGGAAGGAAGGAAGAAAGGAAGGAAGGAAGGAAGGAAGAAAGTGAAAGAGAGAGAGACGGAGGGAGAGAGAGAGAGAGAGAGAGAGAGACCCCCAGTTTCAGGACAGCCTCTGACACCCGAAACACGTGGAAATTGGCAATTAGGGCGCTGATCCTTCGTCTGCAAGGAAAACCCTTCAAGCTGCTACTTACTGGGGATCACAAATGAGAGGAGTCAGACTTAGGAAAACAGATGGACAGATTAAACACCTCCCTACGTTCTAATAGCCTGCGTCAAAACCCCTCAGTTAGGAAGTAAACAGAGATACTCATCAAGGCCGACAGCTTTTAGTGCAGAAGCTTGTGGTTTGGGAGCTGGGAATGGGCACTACCCAGAAAGCATCTTGTCCTAACAAGAGGGACCTAGCGCTCCACAGTTATTACAACGCTCATTTACATGGCCAAGCCTCATCCCAGGATACGTTCCTCTCCTGATACAGATCAACTTTCTTCTTGACTTATTTTAATGAATGCCTAACATGAAATTGAGGGTATCTTTGTTTTTAAATATAGTATATTATTAGTGTCTAGGCAGGCTCCTCTGGAGAAGTGGGTAAGGCAAGGATGGCTCTCCTATAAACCAGATGAGGGTGTGCAGAACAGCCAGATGTTCCTGGTGCCCTGACTAAAGAGCTTCTCTCAATCTGTCCTAGAACCAACTGCTGTGTCTCCTCTCTGACCCCCAGTGTCTTCTCTTTGATGTCTTGCAATTGGATCACCTTTTTCCCCAAAGACAGGGTTTCTCTGTGTAGCCTTGGATGTCCTGGAACTTGCTTTATATAGACTAAGCTGGCCTGGAGATCCACTTGCCTCTGCCTCCCAAGTGCTGGGACTAAAGGCCACCACCACCCGGCAGGATGACCTTTTCCTAAGCATCTTGTTGTATATTTGTGCTACCTCTTCGCCCTAAGTCCCTTGTCTATATGGTATGGACACTGAGCATGAATATTTCTTTATGATACAAATTACTTGGACAGTAAAATGAAGTAGGGAGAGGTGAGTCTTGAAGTCGAGTAGACCTGAATTTAACTGAGGTCTACTTGTTGTCACTTGGCTATGTCACTAATAGTGGTCTGACCTGGTAAAGCATTTCTCTGAGGAAGTTTCCTTTTTAGTAAAAAGGAGATATTAATATTCATCTCAAGGTATGGTTCTGACTGGGCATTGTAGGGAAGGAAGGTCCAGCAATGCTGGGCTTGTACCTCTGCTTTCCTTCCTCTTCTTCTCCCTTTCGTTTATTGGGGAGGAGACGGGGTTTCCTGTAGCCCAGACTGCCTTCGAGCTCACTATGCAACAATGACCTCTGACTGCTAGTCATCCTGCTGTTAGCTTCCAAGAGCAAGGATTACAAATGTGGTCCGGAGCTGTCAGTTTGGGTGGTATTTGAGACGTCTACTTTTTAAACCATATCCCCAGCCCAATTTTAGCTACTATTGTCTTTCTTGGACATTACTAGTGCTTAATTATTTTTTTGTAAATAAATATGAAACAAACAGACAAACAGAACTATAAAAAACAAACAAACAAAAACTAACAAAGTTTTATTTTGAGTAAATGTGTTATTTTTATAAAGAAAAATCACTATAAAACAAAGAGTTTTTGCTTGCTTTGGGGGTGTGGAGAAAGGGTGGGTTCAGGTCTCACCATGTAACTCTGGCTGTCCTAGAACTTGCAATATAGACTAAATTGGCCTTGAACTCACAGACGTCCTCCCGAACTCACAGAGGTCCTCCCGTTCCTTTCTCTGTTGTGCTAGGCTTAAGGACATGCGCCACCATACCCAGATTTAAAATCAAGTTTAATGTAGGATAACAACAGAATAGAACAAAACAAAAGAAAAACAAAACAAAACAAAAAACAAACAAAAACCAAAACAAATAAAAAAGACCCAGGAAGACAAAGACTTGGCAAATCCTGAAGTCTATTGTTTATTGGCCTGGTCTTTCCTGGAGCCAAGTCAGCCACTGTGACAGGGAAGAGTGGAAAGGGAAAGGCTGCCGAGGCACCTATGACCCTTGCTAAGATCTACCCGGAGTCCTAGCACCCACAGAGCTTAGAGCTACCTGCTGTTGTGGATCTAGGACATCTGATGCCCTCTTCTGGCCTTCAGGGGCTCTGGAATACATGTGGTGCGCAGATCCATATACAGGTGCACGCACACACACATGTATACACTGCAGATATAATAAATAAACCTATAAATGCCTCCTTAGAAAGTGAGAGAGGGTTGATCTCCCATCCTCTAAAACAGCCAGTCGTGCATCTGATTGGAAACTGACTGTGGGGCTGGAGAGGTGGCTCAGTGGTTTACTGCTCTTCCAGAGGAGTTCGATTCCCAGCAACCACATGGTGGCTCACAAACACCCGTAGTGGAATCCAGCGCCCTGTTCTGGTGTGTCTGAAGATAGCAACAGGGTACTCATATACATAAAAAAAAAAAAAAAATCTTGGGGCTGGTGAGATGGCTCAGTGGTTAAGAGCACCCGACTGCTCTTCCAAAGGTTCAGAGTTCAAATCCCAGCAACCTCATGGCGGCTCACAACCATCTGTAATGAGATCTGACGCCCTCTTCTGGAGTGTCTGAAGACAGCTACAGTGTACTTACATATAATAAATAAATAAATCTTTTAAAAAAATCTTTTTTAAAGAAAAAAAAGAAAGAAAATGGACTGACTGCTCTCCTCCTCTGGCTCCTCCCTCCTCGTGGAGTAGATTCCTCTTCCTCAGGCCACTCCGAGGCCTCACCGATCTCTGCCAGACTTAGTTGCTCTCTACCAAGAAGGCTTTTCTAGGTAGGGCATAATTCCTGTTCATTGTGGCTAATGAATTTCTTTTTCCTCTATCTATCTATCTAGCTATCAATTCATATTCTTCAATATGTATTCTTTTTATGCATTTTTACTTATTTTTACTTATTTTTAAAATTTTATTTATTTATTATATGTAAGTACACTGTAGCTGTCTTCAGACACTCCAGAAGAGGGAGTCAGATCTCATTACGGATGGTTGTAAGCCATCATGTGGTTTCTGGGATTTGAACTCAGGACCTTCAGAAGAGCAGTCAGTGCTCTTAGCCGACCACTGAGCCATCTCTCCAGCTCCCTTCAATATTTATTCTTAGCCTTCCAATCTCTCCCTCCTAAATTCTGAGATTCCAGAGCAGCCTGGCAGACATTTGTTTGAGAGTTAAGGCCTAGGGTTCTCGCTGGGAGCCACTCCTCCTCACACCCTAAAGGACACAGCTCTGGGGTTGTTTGATCAGCTCTTCTTGGTGCTTTGACTATCATCAGAACACTGTCGGCTTATGGTCATGTTTACTCAACTGAGTTCTCTCTTCTCTCTCCCCGATACACTCCAGCGTATGAAGTACAGTAGGGATTCTACCCGTTTCTTCAGTCCTGCGATGCCTTGCATAGGGCCTGGCCCATAGTAGCAACTCTGTAAAGGGAAGAGGGAATCCCTATGTACCTGATACCTTCCTAGTGGGAGCTAAGAGATGGAATGATACCTACAAATGGAAGTGCTCTTCAGCCCAAGGGCTCCGTGTTCACCTAGAGAGCAGCTGGAATGAGGTCACAGAGGCGTGTGGAAGAGCTTTTGTATCAGTTTTATCTCTCCAACTCCTGAGTCCCATAATATATTATATAGTCATTGGGTGTTACTGTGTTCCTATCCCCAGACTGCAAAATACTCACTGCTCATGGTTTTTATTTTTTAAGATGTATATATTTATGTATATGAGTACAATGTAGCTGTCTTCAGACGCACCAGAAGAGGGCATCGTATCTCTTTATAGATGGTTGTGAACCACCATGTGGTTGCTAGGAATTGAACTCAGGACCTCTGGAAGAGCAGTCAGTGCTCTTAATGACTGAGCCACCTTACCAGCCTGCTCATGGTAAATATATATGCATGCATATATATGTATATGCATGTATATGTATGTATATGCATATGTATGTGTATATATATGTGAAATTAAAAAATATAATCACATTGTTTTCCCCTTGATTTTCTTTTTGTTGTTGTTTTTTTTTTGTTGTTTTTTTTGTTTTTACCCTTGACTTTCTTCTCTTTAACCCTTCCTACATACCACCACCAAGTTCACAGCCTTTATTTCTTTAATTTTTACTCTCTCTCTCTCTCTCTCTCTCTCTCTCTCTCTCTCTCTCTCTCTCTCTCTCTCTCTCTCTCTCTCTCTGAGATATATACATTCCTAAATAAATAAATGCAACCTGCTTGGTCTGTTAACAGTTACCTGTGTGTATGGTTTCAGTGGGGCTCTCCCCTGGAAAACACTATTTCTCCGACTCCCAGTGTTTTAGGTGCCTGTATTTGTTTGAGACTCCATGAGATTTTCCCCTTTTAACCAAGCATGTCTATAGGCACCATGTCTATAGGCACCATCCTGGTTCAGCTCTTATTTAGGCAGCCTTGGAGACAAGTGTCTTACACCTTTTGTGCTGTGCATTCTTTACAGAATAAGCATACAATTATTACATAAATGTGTCTGTTATAATAGTCCAGGCTTATAAGTGCTCCTTATTGGATATACAGAGTGAAGGAAAACACCTTCACTATACCAGGTGCCCAGCACAGTTACTGTAAAACCTCACTCCTGCTTACAAAGAGCTCATATGACCTTTATTCAGAAGATGCACTTTCTGTCTATTTTTTCTACTCTGAAGCAGAGGTTTATACACTCCAGGAGAGGAGTCAATTATTAGGTAAACACAGTACTATACTATGGGACTTAGTTTTCAAATGACTTGCATTTCTGAACACAAGAATTCAAAACATTCAACATATTTTAGGTATATATTTGATGAATATGAGTGTTTTGCCTGCAAATATGTATGTGCACCATGTGCATGCCAGGTGTGAATGCCAGGTGCCCTCAGAAGTCAGAGGGGGCTTTGAGAGCCCTGTAGCTGGAGTCACGGATGTTTGAGAGCCATGGCAGGGCTGTTGAGAATTGAATCTTGGTCCTCTTGTAAGAGCTACTAGTGCCTTATTCACTGAGCCATCTCTCCAACCCCAAGTTCAAATTAATTTAACAGAGTGCTAAAAGAGGTTAAATATTATTAAAAATGCTCAAGAAGAATACTCAGCCCAGTGAGGAGGAATTTTAATCCGGCAACATGACTGCTCTGGCAAGGGACCACATCCGATGATACGGTCCAGCTGTAATGCAAATGTGCTCTGGATTACAGTGTGATTTGGCTGAAATACAGACATGTCCTTAGTACACATTGTTAATCCTTAACAATGAAGGTGAGGTTAGTTTGTAGAAGGAAGCAGCAATCTTTTAAAATGATGTCTAATTGAGGGGCAGACAAAGTGATGAATTAGAGAAAGATTTCACAGAATGAGTCAGAGCTAGGATATGTCCATGTTCTATGTGAGACTACAAGGACAGAGAGAGAGAGAGAGAGAGAGAGAGAGAGAGAGAGAGAGAGAGAGAGAGA
>NC_034607.1:53728419-53729661 GCF_900095145.1 Mus pahari
CTCTGCCTCCCAAGTGCTGGGATTAAAGACGTGCACCATCACCACCACCTGGCATGCATGTGCATTTTGATATGAAGGTGTCTGAGTGTAAGAGTGCACTGCTCACCAATAATAAACATAAGTATTAATAATACCTTATAATTTGCATGTGCTACATTTTCGAAGGAGTTCCATCTCTACAAAATTTCTTTTGATCCTCCTAGCTGGGTATTCAGTTGTGTAAGTAGAGACAATAACCAGAGGTGTAGGGAGGCGAAGTGGTTTATTTAACATTATGTATTTAATTAGCAAGAGAACAGGAGCCTTAAGGGTGGAACCCTGGTTCTTCACGCATGTCTTCCTGTGTATTGTACTATTCCATGTTGCGTATTATCTTATTCATAGTTTAACCGAGACAAAGTCACCTGGCAGTTGGACAGGTCGCAGCTTAACATTTTTCATCTCTTAAGACCCTTTGGATTTTAGTACAGAAAATAAATAAAGGCAATGAATAAAAACAAGTCACGTTCTTCTTCATGCCTGCTCAGCCTTCATGGGACCAGTATATTCATATTGACCAGTGTTTCAGAAATGAGAGATTTATCTTCTTCAAGGCAGAGTTTCACTTGAGTAACACAGAATAAATCTTCCAGAAGGTGAGGATCGCATTCTTTAACCCACTCCTAAGGTAGTAAGAATGACTTTGGAAGAAAAACCGGATCTTGTAAGGGTCAGGTCTTTTGGGAGTGGCTATCCCTTAATTCAATAAATAAAGATATCAACATGAAATACAAACCATTGGGTGTGAAAATGAGTCTCTCTCCCTTTTAATTGTGCAGTCTGGGTTTCTTGCTGGGCTCCCTGTTCAGTTGCCCAGGGTCCTTGGATGTTGCTGCCCTCCACTCCTACAGATCCGAGATCATAAATGCTCATTGAAATCCTTGTTATTTGTTCTTTACTTTTTTAGTACCTTTCAATTTAGAGGTGTCTTAGATGAAATAGACTATTGCAGACGGTTAGCAATAGCTACCTTGGGGGAGGTCTGTATGTGCATGTTTTACAAGAATAATATAATACTTTTGTAATGAAAACAAATTAAAATATCTCGCTCTCTGTTACACACACACACACACACACACACACACACACACACACACAGACACACTCACTCCTAGGCAGCCGCATCCTATCTCTTAGCACTGAAAGGGCACGCAGACCGCAATGACAGCAATCAACATTTCATAAGTTTTATTTGGTGATAAG
>NC_034607.1:53731616-53732861 GCF_900095145.1 Mus pahari
TGAGTTTGAGGCCAGCCTGGTCTACAAAGTGAGTTCCAGGATAGCCAGAGCTATATAGAGAAACCCTCTCTCGAAAAACAAAACAAAAGAAAGAAAGAAAGAAAGAAAGAAAGAAAGAAAGAAAGAAAGAAAAAGAAACATACTTTGCAGTTTGCTAATAAACTAAGTATAGTTGTGCATTGCTTAATGACAGGAATAAGCTCTGAAAAATGTGTTGCTAGGCAATTTCAACATTATGTCAACATCACTGAAATGTGTTTACAGAAATTAAAATGGCTATGACATCACTAGGCGATGTGATCTTGTGGGACCACCACTGCATATGTGCTCTGTCATTAACCCAGTCATCATCATGTATTATGTGACTGTATCTTACTAAGACAAGTTAGGAACTGAGGAAGTATGACCTGAGGACAAAATTGCCAGTGAAAAAGTGTTGTGATTTCCAAAGGTTTTGTGTCTGTGTGTGTTCATGGTGTATGTGGTGAGAGAGAGAGAGAGAGACAGACAGACAGACAGACAGACAGACAGATTAGAGAAAGCCAGAAGCCAGCATGGAATTGACAAAGTTGGAGTTACAGTAGTAAGCGGCCTGATATTGGGTTCTAAGATCAGAACCCTGGCTCTCTGCGGGGCAACAAGGAAAGCTGAGCCATCTGAGCCATCTCTCCAGCCTGTCATTTGGGTTTTAACTATAGTGTAGTTTTTAATAAAGATGTAGTCTGTTTGCTGAAAGATTCTCAGTTCCTAAATATTTAAGGTAAAGGTTTAAACATATCTTTTAAATAGGATCTGATACATGAATAAAAATAAAAGATAATTGGTAACTCACGAAATGAGAGAAAAATACTTGCAAATCATACACTGTGGTGGTTTGAATATTCTTGGCCCAGGGAGTAGCACTGATAGGAGGTGTGGCCCTGTTGGAGGAAGCGTGTCACTATGGGGTGGGCTTTGAGACCCTCTTCCTAGCTTCCTGGAAGCCAGTCTTCTCCTGTTTGTCTTTGGAAAAAAGAGGTAGAACTCTCAGCTCCTTCTCCAGCACCATGTCTGCCTGGACACTGCCATGCTTCCCGCCATGACGATAATGGACTGAACCCCAGAACCTGTAAGCCAGCCCCAATGAAACGTCGTCTTTTATAAGAGTTGCCTTGGTCGGGCTGGTGAGATGGCTCAGTGGGTAAGAGCACCCGACTGCTCTTCCAAAGGTCCGGAGTTCAAATCCCAGCAACCACATGGTGGCTC
>NC_034607.1:53733721-53757487 GCF_900095145.1 Mus pahari
TGCTGCTGCTGCTGCTGCTGGCGCTGCTGCTGGTGGTGCTCTGCAGGATGGCATGACAATTCTTCAGAACGCTCAACAGAGTTACCCAGTAACTGCACCACCAGCTAAGTACCTAAAAGAATCACCAGCAGTCAGCCAGCAGCCACCTGAACAGCGTCTCGCCCACATGACTCATTGTCCCTTAAAGGGTAAAACACCTCAAATGTCCATTGAAAGATGCATGGACACATAAATGTGGGCATCTGTGAAACAATTTCAGCCTAAAAGAAATGTTGTTCACTTCCTGCCCAAGAGTTCCGGAGGGTGAGGCAGGAGAGTTGCTTAAGTCCAGGAGTTTAAGGCTATCTTGGACAACTTAGCAAGACCCTGGCTTAAAAAGTTAAAAATAAAAAAACTGGGGCTGGAGAGATGGCTCAGCAGTTAAGAGCACGGACTGCCTTCTGAAGGTCCTGAGTTCAAATCCCAGCAACCACATGGTGGTTCACAACCATCTGTTATGGATCAGATGCCCTCTTCTGGTATGTCTGAAGATATCTACAGTGTACTTACATATAATAAATAAGTCAATCTTTAAAAAAATAAAAAATAAAAAACAAAATTTTAACACATTCTTCAACAAGGGAGGACAGTGAAGGTGTTACATGAAATAGAAAAAAGGTAAATATTGGCAGGTGGTGGTGCATGCCTTTAGTCCCAGCACTTTAAGTTCAAGGCTAGCCTGGGCTACAGAGCAAGACCGGGGTACACAGAGAGACCCAGTCTCTAAACAAAACAAGACAAGACAACAACTATAAAGGCACATACCAAGTGATTCAACAAATCAGGAGTACCTAAAGTAATCATGGATCTAGATAGTAGCATGGAGGTGCACACTGAGGATGGAGGAGCAGGGTGGGGTTGTTTATGAGTGAAGAGCTCCCGTCTGGGAAGATGGAGTCTCAGGGGTGGCTGTGATACAGGGTGGTAGGATTTACTGCCACTGCTCCTGAACAGCGAAAACAGATTTTTACATTGTATTTTGCCACAATAAACATTGCTAATGGTTGCTTAGGATTTTAGACTTTGCAAAGTACTTTTCTCTTGAGTTGTCTTGTTTGTTCCCCACAGTAACTAAGAGGGAGTTAGAGAAGTAATTATTTCTTTATATATATGAGCAGTTGATAGTTCATTTAGTTTAAGTGGACTGCCGAGAGACACAAAGCTACAAAGGGACATGATCTCCTCGCATTGTTGTGTAGTCCAGGCAGGTCTCTGGCCTCAGTCTCCTGAGAGTTGAGATTATCATTAGTATGGGCATGGAATGTTCCTTTCTCTATACAAACTACCTTTCCCAGGGCATAAGACTTAACAGATGCCCACCCTCTGCTTAGACTGCATGCATAAAAGCAGGTTTCCAAAGAAAAAAATCTTGAAAGGGCTTTCTGGGGAACACAGCCAAAAGAACATGCGCAGAAATCATTAACCAGGATCCCTTTCCTCACAGTAAAGTTATGGCAGGCCAAAGAGATACAGGAGAATCGGGGCAGCGGCAGAGTGCTGCAGCCAACTCCTCAATGCCGCTCTGGCCCTTTTAGACTAATTTTAGGGACACCGTCTAGCTGGATTGGCATTTTGCCTTTGTCAAATACTCTTCAGAATTCATTTGTAGGCTGTAAGATAATTCTTGACAACGTTTACATTGTTGAGTTTTACAGTTGCCACATAATGTAATTTGATCAATGTCTGATAGCTTCTTTGAAAAATAGTTACAATTTAAAAACATACAGCGACGGGAGGGATAGCAAAGCCGACTTTTTTTTTTTTTTTTTTTAAATCAGGGAGCAGTGTTCGCATTATCATTTACCTCTCATAAAATCTTCCCAGTAAATTAATTACCGCTAGGAACGAGCCAGGGATGTAAAGAGAGCACAGCGGAGGGCATGGAGCCAGCTGTTCCTTGAGAATGAACGGCGTCTTGTTTTCTATGCATCCGACAGTCCCAAAGTAGGGACACAAGCTTCCTAATCATTGCTGATGGGCTGTGGACTGAAGAAGGGACATGTCTGCTGCGGAATATTAATGCAGGCTAGTGTTTGCAGGTTCATTTTCTGGCAGGATGAGAGCTGAAATTTTGTGGTAACAAATTTTATTCATTATATTACAAATTTAAAATGTAACAGTTACTCAAAGGCAAAAGAGGACTTTAAATTTTTCTTAGACTTTAAGAGAACTTTAAGGCAGAAGTAGTCAAATCTAAATGAATTTGGGGAGAGCCTGGTTTAATTATGGAATTCCAGAACAGCCAGTACTACATGGTGAGACCCTATCTAAAACAAAAATAACAGACAGACAGATAAAAACCAAACCATATCACCCTGTCTTTTTTTTTTTTTTTTTGAAAGATTTATTTATTTATTATGTGTGAGTACACTGTAGCTGTCTTCAGACACACCAGAGAGGGCATCAGATCTCATTACAGATGTTTGTGAGCCACCATGTGGCTGCTGGGATTTGAATTCTGGACCTATCAGAAGAACCATCAATGTTCTTAACCGCTGAGCCATCTCTCCAGCCCCATATCACCCTGTCTTAAAAAGGACTTTAAAGGACTGGAGAGATGGCTCACCAGTTAGGAACACTGACTGCAGGGATGGTGATGGTGCATACCTTTAATCCCAGCACTCGGGAGGCAGAGGCAGGAGGGTTTCTGAGTTCGAGGACAGCCAGGGCTACAAAGAGAAACCCTGTCTTGAAAAAACCAAAAAAAAAAAAAAAAAAAAAAAAACCAAACCAAACCAAAACAAAACAAAAACACTGACTGCTCTTCCAGAGGTCCTGAGTTAAATTTCCAGCAACCTCATGGCGGCTCACAACCATCTGTAATGGGATCTGATGCCCTCTTCTGGTGTGCCTGAAGACAGCCACAGTATGCTCATATAAATGAAATAAGTAAATATTTTTTTTTAAAAATACTTTAAAATAGTTTTGGATCTTCTTAAAAAGTATATATTTTACTTTTTACTTGTGTGTATGTGTATGTCTGCATATGTGTGCACATATAGATGAAGGGACCCCCACCCCACCCTACCCCACCCTAGGCAGAAGCTGAAGTTACAGGCAGTTGTGAGTTAACCTATATGGGTGCTAGGGACTGAACTCCAGTCCTGGGCTAAAGCAACAACACTTGCCACCCCTTCAGTCCCTCCTATCTTCCATCTATCACGGAATAAAATAAACTTTATTTTAAAACAATGGTAACAGGGTCATAGATTCGTGTTAGAGTGCTTGCCTACCTATACAAGGATGTGTTGCTGACCTGCCCCCGCCCCCCCCAACACTGTTAAGTAAAGAGATAAGTCAATAAACGGATAATAAAATAACGACAGTTAGCGAATACAGCATGCCTGATGTGTCAGCTTTTGCTACTGGAACAAATATCTGAGACAAATCAATTCAGGGAGGAGAGGTTTATTTTGCTTCAGTCCGTGGTTGGTTGGCTCAGCTGCTCTGGGCCTGTGGCAGGCACTAATACAGCAAGGCACAAGCACGTGGCTCAAGATGCCTGTTCCTATCCCGTATGGTGGGGAACAAAGAGCAGAGGCCCGGGACCCGGCAGCCCTTCCAAGAGCATGCTATGACCTAACCTCTCCCCAGAAGCCTAACCTAGTGGACATTTCTGCCATCTCCTCGTGGCCAATAAGCCTGTTACTGCACAAGATGCGCGTTGCTTGCTGTAACCTTCTTCTCCGACTAACCTGGGCTGGTTTCACTCTGTTTCTTCATGCAGGTTTTGGTCTATGAAAAATACTTATTTAATATTTCTAAGGGAATAATTGGCTCAGCAATAAGAATTATTTTTTATCCAGCAATGTTTAAAATACGTTTTTTTTTTTTTTAATGTTTTGTTTTGAGTCAGGAGTAGAGTCTCACTAAATAGCCCTTGTTGACTTAGAACTTGCTATAGAAATCAAGCGAGCCTAGGTCCTGCCTTTGCCTTCTGAGGGCTGAGATTAAATGAAGCCCAGCAACAACAGCAAAACATCGTGGAGTTTGTATTTTTTTTTCAAGAAGGTATTTCTCAGATGGTGAATAATATCTGATTTTGAGTTTGATCAGAAACATAGCGAAAGAATTATTTAGGCCCTCGCCACTTGAGACGATGAAACTATTGGGGATGGCATATTCCACATGCCACGGAACAGGTTACCATCTGTCCTGGGACCCAGGCTTATTACCTTGCTCAGGACATACTTAGGCTTTCTGATTGTTTATCCCATAAATGAAGACTATTGATATGTGAAGAAAAAAATCTCAACTTTTATTTGTTGGTTTCCAATCAAGACCTCTTAGACTGGTTAATTGGGGAAGTTGTTTTCAGTCTTTTGACTTTAATCATTGATCTTTAATCATTGTTAGGATGATAAATGCCCCGATTGTTTTCCTGTTTCCAAATAACTTCTCCCCACCAGTGCCAGTAAATTGCCACAAGTCAGCTAAACAACAATCAGTCAGCTGCTCTTGAACAATCCTCCACTACAGACTGGCGGCTGCAGGCAAGGCCCGCGGAGGTCCCTTGGGTGGAGTGGAGGAGTGTGGCAGTTATTCTAAAGCCACGAATCTTTTGTAGGAAAGATTATACCAGAGGAGGATCCAGTGATGACAGCCTGCAGCTTTCTGGCTCTTTGGTATTCTAGTTGGGGCTCACTGGTAAAATTAGGTGGTAGGGCTGGCAAGATGGCTCAGTAGATAAAGGTGCTTGCTGCTAAGCCTGACAGCCTGAGTTTCGCAGACTCTCTTTTTGAGGAGCAGGGCTAAGCTTTCTCTCCATTTTAGCTTACCTTTGTTTGGATCTGTGGTCACAATGTGCCTGCTTCATCTGTCTCTATCATCTTGAGATCTCTTTCTTCCTGGCTTCTACTGAAACTCCATAATGTGTAGGGTTAGATAGTCTATCTCTTATAATTAATAGGAAATGTAGTCATTACAGTTATACACTGTATTCTCAAAGTTTGGCTTTCAAAGCTGTTTTATTCATTCATTCTTTCATTCATTCGTCCATCCATCCATCCATTCATCCATCCATCCACCCTCGCTCTCTCATGCTCTCTCTCTCTTTTCCATGCTCTCTCTCTCTCTCTCTCTCTCTCTCTCTCTCTCTCTCTCTCTCTCTCTCTCCCCCCTCCTAAATCTTTCACTTGTTTTGAGACAGGATCTTGTGATGTAGCCAGGCTAGGTTGCCCTTTAATTTAGAGTCAGCCTTCAGAATGCTGGAATTACAGTTATGACCACCATGCTTGACTACATTTATTTTTTTTCCTTTTGTGTTTTTGAGACCTTGAAGGGTGAAGTGAACCCGTGACCCTTCTGTCCCTACCTCCCAAGTGTTAAGATTACAGTTATGTACAGTAATATCTGCTCAAAAGCCTTAGTTTTGAAGTAAAAAGCTCTCAGTGAATATAGGTTCTCTTCTTTCCTGCCCTAACGCTCCTAATCATGTAAGCAGAAGGAATGTTTCATACAGAACGAAGGGCAGTGGCATAGACTCAGAGTGTGCAGAAGAAAAACAACCAGAGTGAGGGAGTTAAAAAGGACTTTCTGCGTTATATACGCATGAAAACACTCACAAAAATGTTAGTAATGGTTCTCTTTGGTTAGACTTTTCAAATTATTTTATTCATATCCTGCTGTAGCTTCTGAATCCAAATTACATACGTGTTGTTTTCATATAAAGAAAGCCAATACAATATCTTTTGGCTGACGTGAAGTAGCAGGGCAGGGAGTTATATAGTGGAGGTACACAAAAAGTACATTAAAAATATATGTAAACCCCCCCCCCCGTTAATTGCTAAATCATCAATTCAGATGTGATTGTAATGAATAACCACTGAACAGAATTTAAGTTTTTCCTTCTTGAGTTACAATTCTTCTGTGATATGATTTACCCTTTTAAAGTATCTATTTCAATGGTTTCTGGCAAAGTCACAAAGTTGAGGTCAATCCTTTTCAGAACCCCCAGAAGAAGCAATTAATTAACTGTCACTTTCCTGCTGCCCCTAGCAACCCCACCCTGTCCCCCGCTACGGATCTTCCTCTTCCCAACTCACTTGCGCTGGTTTCTTTTACTTAGCCCAATGTTTCCAAGGTTCTCCATGTTGAATCACGTTTTTCTTATTTATTTATGTATTTAGGTATGTATGTATGTATGTATGTATGCATTTAATATACATGAGCACACTGTAGCTGTCTTCAGACACACCAGAAGAGGGCATCGGATCCCATTACAGACGGTCGTGACCCACTATGTGGTTGCTGGGATTTGAACTCATGACCTCTGGAAGAGCAGTCAGTGCTCTTCACCGCTGAGCCATCTCCCCAGCCCGAGTTGCATTTTTCTTGACTCCCTTCCTGAACAATCTTTCTCCAGGTGCCGCAACAGTGCTGATCCTGTCCCTTGACTTCTGCTGTGCGAGCACACGGTACAGAAACAGACATGGTTGGCCCAGCACACATGGCACAGAAACAGACACATGTCCCCGGCATTGCAGTATCTGCCGTGTGTTAGGTTCAACGGCAGAGAAAGCTGATTGCAACGACTCAAAGTCACGTTTGGCGTTTGGATGGATTACTGTGGTAGGGGAGGAAGGAGGAAAGCCGTCGGGATTGAAAGCTAAGGACTGAGTTGTCTTGGAACCTGAGGCTGATACCATGAAACAGGTGGAGAACCCAGCACAAGTGTCTGCCGAGGACTGGGATTCTATACTTTCTTAGGTGAACACTGATAACATTGGACAAGTTCAATGTAACTATCTTAACTACAGTTCACTCGGTGTGTGTGTGTGTGTGTGTGTGTGTGTGTGTGTGTGTGTGTGTCCGGCATGTGCCAGGGCCTGCATATGGAAGTTGGAGGGCAATTTGGGGGAATAGGTTCTTTCTTTCCATCCTGTAGGTTCTAGGGGTGAAACGTGTTTCATTTTTTGTTTTCTATCAAAGACAACTAGGTAGGCAGGGGGCCAATATTCCACAAATCTCTTCTACCTCTTAAAACTTTAATGGAAATCTCTTTATCTCTCACACCAGACACACTTTTTCTCTACAACCCTCCCACCACCGCAGCCATGGAACTTCACCCTGGAGCAATGGACTCCCCCACCCCCCCACCCCCGCTTCACTTCCTTTGACCAGCCAGAGGTGTGAAGACCCAGTCACCGCCTGATCCCCAGGGTCTGGGTGGGTTCTGGTGCACCCTTTGTGCCGAGGAAGTGGCCTTGCTCGGTTCTTTTGCTTGACTCTTGTGATGAATTATCCAAGATTATCCTTTCCAACAAGAAGGTCAAACCTTGGGGGCAAGCACCTCTACCCGCTGAACCACCCTCTTGGCCCATGTCTATCTTAAGTCTTTCTCATTTCATCACATTTAGTAGTACTCATAGATATTGGGTATGCCTTCAAGTCAGAAATAAGACTAAGCTCCTCAATCTTAGAGTTGTTTGTAAACCTACATTATAAATGGCCGCAAGGTCACCTCTGTATCAGTATTCTATAGTCTTTTGTGGGTCATTGATAGGGTTATCTGAGTTTCTGATCAGAGTTTTGACCCACAGTGTCTTAGTCAGCTTGGTCTGCTATAATAAATTATGACAGACTAAATGAACTTTTTCAAGTTCTGGAGACTAGAAGTCCAAATTAAAGGTAGCAAGAAATTGAGTATCTAGTGAGAACATCTTAGTGTACTGACTGCTACCATCCTACAATATCCTAAGATTTGGGGGTTTGGAGAGAGAGAAGCTATTTCCATGAAGAGTGCTCAAGCCCGATGAACTAATCCAACCATAACTGGTTCTCGAACCAATGCCCTTCGTCCAAATACCACCACACTGGGTGTTAGGACTTCCAACATAAGAATTTTGAGGAACACAAAAAGCTTCCCTGTTCTCACACACAGTCCTCAGACTGAGAACTCTTTGTTCTAGGAAACATCCTGCTTATAATGTACAAGAGTTTCAAGTCTACATTCTCTCGTTTTGAAGGACCGTGTGCAGAAACATAGTCTCTGTCATCCCGACGAACTAAAGAGGAAGAAATGCAAGGTAATCAGGAGGGTGAGGGCTTGGACATTGGCCACTGAAGTCCGGCTGTGGCAGAGAATGTCTTCCCTCCTGTCAGCTCTCACCTGAGAACTCAGTGAGCTGAAGAAGGTTTAGTCCCTTCCTCGTAGACTGGAGAAGATCCCTGATGCGCAGTGTATGCCACCAGCCAGGGCCACAAACAAACTGAGAGTAGATTCAAGGTCAGAAAGAAGGAAGTCACACTCCTGGGAGTGAAGATGGAGACATCAGGAAGTCAGCTACTTAAGCAGTGATTTTTGGTTTTTTTGTTTGTTTGTTTTTAAATTCTCTTTCCACTCCCATAATTCCGGAAAGCTCTAGCCTGGTAATCTTTACAGGACTGTGTAAATTAAGATCTGTTTGCACTGTTCAGGGAAACAGGATTTTCATTAAATTATCAAACAAACAACAACAAAAAACCCCAAAAACCAAAGCTCTGTTTTCTTGGGGTTCATTTGTCCTCCCCTGGGGAAAGCTGCCTGAGTCAAGTTAGAAGATCCCTTCATCTTCTTTTTCTTTTTTTTTTTTTTTAAAAGATTTATTTATTACTATATGTAAGTACACTGTAGCTGTCTTCAGACACACCACAAGAGGGCGTCAGATCTCATTTCAGATGGTTGTGAGCCATCATGTGGTTGCTGGGATTTGAACTCAGGACCTTTGGAAGAGCAGTCAGTGCTCTTAACCGCTGAGTCAACTTTCCAGCCCCCTTCTTCTTCTTTTTACCACAGAGATGGATACAGGATTTATGTCATTTGTAGGGCCCAGACATCATCACCCTCATCCCGAATACTGAGTATAGACCAAGCGAGGCATAGCAGCATAGGGAGCTAACGGGCTTTTATGTCAAAAGAAGCTATTTTTAATATGTCAGTCATTATTTTTAGTATGGATAAATATAGTACTGTACATCAATTTAAAAACCTCTCTTATTTTGCTTTTAGACGGATTGCCAGGAAAAGCTGTAATCTATATTTTGTTACTATGATGGTATATTTTTCTTTCACTGCTTGAGACCGAGGCTCTGTCCATGGCAGGCAAGCTTTCTGCCATGTGCCTTCATCCTCTGATGGTCATTCTTCAGTGTTCCCATGGCCTCGCTTATCCAGCAGCAGTAGATGACAGTTTGCTGCTCTAAAGCAGGGCCTTTCTCTGTAACCAGCTTTGACCTCGGATTCCCCGTCTGGGCCTCAAGAATGCTAGGATTATGGGCTGTACCACCAGCGCTGCTTTTCAATAGTTTATTGAAAAACAATTATTAATAATTTTTTTTTGTATTTTGCTTTGGTGACTTCTCATCTCCTATTTTTCTCTTACTTCATTTTTTTTTGTTAAGATTTTTTTCCTCAAAATTCTTTTTGCATACAATTTGTTTATATTTTCTCCAATTCTTCCCAGATCTTCCCCACCTCCCTATCCAACCAATGTTGTTCTTTTCTCTTTCTTTACACTTGATGCTACACTTGATCTCAGCCAAAAGGCCGAGAAGCGATTTTTTTCTCTTTCTTTAAAAGAAAGAAACTAGGTGTAGTGGCTATTCCTGGTTGTCAACTTGACTATATTTGAAATGAACTACAATCCAGAATTGGAAGGCTCACCAGTGAACCTAATCTGGAGACTGGGAGATAGAAGTTTCTGATCTGGATCTTGGTATGGAGATCTTGAGACACAGTGGTGATTGAATCCAGAAGATTAAGACAGGGAGATCTCCGAGTCCNAGGTCATCTGGGATTAAAGGTGTGGTGGCACACACCTTTAATCTGGGCTACACCTTCTGCTGGGGACCATATAAGGACATTGGAAGAAGGGAGTTTGGCTCTCGCTCTCTCGCCTTCTTGCGGTGTGGGACTCAGCAACTGCTAGATCCTTGGACTTCCATTCACAGCTACTACTGAACCATTGTTGGGATTTGGACTGCAGACTGTAAGTCATCAATAAATTCCTTTACTATATAGAGACTATCTGCAAGTTCTGTGACTCTAGAGAACCCTGACTAATACACTAGGGTTGGAGAGATGGCTCAGCAGTTAAGAGCACTGAGTTGCTCTTCCAGGGGTCGTGAGTTCAGTTCCCCGCATCCACATGGTGGCTCACAACCATCTGTAATGGAAGCCGATGCCCTATTCTGGCATGTCTGAAGACAGCTACAATGTGCTCACATAAATAAAATAAATAAATAACTTTTTTTTTGTTTTTTGTTTTTGTTTGTTTTTTGAGACAGGGTTTCTCTGTATAGCCCTGGCTGTCCTGGAACTCACTTTGTAGACCAGGCTGGCCTCGAACTCAGAATCCGCCTGCCTCTGCCTCCCGAGTGTTGG
The DNA here is from genome assembly GCF_900095145.1 of Mus pahari. Taxonomy (NCBI): domain Eukaryota; kingdom Metazoa; phylum Chordata; class Mammalia; order Rodentia; family Muridae; genus Mus; species Mus pahari. The sequence continues at coordinate 53,744,124 of NC_034607.1, forward strand.
GATTAAAGGTGTGTGCCACCACTGCCTGGCTAAATAAATAATTCTTAAAAAAAAGGAAACAAAGAAATTCATAAACAGAAAAACTCCCACAAAATAGAAATCAAAATAAATGATCAAAAGACCAGTGAAACAGCCAGCCAGTCAAAGCAAAATGAAATGAGACAAAATATCACTGAGTTCATTTTTTGTTGGTCAAACTACTTCCCAGCATGGGGCTTGCCTTGAAGTGTAGGCAATACACTTAGTGATTAATTATTAATTAATTATTGTTAATATTTCTCATCAGAGAAAATTGATTTTCCCTTTGGCAGCAGGTATCAATTGAAGATAGCTTCTTTGTTGGGATGGGACCTGTGTCCACATTCAGATTTATTTTTCTTTGTATGTGTGTCTGTCTGTTTGAGTGCATGCTTGGGAACTTGTGGGGGGCAGAAAATCCCCTGGGGCTGTACTTACAGCCGCTTAACGTGGGTGCTGTGAACTGAAGTTGGGTCCTCTAGAAAAACAGGAATTGCTCTTAAAATTCTGAGCCATCTCCCTGCCCCTTTCAATTTACTTTATATTTTCTCTACATCTCTCCAAGCTTAAATACTCAGTATTTTGCTAGAAATAATGGTGCCAAAACTCCTCCACCAAAGAAATTCTGATTCAATTGATTCAAATTAGGATCTAGGTTTTCTTGGTATGTGTGTGTGGTGTGTATGTGTGTGTGATGTGTGTGTATATGTGTGGTGTATGTGTGGTATGTGTGTACATATAGTATGTGTATGTGTTGTCTATGTGTGAGTGTGAGAGTGTGTGTAGTGTGTGTGAGTGTGGGTATATTTAGTGTGTATATGCTGTGTATGAGTGAGTGAGTATATGTGGTGTGTATGTGAGTGTGGTATCTGTAGTGTATGTGTGTGTAGTATGTTTGTGTGTCTGTGTATAGTGTGTGTGTGGTGTGGTGTTTATATCTGTCTGTATGTGGTGTGTGTATGTGTGTGTATCTATGTATATGTTTGTGATTTGTGTGTCTGTATTATGTAATCTGTGTGTATCTTTGTATATGTGTGTGAGTCTATGTCTGTATGTGTGTGATGTATGTGATGTGTGTGTGTTCATGTCTGTATATGTGTGTGATCTGTGTGTTTCTATGTTTATATATGTGTGGTATGTGTATCCATGTCTGTATATGTGTGTGATGTGTGTGTGTCCATGTCTGTATATGTGTGATATGTGTGTGTGATATGTGGCGTGTGTGTATGTGTGATGCCTGTGTGTGATGTGTGTGATATGTGTGTTTCTATGTCTGTATATGTGTGTGATATGTATGTGTCTATGTCTGTATGTGTGGTGTGTGTGTGATGTGTGTATGTCTATGTCTGAATATGTATGTGATGTGTGTGTATGTCTGTATGTGTGATGTGTGTATGTCTATGTCTGAATACGTGTGTGATGTGTGTGTGTTGCCCTTGTGTTCCCCATGCACTACTCACCTTTCTTTCCTAAGACAGCGTCTTGCATCTTGTGTCTTGCTATGTAGCCCAGGCTGGCCCCAACATGCCTCCTGGGGTTAAGAACAGGAGTACTGTATCATGTGCAAACTGTATGTTCTCATCTTTTATTTATTTATTTATTTATTTATTTATTATTTACTGACAGGGTCTCTCTGTGTAGCTCTGGCTAGCCTGTAACTCTCTGTGTAGAACAGGCTGGATTCGATCTCAGATTCTCCTGCCTCTGCTTTCCAAGTGCTGTTTTTTTGTTTATTTGTTTATTTGTTGTTGTTTTGACGTACAGCTCAGCGATAGAAAAATCACCCTAGCAAGCGCAGGGCCCTGGATTGATTCCACACAGAGTATCATGAAAAGCACAGATCAAAAAAAAAAAAAAAAAGAAAAAAAGAAAAGAAAAGAAAAGCACAGATCAGGACAAAAGCAAGACAAACAAAACCTGTCTGTAGGTGATTCTTGTGAGCAGCTGGGCAGCCATTTCTAAGCTATCTGTTGACAGCATCTACTTGGACAGCCTCTAACAAGCTCTCGGACTTAATTGCACCACCTGATCCCCACCCTGCCTCCTCCTCCAGTTCCCTGCTATTCCCTGGTGGAGTGAGTCATTGGCTGTTTCTCTCTGTTCCAAACCTAGACCCTAGATAAACCCTGTCTTCAAACTCTCTCCAGAACCCGCCAGTCTGTCACCACTGCCGCTGATGCTCACAACGCCAGAGCCAGCGTCGTCCGGAGCTGCCGGTGTCTCCGCGCCAACTGCAGGAACAGCCAGTTGATCTCACTCCGCCCTTGCCTTGGTCCAGTCTTCGCAATACTTAAAACAGATCACACCATAGCAGCTTGGTATCCGCTCCTGCCTTCACTCACTTGGAACAAATCTCAAAGGTCTCACAGCGGCCCAGAGGACCACACCATCCATCTCCCGGTACACATCTGCTCATCTTTCTTTCACCCTTGGCGCTGCGGTTACACTGCGGCTCTGGAGCCTTTTTCGATTAACTTGACCATACAGTAGTAAGTGGCTGAGCTGGAGCTCCAGTCCACCTCTGATTCTAATCTACTGCTTTTATTACTGAACTTTGTGACCTTTATCCACTGAGTGGCATTCATTCATTCATTCATTCATTCACAAAGCTCTGCTACTGGAGAGATGCTTCCGTGGTTCTGACAGCTTGCCATTCTTCCAGAGAGGTGAGGTTCAATGTCCAGCAGCCAGGTCAGGCAGCTCACAACCTCCTGTAACTCCACCTCCAGGGGATCTGAGTCAATTCTTCTGGATTCTTTGGGGACCTGCTTACATGTGTAGTACACTCACACAGACACATCCAATAAAAATATAAATACATCTAAAAAAATAAGGATACAGCAACTAATAATCCAGAGGCCTTGGTTTTGTGGAGTGCATATTCTAATTAGGGACGAAAACAACAAATAAACACACGCCTTTAATCCCAGCACTCAGGAGGCAGAGGCAGGCAGATTTCTGAGTTCAAGGCTAGCCTGGTCTACAAAGTGAGTTTTAGGACAGCCAGGGCTATACAGANAAACCCTGNCTCAAAAAAACAAAACAAAACAAAACAAAACAAAAAACAAAACAAAAAACAAATAAACTCAAAGCATCGTATATCCAATAATAATATGCGCTGTTGAGAAATAAAATAAAGAGAAAGGAAGTGCAGAGCAGATATGTTAATTAGATGGTGGCTAGGAAGGCTTTGAGCAGACGCCTGAATGGGGCGGGGGGGGGGGTGGTAGTGGTGGTGAAGGGGAGGTGGGAGAGTAAACTGTAGGGACAGAGAAGAAATGGTAAGTCCGGCAAGTCCGAAGGAGCCAAAGGAATGTACATCTTCTGAAAGACTTCTCTCTGTGTCTGACTCTGTTTCTGCCTGTCAGTCTCTCTCTCTTTCTCTCTCCTTTCTCTCCTGAAACAGTTTCTTATATGATGTGACCTTAAACTTGTCATCTTCCTGTCTCAGCCCCAAGTGTACTAGTCAGAGGTATGTGCTGCCTCCTTCTAGCCCTATGTAAATTGTTTCCCCTTGTGAGCACAAGCTTACTGCAGACTCTCTAGACAACAGTGGCTCCTCGTGTTTTTGGAAAGGGCATGAACAGGTTGCTTGTACTCAGGTGTGCTTGTGATTTGACGGCTGGTAGGGGTGGAAACTCGTGTGACAAGAGCAAGGTCTCTTTGGTCTGTGGGAGCATACACCGAGGGTCTAGGGTGTGGGCTCTAGAGTTGGAAGCATATGTAGAATCCCAGCCCTACTGTGTGTCTTGTTTGTGTGATCTAGGAGGATTTTCCCCTTTATGAAGACTTTGGTGGTGTGTGTGTGTGTGTGTATGTGTGCACAGCAGGGCAGGTGTTTGTGGGGGCTGGAGGGTGCAGATCCATTGGAGCCAGAGATGCAGGCACCAGATCGGGCGCTGAGAGCAAGCTCAAGCCTCTTCACTACAGGCCTTCTCTCCAGCCCAGGATCCCATTCAACCAGTTACACATCTGTCTATGTTTTGTGTTCTGTTTGGTTGCTTGTATCACTTGTTAATTATGGTCAAAATCACCCTTACATATGCGTAATTACCTCATGGGAACCACTGTGAGGATTAATTGAGTACTCTTTAAATGTTATAGTTATTATTATTAGACTTATCATTATTAGTATAAAGAAGGGATTGGCAAATGATGAGCTGTATTTTAAGCCTAGGCACATCTCTCCCTCTTCAAAACCTTTGTAAATAAGTATTTTTCTTTTTTCCTCTCCTCTCTCTCTCCACCCCCCTCTCAAATACCAACTCATATATTTAGTATCCATAGCTGCCTTCAGATCACAAAGGCAGAGATCTTGGTGTTGATGAACTGGCCTCTACAGAACAAGTTTGGCAACTCCTGGTCTAACTGGAGATTGGGCTTTGCTTGGTATTTGCCATAAGTACTCTGATGAGCTTTGTTTCTTATCGAGTTATTAATATTTTCTATCAGTTTCTTTGTAGCCCCTAAAGGGGTTATCCTTCTCCAGACTCTGCAGGACACTTTTGTTAAAACTTTGTTTCACTAGTTGGAAATAAAGGAATGCCTTCCCCTGCTCCCAGGTCCAGGTGTTGAGGGGCAGAATCCCCAATTAGTTCTGAAAGCAAATTCCTAGAATAAAATGACATCTAGGGACATGTAGCCTTTCACATTTGTTGGTGCCAGTTTACAGCTCTTGCCTCAAGTGGAGTAAGGGATCATTTATTCTGCAGGCAAATATGAGTGACCATGGCTGAGGAGCACAGGTTCAGAGTACTCCAAATCCCACGTGACAGACAATGTGGGATGCTTGCGTGGAAATCATACAGTACAGGACAGACACTGCTCTAAATCAAGGTCACTTTCAAGAACTTTGGTAGGAAATAGCAGGCAGGATGGTTAGGAAGAAGCAGGGAGTGTCTGCTATAGGTCCCAAGTGCTTGATGACAGCCTTCTTAGCCTTTGCACTGGTAGATCTGTTTGTACATTTCCAACAGGGATTTTACATACTAATCACATGGATGTTAGGTCAGACACAGAGGTGACCAATGCGTGGCTACTATGAAAGCTAAATACAGCTGAAGACATATCTCTCCTCACCTCTCCTCAATCCTACAAGTTCTAATCAGTCAGCTGTGTACTCTTTAATACAGGTGTGATTTTTCTTCTGGGAACTTCCAGTCACATGCACAATGGTATAGATATATATATTCACGTGTCTGCTAACATTTCCCCCTGCCCTGCCCTGTCTCCAGGGTTGGCCTTTACCTTGTGATGCTAGGTTGGGGTGTGGGGCAGAGAAGTATTTCTGGGGAAGGCAGGAGAAGGCGTCCTCCTATCTGACAGAGTAGGGCTCAGGATCAGACTTATTTTTCACAATATCTGAGTCCTTCAATCAATTGTTTGGGCCTTTGTTTTGACATAGTTTGTCTAAGAAGAATATGTGAGCCGGGCGTGGTGGTGCACGCCTTTAATCCCAGCACTCAGGAGGCAGAGGCAGGCGGATTTCTGAGTTCCAGGTCAGCCTGGTCTACAGAGTGAGTTCCGGGACTCACTCAGTTTTAGAAATTTTTAAAAAGTTGATTTATTTCATCCTCGTTTTCCTCCTGTATGTACGTGAACAGAGTTAATACATTAGATCAATGTATTAATTAAGCGAATGCATTAGATCAATGTGATTGGAATGGACACACAGCTTATGCAGAAAGCACCGGGTTTGTCTATGCATCTTATGTGGGCCCAAAGAGCTTTCAAAGTTATATGTAAAGCTGTATCAATGGTATGATCATAATTCAGTTTTTCTCTTATGTTTCCTTAATTTATAAATTTTATTTTCAATGTCTGAGCTTTTGCCTGTTGTAGTTATGCACACCAAGAACTTGCCTGGTACCCACAGAAGCCAGAAGAGGGCACAGGATCCCTTGGTACTGGTATTACAGCCATTTGTGAGCCACCATGTGAGTCCTGGGAGTCTAAGCTTGGTTCTCACCAAGAGCAGCAAGTGCTCTTAACCACTGGACTATGTCTCCAGGTCTCAGCTTCTCTGTTTTATTGTTGTTCTTTGTTTTGTTTTTGTTTTTGTTTGAAACAGGATCTCTGTGTAGCCCAGACTGTCCTAGAACTCATTTTGTAGACCATTCTGACCTCAAACTCAGAGGTGCATGCCTCCACCTCCTGAGTGCTGGAAAAGGTGTGGACCACCTCGCTTGGCTGACTTCTCTGTTTTTAAACCAGAAATTCAGGGTGTGGGATATAGCTCTGTGGTAGAAAGCTCACCTAGCATATATGAAGCTCTGAGTTCAATCTCTAGAACTGCAAAACAAATGAATGATCTCTCTTCCTCCCCCCACCCCCACACACAGTGTTTTAAAAATAAAATCTTGGGGCTGGTGAGATGGCTCAGCAGGTAAGAGCACTCAGTGCTCTTCCGAAGGTCCTGAGCCCAAATCCCAGCAACCACATGGTAGCTCGCAACCACCCATAATGAGATCTGATGCCCTCTTCTGGTTGCGTCTGAAGTCAGCTTCAGTGTGCTTATTTATAATAATAAGTAAATCTTTGGTTCAGAGCAAGTGGGACCGACCAGAGGGAGCAGGGTTGACCAGAGCGAGCGGCGGGGGGGGGGGGGGTCGTCCTAAATTCAATTCCCAACAACTACATGAAGGCTCACAACCAACTGTACAGCTACAGTGTACTCATATACATTAAATAAATAATTCTCTAAAAAATAAAATAAAATCTTGAAATGTTTCATTTAAAAACCTTTTCCTGTGTGTGTGTGTTACATACGGAAGTCAGCGGACGACTTGGGGACTTGGGATTACTTCTACCGTGTGGCCGATGGGGAGTGAATGTGGGTTGTCGGGTGTGGTGGTAAGCAATTTCACCCGCTAAGCCGACTCACTAGCCCAACTGAGTACGAGCTCTCAGGTTTGGGGCAGATTGCAGGGGTGTCATCCTGGGACCGTGGGGAGCCTTCTTTGATGTAGATAACAATCAACAAAGGCTGCAGCTCCTTGCAATCAACCTCAGACAGGATTATCTGTAAATATGCAGGTAAAATTTAACATAATGAAGACCGGGTCTGCGGAGTGCAAGTTGCCTTGGACTTTACTAGATAGCCCAGGCTAGCCTTGAACTGCTGATCTTACTTCTCACGTTTGGGGAGCACAGGTGTGAACCAACCATACCTTGTGAGAGTTTGAATGCCATTGGCCTCCTTGGGTGTGTATATCTGCATGCTTAGTCACTAGGGAGAACAACTCTTTCAGAAGGCTCAGGTGTGGCCTTGTTGGAAGAAGTATGTCACTGGGGTTGGACTTTGAGGTTTCTTTCTTTCTTTCTTTCTTTCTTTCTTTCTTTCTTTCTTTCTTTCTTTGGATTTATTTATTTATCTTATATATATGAGTACAATGTAGCTGTACTGATGGTTGTGAGCCTTCATGTGGTTGCTGGGAATTGAATTTTTAGGACCCCTGCTCGCCCTGGTCAACCCTGCTCCCTCCAGTTGGCCCCACTCGCTCTGGCCCAAAGGTTTATTATTATAAATAAGTACACTGTACTTATGTATACTGTACACTGTAGCTGACTTTGGATGCACCAGAAGAGGGCATCAGATCTAATTACGGATGGCTGTGAGCCACCATATGGTTGCTGGGATTTGAGCTCAGGACCTTCGGAAGAGCAATCAGTGCTCTTACCCGCTGAGCCATATCGCCAGACTTTGAGGTTTCAAAAACCCGTGTCAGACCTAGTCTCTCTCCTTTCTGTCCCTTCCTCCCTCCCTCTGTCCCTCCCTCTCTCTCTTCGTTCCCCTCCCTCTCTCCCTCCCTTTCTTTCCCTCCCCTTCTCCCTTCCTTCCCTTCCCTTTCTCCCTCCCTCTCTCCCTCCCTTCTCCCTCCTTGGCTCCCCCCTCCTCCCTGCCACCCCCCAGCCTGCTGCCTGAGGATCTGGATACAAAGTCCTCCCTACTGCTCATCTGCTCCCCACCGTGATGCTCAAGGACTCACTCTCTGCAACTGTAAACAAAGCTGCAATGGAGTTCTCTCTAAGTGTTTCCTTGTCACCGTGTCTCTTCCCATCAATATATCAGCAACTAAAACACAGCTGAAATGACTTAACATAACTTTAAAAACCTAAAAGTTCACTTATGGGTATGAGGGCTTTGCCTGAAGGTATGTATGTGTGTGCCTGATGTCTACAGAGGTAATACACATCGGAGCCTCTGGAACTGCAGTTACACATGGTTATAAGTCACCCTTGGGTGCTGGGAACTGAACCTGGGTCCTCTGCAAGAACAGCAAGCATTGTTAATTGCTGAGCTATCTCTTCAGCCTCTGAGTTAACATAGTTTAAGAAAAGGAGAAAAAAATATGTTTCCATCTAAATTGGCTTATTTTAGAAAAAAAAAAAAAAAGACATATTGGAGAGCCAAAGGAGATGCTCATCTCTCAGCCTTTCCAGTGTCAGTCCTCTTGGCTGTCCACCCAAGAGAGCAGTACGGGACATCAACCAGCAGAAAGCCAAGGTTTAAGAGTCCCATAGCTGTGATCAATCCTTTTGCATTATTTGTTTTGGAAAGACTAAAATCTGAAACGTTTCGTATCAGAGCAAGTTGCCCCGGCTTCCTTCTCTCCCTACTCCTTTTCATGGGGAGATGGGAGATTTTATTTTAGTTAAATGTTTTTGTTTTTAAAACCATGGACGGGAGGAAAAGAAAATGCTTTGCTGGCGCACAGCAGACTTTCCCATAAAACTGTCTTTGGCCATGAACTAAACACAACATACTTTGTGCCAAGAGGGGTTTATGCCTTTCCTTTATTTCTCCTGCAAAGGAAAAAAAAAAATCCCAAGCCCAGGATCAAAATTAAGCCAGAATGAAAACCACATTTCCAACCCCACCAGGGCTTCTAGCCTACCTCTCTCTAGAGTCACTTAAAGAGTTGGTTTTGTAAGGACAACAAGCTGGGCCGTAGTGGCCATGCGGTAATCCCAGCACGTGGGAGGCAGAGGCAGGCGGATCTTTGCCAGTTCAAAGCCAGCCTGGGCTACAGAGTAACTACCAGGACAGCCAGGGCTACACAAAAAAGGAAACACTGTCTCAATAAAACAAAAACAAACAAACAAAAACAAACAAACAAAACACCCAACAACCCACCTTAAACAGCCAAGTTATGGGTCTTCCATTGTGCGTCCAGAGCAGTGAGCAAGATCTCTGTGAGACAGATCACTACCATGCTGGGCAGGCGCAGTCAACCCCCCTAATTAGACTAGCAGTTCCCGGGCAGCCCTGTGAGCCACAGCCGCTGAAATCTGCTGTCTGGCAGGTACTTGACTACTCTGGTGACTTCTCCGCTGGTAACCTGGACAGCACGCAGGTCCACTGGCTGGCAGTTTCAGCTCTAGACATTGGAACCAGAGACTTGGAAAACTCGACACAAGACGCCACTGCATTGGCTGGGACTGTCTTCTGTCCAGACAAACCCCGTGAAGTGAATTACATGACTTTTTCTGGAGAGATATAAAGAAACATTTGTTCAGTCCAGATACAACAGTGACAGGCATAAACAAGTTATTCCATGGCGAACCCATGAACTTACTGGGGTCACATACGAGAGCATGAGTTACTCGTGGGTGCGTGGGTGACTCAGTAGGAAGTTCCACCCCAGCAGGTGTGGCGACACAGAAAGCTTTGTCACCAAGTTTCACCCAAAATGGACTTTCCAGTACGTATTCTACCACCTTCCCCCACACAGAGTTCGGGGACAGGGTAGAAGTGGGGGATGGGACTTCCGGTGAGGGTCTGCTGACCCTCCTACCCTTGCTCCCACCAGGGAATGTCCATAGCTCTGTCCTCATTACCATGGATTAGCTGTCACTATGTTCTGCTTGTTTTCTTGGCATGACTGTGGGTCTGAGGTCCCCTGTAAGTCACCACAGCCATTTCTGCTCCATAGCCACAGGTGGGAACACTCTTTTCTACCAGAGATAAAAGAGCTGCGCTGGTGGGATTTAAGGAAGACAGCCAACACTTTGCCAGAAGTTGCAATTTAAAATTCAGATGTATTCTCTCTACCTTTAGGCTTGAATTTCAACTCCTTTATTCTAGAAAGTGAAGGGTTTTGGATATTGTATAGGACATAATATTTACATTCATGTGGTTACATATCATCTACATTGTGAATATTCCCATTATGTTTAAACTTCATGGGGATTAGGAAAAGATTTCCTAAGTATAAAAATAATAGGAGAAAGGTTAGTAAGCTAAATTATGAATATACTTCACTTCATAAGAATGTAATACTTCTCTACAGAAAGAGAAACTATAAATAAATCCAAGTCAGATGACACATGGGAAAGTACTTATAACATGAATAAAAGGTGAAGGGTAAAATGCTTGCCAATGAGGAAATGGTACATAGCAATCAGGAAAAAAAAAAAAAATAGACGCTACTATTTCACTGTGCAAGTGCACAAGCCTGGTGTGGCGCTGTGCTTCTGTGAATCTGTAAAAGACGCCTTGCCGTTGTGTGGTGGTGGGCAGATCATTACTTGTTTAATATACCAGGTATCTGGGCCCCTCTCTGCCTTACTGGGTCACACAAGTCTAATTGTAAAAGAGCAAACCACAAACTACTAGAGAAAAAGATCACAGAAGAGCATCTGCACGCTCTGGGAGTGGGCAGAGAGGACGTCAGCAGGTCTTATAAAAAGTACCAGCCATTTGTGAGTGCACTAAAGTTCTTAAAACTTCTGTTAATGCACGGATACTATTATGAGAGTGAAAAAGAGGAACTTGCAGACTGGACAAAGATATTTCCATGCCGTTCAACTCAGTGGGTATGAAAATAAGCAGACCTGAACAGATGGGGAGATTCATATCAAAACCACAAAGAGAGGACTAAGTAAAGGGTCCGTGCAAGCACAGAAAATACACGTTCACCAGAATAGCTAAAATCTTAAGGTCTGACAGCACCAAGTGTTGACACAGAGCAACTGCAACTTCCACACCTTCCGCTGATGCGGAAACTGTTAAAGTCACTTTGGACAGTTGACAATGTCTATGAAAGCTAAACATGTGTGGCCCAATCATTTCACTTCTAAGAAACCCTCAGAGGTAGTGGGCATTTGTTTTCCAAAAGATACTTTATAGGGAAAGTACTAATGGGAAACCACCCGAGTGCTCAGCGTGGGGTGAGTGAGCTATGACACCTTCACACTCGCAGATGTAAGAACAGCCCACAGCTGCATCTAACAGCATAAGGGACCCTTATAAAAGGACTTAGCGGTGAGGACACTGGGTAAGGCCATGCTAGAGCACCGACTGAGTGTGGCCACGGCCCTGGGGTCTAGTCCTAGCACTGAAATTTAGGGGAAAAAAAGAGTTCATTCATTTCAACCCCATTTATAAGACATTTTTTTAAAAGTTAAAAAAAATCTTTTTCACGTTTGTAATATTATAAATCACCTGTTCTGAAAACTGTGTTTAGCAAATGGAAATATGTATCAAGATTTCTGAACGCTGAGTGGGCCCACACCTTTACTCTTAGCACTCAGGAGGCAGAGGCAGAGGAATCTCTAAGTCCGAGGCCACTACCACAGTGAGTTCCAGGATAGCTAAGGTCGCCCTGTAAATCGTAGTTGTCCATGCTTAAGGGAGAATTATAGATACACAACAGATACTCATGTAGATTTATATTTAAATATATTTATACTAGGGCTATCGTGACAATAGCTTGTGGTGATAAACATCTGTAATGGAGAAGTGGTCACATACATTTTACTCCCTGGCACAGAAGACCGCTACAGTGTGTGTGTGGTGTGTGTGTGTGTGTGTGCGTGTGTATACGGAGCCCACAGCATTGCTAAGCACACAGTTTTGGGTGTTGGGGCTATTCCCTCTCAGAGAATTGCATGACCCTGCCCTCTTTTTCCTCCTGGAGTCCTGGTCATGCGGTCAGCAGCTTTCTTTGAGATACGCTCCCTGACATGATTTCCTGCCCTATCACAGGATCAAAAGCAACATGGTCTATTGACCATGAATCCGAAACTCCAAAACCATTAGCCAAACAAACCTTGTGCTTTTGTGAGTTGAATTTCCCAGGTATTTATTTTGTGTGTATGAGCGTGTTTCTGTGTAGTATATGTATCTGTGTTATATGTGCATGTGTGTGTGTACATGCACATGAAGGCCAGGGGTTGAAATTCTTTATTATTCTCCATCTTAGTTTTTGAGCTAGGAGCTCTCATTGAACCTAAGCTCTCATTGAACCAGGGATCCCCCACCTCCACTCTCCCAGTGCTAGAGTTACAAACAGATGTCATCACAGTTGGCTTTTCAGTGGGTTCAAACTCAGGTCTTCATGCTTGAGCAGTATGCACTATAAGAACATTAATACCATTAATACTGTCATAGTTACTGTTGTATTGCTGTGCAGAGGCACCAAGGCAACCCTTATAAAATAAAGAGTCTAATTGAGATTACTTAGAGTTTTAGAAGGTCCCTGGTCATCATGGAAGGAAACAGAACAGCAAGCTGGAAAGGTGGCTGAAAGCTTTACAGCCTGACCCTCAGGAGGCAGGCAGAGAGACCCCAGGCCTGGCATGGGTTTCTGAAAACTCAAAACTCACTCCCAGTAACACAGCTCCTCCAACAAGGCCACACCTCCTAATCCTGAAACAGTATCACTCCCTGGTGACTAAGTATTATGGGTCTATGGGGACCATTTTCATTCAAATCACTATAAATATTGTGATCTAATTTTAGAAGAAAAATGAAAACTAGGAAAGTATTTATGTAATGCAGGTCTATAAAATACAAACACACACACACACGCACACACACACACACACACACACACGCACACACACACACGCACACGCATATGCACACACAGTACAAGGACATACCCTAAGTCACAATTGGTCATTTCTGTGAAGTAGAGTTACAGATCTATTGCTCTTCCTCTTTCCACATTCTTCTGTTACTCTTTGGGACTAGCTCAAAGGTTCTGTTTGTCATAGCCTTGAGCCAGTCATTAAGTAGGACTAAAATTCCTCTGCTGTCCTTAAACAAGTGTTGCTTTTTACTGAAGCTTTTTTTTTTTAATTTTAATTACATTGTGGGGAGACACATGTTCCATAGCACGAGTGTGGAGGTCAAATGACAGCTTAAAGGAGCTAGTTCTCTTCTACTGTATGGGTTCTGGGGGTGGGGCACCTGCTGAGCCATCTCCTCCACCTTTATAGAAGAGTTTGGCGGGGTGTGGTGCGCACACCTTTAATCCCAGCACTCGGGAGGCAGAGGCAGGTGGATTTCTGAGTTCGAGGCCAACCTGGTCTACAGAGTGAGTTCCAGGACAGCCAGG
>NC_034607.1:53757519-53762523 GCF_900095145.1 Mus pahari
AAGACAGGAGCTTTTTTGGATAGCAGCCAGACAGACTAATGTCTTCTTCAGCTGTAGACATTGCCTATATCAGACCCTCATGTCTTTCCCCAACCCTTTCTATATTTTCTCCCTTTTTGGAAAAAAGTTGCTGCCTGGACTGTCCTCAAGTTTGCTCCCCCTGCCTCAGCATCTCAAGAGCTGGGATCTTAGATGGCTAGCTCCACCCCCAGCCCCACCCCAGCCCCACCCCAGCCCCAGCCCCACCCCCGGCTCCACCCCCCTGCTCCCTACTACTTCACTGGAGAACAATTTACCCCTGGGATGCATGCAGGCGTTACGCAACTAAGAAAAAAGCAAAGAAGCCAGGCTGGCAGCAGTGGCCCACTTCATTTCTAGAAGCAGAAGCAGGCAGATCTCTGGGTTCAAGGCCAACCTGGTCTAGGTGAGTCCCAGAACAATCAGGACTATAAAGAGAAACTCTGTCTCAAAAAACAAAACAAAACAAAACAAACAAACAAAAAAACAAAAGCCAAGAAACAAAAACCGAACGTTGTCACAAGAAAATGATTCCATTTTCTACAATAAGTTCCTATTACGTTCGGAGTCAGACATTAATGAAAAGCTCACAATAACCCAGTGTGGGAACTTCTCCTGGAGGCAGCAATATTCATTAAAGCACACGATTGAAGACCAAGCACAACCAGATAAAATTAACCTTAAGGCCAGAAATACCTCAACATAACAGAAATATGCATATCCTGGGAAAATGCACCAACACTTTGAATTATCGGTGCAGTGGGTTCCCTGGGTGAGGCCAGAGGTTGAGGAATTCTTTGTGTCAGCCTCACGCGGCACTGATCTGTCATGACCCTTACTTTGTGCTCTGAGGAAGGAGCCACACCAGCAACTATAAAAGGTGGTGCTAGCGTTGCTGGGGAATTTTGAATTCCTCTTTTGAGGGCTTAGTCTTACTAATAAAAACATTGAGAAATGGATTCAAAAGAAAGCCTGGATACAATTTATTAGCATCTGAGAGAAAAATAACCGAGCTGGCAAGTTGTACCTCTAGCAGCTGCTAAGGGAAGGGCGTCGGAGTCAGAACGAGGAAGCCACGCCTTCTCACTCAGGGTCCCAGAAAACAGCAAGGCTTACCGATGGAACTCAGCAAGCGGCTTCGTGGAGGACAAGGTGCCCACGAGGCATTAGGGAGGGCCTGCTTCAGAGAATTAGTGTGAAAGCCTCAGAGATCCGGGAAATTGTACATAAGCGTTGGTCAGTAACTGAAAGAACAAAAAACGACAGAAAAGAAATCAAATAGGTTTCTTTCCTCGGTAACTTCTTAGTGACCCAGAAAAGTGGGCAGGCCACGGAGCCACGTGATGCGAGTTCTGTATGGGAGTGAGGCTTTGCGGGCGGGAGGAATAAGGATGTTATCTCATTAAGAAGACAATTATTCCTCCCATCTCTTTAGTATGGCTTCAGCTTCCTTAGGGGACCTTAGCCTGAATCAGTTTTCCTTAGGGGAACAGCTCCCGGCTAGGTGAGTGATAAATCCAACTGGATTAACTCTTAAAGGAGGAAACAACGGTAGGCAATGCTCTAGTCTTTGAAGCAGACCGGGATGTCTCCTCCCAACGTAGAGCTAGAGGCATCCCACTCTCCTGACCACAAGGCTAAGATGTGATGTTTCCTTTCTACCAGGGAAACGAAATGAAATTGAGGTCCGGCCTCCACAGCCTCTGGGGCTATTAGTCACTGTAACAATAGGAAACCCATACCTTCTTGATTACATACATACACACATATGCATATAATACATATAAGCATACATGTATAGTGTGTTATATATATGCAAATATATAATCAAGGAGACCTCCTTGTGTCAGCCCTCATGTGCAAACTGGGGTACTGTAGCAGCAGGTACATGAAGCCAAATACAAATATTATATGGGAAGACGGCACAGAACAGAAGGGGTTAAAAATATTGTCAAGGAGTGGTGGCACACGCCTTTAACCCCAGCACTCGGGAGGCAGAGGCAGGTGGATTTCTGAGTTCGAGGCCAGCCTGGTCTACAAAGTGAGTTCCAGGACAGCCAGGGCTATACAGAGAAACCCTGTCTCGAAAAACAAAAACAAACAAACAAAAAAATATTGTCAAGGGGGCTGGAGAGATGGCTCAGTGGTTAAGAGCTTTGACTGCTCTTCCAGAGGTCCTGAGTTCAAATCCCACCAACCACATGGTGGCTCACAACCATCTGTAATGAGATTTGACACCCTCTTCTAGTGTGTCTGAAGACAGCTACAATGTACTTACATATAATAAATAAATAAATAAATAAATCTTTTAAAAAATATTGTCAAATGTATTTCTTTAAAAGTTAGCTATTTATTGGGGCTAGAGAGGTGATTTTGTGGTAAAGAGCACTTTTTGCTCTTTCAGAGGATCTGGGTTCGATTCCCAGCGCCCACATAGCACCTCATGAACATCTATAGCTCTATGTCCAGGGAGCATGACATTCATTTTTGGCCTCCCCAGACACGGGGCATGCCCACAGTATACATGTGGGTTAAACCCCCCTACACATAAAATAAAAATAAGTATTCTAAAACCCCCACAGAATAATTCATGATTAGCTTATTTACTAATTGTGTGTGTGTGTGTGTGTGTGTGTGTGTGCATCACACACATGTATGTAGGTCAGAAAACACCTTTGGTGTTCTTGCATTCTACAGTGGTTTGTGGACATGAAATGCCTGTTGCCAAGTGCGTGTGGCAACTGCTTAACCGCGGAGCCATCTCGGCAGCCCTGTCAGATGTATTTCTGCATCCTATAAGTCTGACAGGCACAGGACAGTGACTTTCAGGATCCCCAGTTACTCAGCCTTTTTTCATAGATTGGGGAACTTGTGGTAAAGATTGACGTCATCAAAATAAAAAGGAAAAAAAAAAAAAAAGATTTCCTGACTCACACACTTACGGTAAAGTCTGAAAAGATCTCGCCATGGCATTATTCCACAAGGTAAAAATCTGCGAAGCCGGTGTGGTACTGCTTCCTGTCAGTAGTTCTGGCACTCTCGGGGTCCAGGGAGAGGAGCAGATCAAGTTCAAAGTCATTCTGGGCTACATAGGGAATTTGAGGCTAGCCTGGGCTACTTGAGATCCTGTGTCAGATGGAACAAAGAGCAAGTAAAGCCGGGCATGGTGGCGCACGGCTTTCATCCCAGCACTTGGGAGGCAGAGGCAGGAGGATTTCTGAGTTCGAGGCCAGCCTGGTCTACAGAGTGAGTTCCAGGACGGCCAGAGCTACACAGAGAAACCCTGTCTCGAAAAAACAACAACAAAAAAAGAGCAAGTAAAGAAAAGCAACATGGTCTAGAACATTCCAGAAATTCTGCATACTACAAGGAAACATCACTTAGCTCTATTTAAGAAGGTCAAGTCAGCAATTTTTTTTTTAAAAGATTTATTTATTTTATGTAAGTACACTGTAGCTGTCTTCAGACAATCCAGAAGAGGGCATCAGATCTTGTTACGGATGGTTATGAGCCACCATGTGGTTGCTGGGATTTGAACTCTGGACCTTTGGAAGAACAGTCGGTGTTCTTACTCACTGAGCCATCTCACCAGCCCCCTCAAGTCAGCAATTTAAATGACTTTTCCTGCAATGTTTGATTCAGTTTCTTAAGACAGTCTGTTTGGCCTGGACCTCATAGAGATCTGCCTGCTTTTGTCTCCCAGGTGCTGGGATTAAAGGTGTATGTCATGATACCTAGCTTTAAACATCCATTTTATTTTAAAATTTTCAGCTGAGAGATGGCCCAATGGTTAAGAGCACTGGCTATTCTTCCAGAGGACATAATTTAAATTCCCAGCACCCGCATGGTGGCTCACAACTGACTGTAACTCCAGTTCTAGGAGATCCAGTGTCCTCTTGTGGGCCATGCAGGAATGTAGCGCACATAAACACATACAGGTAAAACATACAGGCACATAAGATATGTATGTGGTAGGGGAGGTGGCCAGGGGGCATGTGTCACAGCATGCGTGTGAAAGTGATACGCTAACTTGTGGGCATAGGCTCTGCCCTTCCTTCATTCCATCCTCAGGGTTGATGGGAAGCGCTTTCCCCAATGACAGACCAACCGCCTAAACAGGATACAATCCCAAGACTGACTAACTTCATCATGAAGAATGATGGTAGGAAAATATTAACAGTTTTTAGTTTTTAATTTCCATAATGAAATAATTTTATTCCTTCAAGAGCTGAAAACAGCATGTGTAAGGTACAAACTGCAATCTGTAGCATGTGCTAGTTGAGAGTCTGAGCTGAGGTGTTTTGGGCAGTGTTCATTGACATCAGGTGGCAGACAAGTGCGTGTGTTGTATGTTCAGTTCCTAGGCTGCAACAAAGTCCCGTGATATCACATGGGTAAAACACTGTGAACACCATGGGTTTATTATATATTTGATTTTAAGTTAATTTTTGGTTGTTGTGCATTCAGAAACCTTTTACTGTGGCTAACTTTTTTGGTACCCCTGATTCAGCTATGCAACTCCCTGGATATATATGTGTGTGTGTGTGTGTGTGTGTGTGTATGTATATGTGTATGTGTATATGATATATATGTGTATATATATGATGTATATGGGTATGTGAATGTGTATGTGTATATGATGTATGTATGTATTGACCCCGTGGCTCACATTTTAAGAAGCATAGGGTGAGGCCTCCGTGCTTAGGAGTAATTGATGTTCTTGCAGAGAGCAGAGCATCCAGGATTAGACACAGCCTGCTAAATCCTATGTTAGCTACCTTGAGTGGCTCTGGTCACTTAAAAAGCAGGGATTAGGAATTCAGTGTAAAGCCTATATAGCTGGAGTTTTTTTTTTTAATTTTTTTATTTTTGAAGCCCATTCTTTTCTTCTTAAAAACTGGGTCTTGCCAGGCAGTGGTGGCACACACCTTTAATCCCAGCACTTGGGAGGCAGAGGCAGGTGGATTTCTGAGTTCGAGGCCAGCC
>NC_034607.1:53763248-53769323 GCF_900095145.1 Mus pahari
TTCGAGACAGGGTTTCTCTGTGTAGTCGTGGCTGTCCTGGAACTCACTCTGTAGACCAGGCTGGCCTCGAACTCAGAAATCCGCCTGCCTCTGCCTCCGGAGTGCTGGGATTAAAGGCGTGCGACACCACGCCCCGCCCAATAACCCTCTCTTAAGGTGACACTTGGCTTCAAGAAAGAGAACAGTGACATGGGCAATTATGGGGGAGTTGTAGGTGCGTCTCTCTAGGATTAAAGTAATGGAGTCTTTAAAAAATCTTTTTCTTTGTTTTCACTAACTGCTAAGATTCCACGTGCGTCAGTCTACAAGTATGATTCAGACTGGGTAGAAAAGGCGGAAGCACGGAATCCCAGCTGCCCGACCACCGGGAGCTGGGTAGAAAGGCACCACGGGTTCATGCCTCAGTTCTTCCTGCGGGAGGAGAGACCTCATTTCTTTTCAAAGTTCTCAGTGGCTTGTTTGTTTGATTTGCCTTCTAGGACAAAGCTAGGCTAGTAGTTTCCAACCTGGAAGTTGATTCCCAGAGTAACCGGGAAGCAGAGGGGAGGGGAGTCGGGTTGCAATCCTAACCCCGATGGAAAGAAAGGTCAAAGCCAGTCTAGAGAAGCCCCTTCTCTTCTTGGAAGGGACTATAGGCTTATGGCTCAAGAGCTGAGTGGATCAGGAGCAGGAGGAGCAGGCTGTGGTTGCTGGGGCAGGAGACGGTGGAGATGGGGGATTTGGAAGATGGGAAGCTTAGAGGGTCTAGGGAGCAGCTGTGGCTTGTAGACCCAGTCTTTCACGGGTATGGCTGACCTCGCTAAAAGTTATAAGGAGCTGTGACCTTGCCTTTACCATCTGCCCTTCAACTTTATCCTCCCGCCGTCAGAACACAGGAGGACCGGATGCTTGTCGTGAACCTGAGTCTGCGAGCAGTTATGGCGGCATCGCAGACTCGAGTTTCTCTAGGCTTCTGTCTTCTACAGTTCCTATCAGTGCGCTAGAGACACACACGGGAAACTCTCCCGTCATTTCTATGGCATTCTCCTGCTTCCACCTACTGTGCTGGGGCACAGGCATGCACCACCATGCCTGGTTCTGTGTTTCTGGGATCAAGTCTAGAGCTTCGGGCACGCCGGGCGAGCATTCATTCTATCAATGAGCAACAACCCCAGCTCTCCAATAGCCTCTTGCTGTCACTTGTCTGCATGATTTCCTACTTTGTAAACTGTCTCATATTTCATTCATTCCTAATAAGAAAGGTAGCAATTCCCAGACATTTAAATATATCAGTGTCTGTCTGTCTCTCTTGGTGTGTGTCTGTCTGTCGACTGTGGTTTTATTGTGAAATGCTTACATAGGCACTTGGTACCCAGTTGTGTCATTTAGGAAGGTTGTGAACCTTGAAGAGAACCTCCCTTTGCTGGAGGAAGTGAGTCACTGGAGTGTGCATTTAAGTATTTAAGTCAGCCCCATTTCCTGTTTAGTCTCTGATTTCTGTTGATGACGCAACATGACTTGTCACTACACCATGCCTTCCCGCTCCTTGGGCTTTTGTTTTTTGGTTTTGGTTTTTGATAGTTAGTCATAGCAATGAGTAACATAATCTCTCTCTCTCTCTCTCTCTCTCTCTCTCTCTCTCTCTCTCTCTCTCTCTCCCATCTCTTTCTCCCCCTCTCTCTCATCTCTCTCTTATCTATCATCTATCATATCTATTATCTATCTATCTATCTATCTATCTATCTATCTATCTATCTATCATCTATCATATATATCTACTATCTATCTATCTATCTATTATCTATCTACCTATCTATCATCATCTTCATCTATCTTTATCTACCTATCTTTAAGGCAAGCTGTATGATTCTGATCCCCAATCAAGTTCAGGAACTGCTACTACAAGTTACTATCAAATACAAATACACTATTTGCTTAAACATTTTAAAAATAATTTTTCGCCAGGTGGTGGTGGCGTACGCCTTTAATCCCAGCACTCGGGAGGCAGAGACAGGTGGATTTCTGAGTTCGAGGCCAGCCTGGTCTACAAAGTGAGTTCCAGGACAGCCAGGGATATATATATATATATAAGATATATATATATATATATATATATATATAAGATATATATATATATATATATATATATATATATATTCAAAAAACCAAATAAAAATAATTTTTCATTGCCTCCAAAATAAGTTACAGTATTAGCCAACACTCAGTATTCTAACTTAGATGTCCCACATCTCATTAAAATTCAGCTCCAGCTTTAATTATATGAACTAATGAAAATTCACAGTTACAATTAGAAATTATGTGCTGTGATTTTTCTGGAACTAGCTTAGAAGCAACAATAACAACACCAAAAATCCGAAGTAACAATGTGTGGCCGTCCTTCTCCAAACTCCATTTTGGCGCTGACTTTTGTCTCCAGCCATTGACCTCTGACCTTTGCCTCCTGCCCCCTGAGGCTACTTGGCTTCATGATCCTCCTTTCATGCTGTAAAACTGTTATATTTACTAATGCAAATACTTAGCTATTATGTTGTTTATCACAAAGTAAGACATATTTGTTGCGAACAGCTTTAATTACAGGAGAAAAATGAAGCCTTAATAAGAATAAGAAAAATACAAGGCTGGGCCTCAAAGGTGACCCTATTAACAGTTGTGTGATACCGATACTTTAAACATTGCTTTCCTCTCTCTGTGTCTGTCTGTCTGTCTGTCTGTCTGTCTCTCTCTCTCTCTCTCTCTTTCAATCTCTCTCTCTTATCATTTTATCAATTTTATGTTTGAAGTATTTGGCTCATAGTTGAAGGTAGACCATATCCACTGATTGGATGAAAGTTTTTTTTTTTCTTAAAAAAAATTTTTTTTTTAAATTACTCTTCTTGAAAGCTCACCTTTCTGAGATTTATCCAGGTTTTCAATAAACTTTTAAAATACTTTCACATATGGTATCTCATATATAAATTATGAAGCATGCAGATTATAATTAGCATGTTGGCAAAGAAGGGCACGGACGTATGTAAGCTTTCTTTAGGGATTGTTAATCTCAAAGACGAGAGGAGGACGACCACTAACCCAAATCATCAGGGACAAATTAATTAAAACAAGCAATTAATTAAGGCAAGATTTTCTGTTCTTGAAAACAGCTGCCTCCTCCTGCCCCCACCAGGTGAGACTTGAGAGGTCAGCACTGGATGTGAGAAGACAGGGGGGGCTTTTATAGGAGTAGGGGGGCTTTTATAGGAGTGAGTAGGGGGATTTGGTGGGCAAAAGAGATGGAGTCACAAGTCAGACATAATGACCTCCTGAAATGAAGACATGGCTGCAAGGTGGGCACAGCAAGGTAGTCATGGGTGGTCATGTAACCTTTTGAAACAAAGGTAGGGTTGTAAGATGATTATAAACAACTCTTTGAGACAAAGACATGATTATCATTCCTGGAACAGGCAGTATAGAGCCATTTGTAGTTAAGGTTACAGGTGGAGCAGAGCCAATCCTTGAGAAAAAGAGGTTGAGTCATGAACAGGAAGGAACCTCATGTGTCTTTACTATAAGATGGTTTTCAAGCCCAAGATGGAGTCACTAACTCAGTGGTAAGGCACATTCATTATCTGAAGTATTTTCTTTTTTTACATTCTCATATTATTTTAATTTCTTATTTCGTTGTTTTACAATTTTAAATAAATGATTTATTTTTATCTTATATGTATGGGAGTTTTGCCTGCATGCGTGTCTGTGCAGTATGTACCTGTAGTGGCCACAGAGACCAGAAGAGGAGGTCAGATCTCCTGAAACTAGAGTTAAAGACAGTTGCTAGCTGTCGTGCTGGGAAATGAACCCTAGGGCATCTGGAAGATGCTGGCCAAGGGCTTCAGGGCATCTCCCTGTGCGTTGCACCTTTCATGTGGGCGCTAGAGGTTCAAACTCAGGTCCTCATGCTTGCATGACAAGTGCTCTTACCCACTGCACCATCTCCCCAGCTCCCACATCAGCACTTTTGTGGACATCAATGCTTGTCTTTTGTCACCTACCTCAGGGCTCCCTGTGTTGTTTGGGGCCATGTTCTGTCATGCCACGCAGATGAAGCAGCTGACTGCAGGGACAATCCTCTGAGTCCTAGAAATTTTCATCCTTCCTTCTCTCGAATATTTTCCCTGCTAGAAGCACAGATTTGCAGTGCCTTTAGATTTATTTATTTATTTATTTATTTATTTATTTATTTATTTATTTTTGAGGCAGGGCTGTGTAAGCATTGGCTGTCTTTGAACTCACTATGTAAACCAGGCTGGCCTCAAACTTGGGGATCAGCTTGCCTCTGCCTCCCAAGTTAGGCCCAAATTTTAGTTACAACATTATTGATACTAAATTCACAGTTGACAGATTTTTGTATTGTCACACGTCTTCACAATATGACTGTAACCAACTTAATTTTCTTCACCTCCACAAGAACCCTGAAGTCTATTAGTAAACACTTGTCACTTCCTCAGCCCCTGGACAACCACGGATGGACCCTCTGGATGAATTTTACTACACTGGATATTTCATGTCCTTTGTGACTTGGTGTTTGTTTGGTTTTAATGCAGTATATGTAACTGTTTAAGATTTATCCATACTATAGCATCTATCAATTCCAGGAGCCCTCTCTCCCCCAACACTTTTTTTTAAAGATAGGGTCTCAAAGATATGTAGCCCAGGATACCCTCTGGGTGCCTCTGTCTCCTGGATGCTGGGGTCATATATCACCATGCCGGCCTCTTTATCTTTTACGCCATTGCAAGAATAGCCCACATTCGGTTTACCCGGATTTCAGTTGGTGTGCGTTTGGGTTGTCTCCACGTTCTGCATGTTATCAAAGATACTGCTCTGAAGGCCTCACTCAAGCTTCTGCACAGACACGTGTTCTTATTTCTTTCAGCTATCTACCAAGGAACAGAACTGCTAGCGTGATACAAGCTTTTCCTGGGGAGATACAACATATACACATGTCTCCCCACCATAACCAGGGAATCTAGGACTTGCTGGGGGTAATGATTGCACCAAAGTCCAAGGCAATGAACCAACGGTTTCCATTAGGGCAGGGGTGTGGGAGAGTCACTGCTTACAAGGAGCAAGGAAAGGTCTCAAAGCAGCTGCATCCCTGAAAAGCCATCCTCGGAGACTCAAGAGGGGGCAGTCAGTCCTGCACAGCTGAGGAAGGGCCCTCGGAAGAGTCTTTCTTTGGGGGGTGGGGGGATGGGGTGTGTGACCTGTTGTTTACCTCCAGAAGCTCTTGAACCTTCTTCTCCCTCCTGGAGGAAATGTTTCAATTCAGAGGAAACTGCCACATGACAGCTGGCAACAATAATTTAGTATTTTGAGAAACCACTGACTGTTTTTCAGCATGATGGCAATGTTTTTATAGTCTACTAGTAGTTTATATGATTCAGATGTTTCCCTTTATGTATGTGTGCACGTACGGGTGCATGTCTGTTTGTGCATCCAAGACAAAACAAAACAACAAACAAAACAAAACAACAACAGACAGACAGACAAATAGACAGACAGACAGATAAAACCAAACCATGTCTTAAAAAGACTTTAAAAGCTTGGAGAGATGCCTCAGCAGTTAAGAGCACTGACTGTTCTTCTAGAGGTCCTGAGTTCAATTCCCAGAAAACATGGTGCCTCACAACTGTCTGTAACAGGATCTGATGCCCTCTTCTGGTGTGTCTGAAAACAGCTACAATGTACTCATATAAATATAATAAATAATTTTTTTTAAAGAAAGGCAGGAAGGAGTGTGTTTACTACTCAGGGTTATGGGCATAATCTTTCTTGATCCTCTGGGATACTGTTTATCTATCTGTTGGAGAACTGAAAGGGATGAAATATTACATTTATACTTGTTAAAATTTATGTTTGTATATAAGGCAATGGGTTTTATTGTAGCACCTATCTTAGTTAGGATTTTCATTGCTGTGCAAAGACACTATGACCAAGAACTACTCCTCTTCTTCTTCTTTTTCTTCTTCTTCTTCTTCTTCTTCTTCTTCTTCTTCTTCTTCTTCTTCTTCTTCTTCTTCTTCTTCTTCTTCTTCTTCTTCT
>NC_034607.1:53769823-53770956 GCF_900095145.1 Mus pahari
CTCTCTCTCTCTCTCTCTCTCTCTCTCTGTGTGTGTGTGTGTGTGTGTGTGTGTGTGTGTGTGTGTGTGGTAGGGTATAGAGATCAGAAGACACCTTCTGGGAATCATTTCTTTTATTTATTTATTTTTTAAGATTTATTTATTTATTTATTTATTATATGTAAGAACACTGTAGCCATCTTCAGACACTCCAGAAGTCAGATTTGTTACGACGGATGGTTGTGAGCCACCATGTGGTTGCTGGAATTTGAACTCAGGACCTTTGAAAGAGCAGTCAATGCTCTTAACCACTGAGCCGTCTCTCCAGGCCCATTTCTTTTATTCTATCATGTGGATCTTAGGGACAGAACTCAGGTTGTCGGGCTTGGTGACAAGTACCGTTCCCCACTGAGCCATCTTACCAGCCCTGGCCATTATACTCTTATTTATTCCCCTTCCCCATTGCTCCCCCATGTCCCCTCCTCACCACAGTGGTTCTCTTTCTTCCCCTGGTTAGCCCCTCTTCTACTTCCTCACTACCTGAACTCCATGACCCTGCATTTAACACCTCTCCAGACAGCTCTTTCATGATCCTGCCTCTAGTTTGTGATCTGCAAAAGCACATACATAGTTGTACTTATAATTTTGAATTTAGGTCTACATATATGTAGTGGTTTGAAAAAGAATGCCCCCCATAGGCTCATCATATATTTAAGTGCTTAGCTACTAGGGAGTGGCACTATTTGAAAGGATTGGAAGGATTAAGAGGTGTGGTCTTGTGGGAGGAAGTGTGTTGCTAGGTGAGCTTTGAGGATTCAGAAGTCCAAGCCAGGCCCAGTGTCACTGTTTCTGCCTATCAGTCAATATGAAGCTCTCAGCCACTGCTCCAGCTTCTGCCCTTCTGCTTCCACGCTCCCCACCACGGTGACAATGGGCTAGACCTCTGAAACTGTAAGCCAGCTGCAACCAAATGCTCTCTCTTGTTGTAGATGCCAAGTGGAAGTTCCTGGGTGTGTCATATGATGCAGATTTTTGTGATGCTTTTCTGAGGCAAGGCCCATGGAAGACACATGATGTTTGGAGAGAGTATAAGTGGGACTCCGCAGAAAGTGACTGGGGCTCACAACTCTTGTTGTGTTAGTCTTTTTTTTTTT
>NC_034607.1:53772111-53777137 GCF_900095145.1 Mus pahari
ACAGGGTTTCTCTGTGTAGCCCTGGCTGTCCTGGAACTCACTCTGTAGACCAGGCTGGCCTTGAACTCAGAAATCTGCCTGCCTCTGCCTCCCAAGTGCAGGGTTTAAAGGCGTGCACCTCCACCACCCAGCTCGTGGTGTCTCTTGATAGAAGAAGAACACTGACTAGGAAAATAAAAGAATAAAATGTGTCTTTTTGAGTCTAGCTTATGTCCCTTGTCATTCAACCTTCTACTTGTGTTCATTTTCCTTCAAGGGTACAATTTCCCTTATGGCTGCATAAAATTCCATTATGTATGTGTATTATGTTTCCTTGATCCATTCGTCTCATGCTGGACGTCTTGACTGGTTGCTTTTCTGGGTACTGTGCGACTATGAACAGGGAAGCCCAGGTATCTCCGGGTTTGTTGACTGAGTCCCTTGGATTTGTTGACTGTGTCCCTTGAGTTTATGGCCGAGAGTGGCGCGAATGGGTCACAGGGTTGAAATCTCATTTTTTTTTTTTTTATACTGGAAGACATTTAGCAAGTAAAACCAATCCGTTAGCATCTTCACAATGAACACAACTACAAGTAAAAGTAGCGAGAGCCTTCCATGCTGCTGGGGACGCACACAAGGCGATGATTCCTAGACTAAGTATGTGTCGAGGCCATCAGAGTCCCCATGAGGGTCAATGTATAAGGATTTCATAACTGTGCACATGTGGTGGTTTGAATAGGAATGGCTCCCATGGGCTCATAGATTTGAATGCTGGGTCATTGGGGAGTGGCACTATTTGACAAGGATTAGTCATGGGGCCTTGTTGGTGTGGCCTTAGAGGAAGTGTGTCACTGGAGGCCAGCTCTGAGGTGTCAGAGTCCCTCTCTCCTTGCTGCCTGAGGACCCGGAGGTAGAACTCTGAGCTGCTTCTCTAGTAACATGTCTGCCCACACGCCACCATGCGTCCCACGACAACAACGGACTAAACCTCTGAA
The DNA here is from genome assembly GCF_900095145.1 of Mus pahari. Taxonomy (NCBI): domain Eukaryota; kingdom Metazoa; phylum Chordata; class Mammalia; order Rodentia; family Muridae; genus Mus; species Mus pahari. The sequence goes on from NC_034607.1 coordinate 53,773,086, forward strand.
CCGTAGGCCCCAATGAAATACTTTCCTTTGTAGGAGTTGTCATGGTTATGTTGTCTCTTCACAGCAAAGGCATACTAACTAAGACAGTAATAAGATATTTGTTCAAAAAGATTTGTAGCATTGTCCTAAACTCATAAGTTCTTTCCTTCTGAAGAGGATGGGGTTGGAATTCAGAGAAAAACAGGAGGGTGTGTGCTTTATTGAAGGCCATGGACCCAGCCATTTGTCTCCTGTGTCCAGCAAATGCACAACTTCCTTCAAAAGATCATAGCTTAGAAGTACTCCCTGGAGGGGCTGGAGAGGTGACTCAGCAGTTAATAGCACTGACTGCTTTCCCAAAGGTCCTGAACTCAAATCTCAGCAACTGCATGCTACCTGTAATGAGATCTGACGCCCTCTTCTGGTGCCTCTGAAGTCAGCTGCAGTGTACTGACATATAATAATAAATAAATCTTTGGGCTGGAGCGAGTAGGGCCTGAGCGAGCACTGGAGTGAACAGGAGCAACCAGAGTGAGCAGGGGTCCTAAATTCAGATTCCCAGCAACCACATGATGGCTCACAACCATCAGTACAGCTACGTGTACTCATATACATAGAATAAATAAATACATCTTAAAAGCAGTACTCCCAGGAGTCTACAATATACAACTTAAAAAAAAGTTGCTGCAGCTCATGTGACCATGGTCTCTTGTTTAATGTCTTGTGTAGTCACCATGTGCTGGGTAAGGGCTACATTAAATCTCACCTTCTGGGAAAGCTCAAAGCCTCTTATCAACTTGAGCGATGACAAGCAAAAATCCATAGCCTTCTGCACTGCACCCTCTTTACAGGGAGTGAAGTGTGCCTTTCTTGAATTACAGTTGGCCAGGAGTGTCATGGGTTATTCAAAAGACTTGTTCAGGGGCAACCCTGAAGACAACAGGCTCTCACAGTGCCGCTGAGAGCCACGTACTCTGCTTTCTACATACCAGGAATGCACGCAGCCTCAGACCTAGCAGGCAAGGTTTCCTAACCTCATGACTTAAGGGCATGTTCTGCCAGGGGTTGGCACTGGGAAGAAAAGATTGCGCCAAAGCATAAGGAGGTTAGGTATTTAAGTTTGTTGGGGAAAGTATCCTGACTGAAATGTTAAAGGAAGCTTTTTTTTTTTTTTTTTTTACAGTTTATTAGTCCCTGCATTAGAAATTTGCCTCACTGAGGCAGATAAGTCACCTGTATTCCCTTTGCAGTTGTCCAGCCTCCAGCACGTGTTCGCCAGCACAGGTCACCTTTGCAGTCTCCTGTCCCTGCATTCCTTCTTGAGGTCTTACGTATGTGTTTGGGTCCACTCTTCTTAACATAATCTAAGGAATTATAAATCATCATCATCAAAATTGGTTTTAGTCCAAACACAAAGATGACATCTGCTGTAGTTTTGTACACTTCGGCTACTGGCGCCAATTTCTGCCTTTTGTCTTCCTAGAGTAAAGGACATCCGTGACCATTTGTTTCCTCCAAACTAGACAGCTAATCACGAATTTCCTGGGTCACTCGTGATGACAATGATCCTCCAGCAGCCAAGGATGAAAAGAGCGCAATCAGAACGTTCAGGACAGAAAACATAGTGAGTCGCCTATGGTGTGGAAATTGCTCTGTCTCCTCAAAATCATTATGGAGAGGAATCCAGAGTCTTCAGTTACTGAGCGAGAGCTGCTTAACAAAGCCTGCACTACTAAAACAAATAACAACAAAACAAGCAGTATTTGCAGAAATGGGGTTCAATAAGGCTTGGTTTCACAGAGCAGTGTGTAGAACAGTGTGTTGCTTTGCAATGCCTGTTGAGGCAGAGAGTTTGGGCGAGTTCCTCCCAGAGCTGGATATGTGGTGCTGTAATGGGAAGCCAGCTCACAAGGATGGCAGAGTGTGGAGAGAAGTGTGGCTCTCTGCATTTTCTCAGTTGTTGTCTGGCAGCCAGGAGACACAGGCCCCACTGATGCAGTCCTCTCCCCTCAGAAGCAGATGAAGGAATTGGGAACTCAGGATGAAGGTGCAGAAATTCAAGCTGGGCGTTGCAGGAGGCCTGAACATGTCAGAGGATCGATTTCTCAGGACTGAGAGAATGCTGACAACGGTATCAGACTGTGGTGTCTTCATCCTTGTCACATGGTGCCGGTGGAAGGCGGAATGACCATGGGCTGTCTAGAGGGCAGAAAACTAGTTTTGTTAAACCTTAAGACTAGAAATTCCACTTGGAATCTCTTGAACCACTGAATAAAGATGTATAAAAACGCTGGCTAGCAATGGTAGCACACACCTGTAATCCCAGCACTCAGGAATCAGAGGTAGGCAGATCTCTGAGTTCAAGGCCAGCCTGGTCTACAGAGTAAGTTCTAGGATAGCAGGGAATACACTGAGAAACCCTGTCTTTAAAAAAAACAAACTAAAACAAACTAAAGCAAACTAAAACAAGAATGTTAATTTTAGTATTAAAAACAAACAAAGCAAACACCATGGTCTTAATACGGCACAGGCTGGTCTTGACCTTGACATGTAACCCATGTTGGGCACAGGCTGGTCTTGACCTTGACGTGTAACCCATGTTGGCCTTGAATTTACCATGCAGCTGAGGATGATCTTTAATTTCTGAGCATCTCACCTTAGTCTTTCAAGTGCTAGGATTACGTACATGTGTTAACATGCCTGGTTTTACCCCAGTATTTTTGGAGCAGGAATCTCTCTAAATGGAGAATGAAATCATTTATATATAAGTATATTCACACAAAAAGAATACCTTAGAAACCATGTAAATTAAATCCGGATAGATACACAGAATGTTAGCAGAGGTTTTCCCCTGGGTGACAAAATCTCAGGTTTTGTTTGTTTTAGAAAACAGATTTATTCAGTACCTTGCAAGGGGCTTGGCAGTAACAAGACTACTTGTTGATTTTTTTAAAAATAATAATAAAAAATGAACAGAACTCATTACTCTTTAGTAATTATAAAACTGAGTTGTTTCCCTTCTTCGTGATAGGGCTACAAATATGTAATTTGTAAATTCTAGGAATTAGGGAAGGCTTTTGTTGTACTTTTCCCAAGTAGAGGTAAAGTCTTATCTGTTATTCAGTGTTCTGTTACTATAACAAAATACCAGAGTTAACAACTTGTAGAGAGAAAAGGTTTATTTGGACTCACAATGTCAGGAGTTTTTGTCCCTGGTTGGTTAGTTGGTTTGGGCATCTGGGGAGGTTGACATTGCAACAGAAACTGGGCAGTGGATCAATACTGCTCACGGGCAGTGGATCAATACTGCTCACCTCATTACAGAGAGCCAAGACTGAGGGAGAGGAGCTAGGATCTCAATAGTCCTTCAAGGCGTGTGACTAACTTCTTTCTCTTGGGTGCCTCCTCTGAAGGTCCCACCACTCCCAGAGGTACTAGATGCTGACAACCAAGTCATCACATGATCCCCTGGGGGACCCTTCTAATCACAGTAACTACTCACCCAATCCTTGCAGGCAAAAAGCCATAAGAGAATCCTACTATGGGGGGGGGGGGCAGGCAAGATGGTGCATCAGGAGATAAGGGCAGGAGGATGGTGAGTTCAAGGCCAGCCTGTACCACATGAAAACACTTATTTTAAAAGACCAATAAAATGGGCTGATGAGATAGTTTAGTGTGTCAAGGTGCTTGCTGCCAAAGCTGACCTCCTGAGTTCAATTCCCAGTACCACACAGCTCAAGGAGAGAACCAACTGCTACAAGTTGTCCTCTGACCTCCACACAAATACACTGTGGCACATGCCCCCTTTCCCAAATGCATAAAGCAATGCATATATGTAATGTATATGTATTACAGTATACATTATTGTCTTAGTCAGGTTTTCTATTCCTGCACAAACATCATGACCAAGAAGCAGTTGGGGAGGAAAGGGTTTATTCAGCTTACATTTCCATACTGCTGTTCATCACCAAAGGAAGTCAGGACTGGAACTCAAGCAGGTCAGGAAGCAGGAGCTGATGCAGAGGCCATGGAGGGATGTTCTTTACTGTCTTGCTTCCCCTGGCTTGCTCAGC
>NC_034607.1:53777482-53779506 GCF_900095145.1 Mus pahari
AGAGAGAGAGAGATTGATTTACTAGGAAGAAAACTTTCCTGAGTTTATGTGCTTCATTAACTGTTGAAGTCAAAAACCCTTTACATCTCAGAGATAGGAAAGATCTTCAGGACCAGCAGTGGGCACCTGTAATGGGAGACAGAGCAGAATCTTTCTGTTGTTCAACTTGGGAACCGTTACATTCGCCCTAAATCTTTGGTTGCTGTGCATGCATACAGCATGCACCTGCCTCATTAATGGACAGTGGACTTTCAATAAAAGCAGCCATCTATAAAGAGAGGACCATGATCCAGAGTAGAAGGTGATGGATCTGGAATAGCTGAGAACCTGGCACTGGCCCCTCGGGTCCTTAGTGTGCACTTGTCCTTCAGGAGTCTCTCTGCAAAGACCTTTAATTCTGGTCACAGAGATCATCCATCCTCCTGACACAGGCTGTACACACCTGTGCCCCCTTAAATCAATACCTAACCCCCACCAGTTCTCTCCCTGGCACCCCATTAAAGTTGAGTTCTGTGACTGAGTGCTAGATGCGTCACGGAGATGAGCAGCGCAGTGGCCCCTGTCCTCGGGGTTTTACAAATGCTCGGACTTGTCTAAGGAGAGATTCATGAAGTTTTGCCTCAAGTCTATTTCAGTCCTCAAGTGTCTGGCTTTTAAAATCCTCCCACCTCTGTGTGTGTGTTCATGTGTGTGTGTGCACATGTGTGTATGTGTGTGTGTTTGTGCACATGTGTGTATGTGTGTGTGTGTGTGTGTGTGTTTGAGTGTAGATGTCAGAAGATTATATTGGGTGTCTGCCTTTGCATCTTGCCTTGTTTGCTACGGGATCTTGTTCACCAATCTGTGAGCTTCCAGGAATTCCCTCGTCTCCACCTCTAGTCTCACCATATAAACTCTGAGATTACAGATGCACACAGTCAGTTTTTATGTAGCCTCAGGACCTCCTGTGTGTGCCACAGACACCTTATCCACCGAGCCGTCCTTACAGCCTCGGTGTCTACCTCTGAAATCACTCAGACCACGCCTGGGAAGCACAGGACAGGCTTCGTCATGCTGCCGAGGGGAGAGCTGAGCACTGTGTCTTTGTATTTTCTTCGAGGAGACTCACCTCCACTTGCGACCATCCTGGGCTCTGCTCGGAGTCTGCCAAAGTCAATGCTCATTCCCTGAACACTTCTGTCATCACCACCAGTGCTCTCCTGTCACCAAAATGCCTGTACAGTGACGTTTTCCTTTAGCCTTTTTCCTTTTGAGACAGAGTCTCATGTAGGCCAGTGTTGGTTTTGGACTCTGTATAGAACCAAAGATGAACTTAAACTTGTGTGTGTATGTTGAGTATGTGTGTATATTGCTGTGGTGAGTGTGGACATGTACACACCATAGTGGGTGTGCAATTAGAGGACAACCTTGGGAATTAGTGTTTGCCTGCTACCTTGTGTGTGACAGGCTTGCTGTTCAGAGAGAGCATTTGGGTAACCTCTGAGCTATGTCTCCTTCGTGACCATAGCAACATTGGGATTGCAAATGTGGGTTACTGTGCTCATTTTTTATGTGGGTTTGGGGTGTTTAAACTCAGATCCTACACTTGCTTAGCACTGAGCCATCTCCCCAGCCCCAACCCCTTTTTTGGATCAGGATCTCATATATTTCAAGTTGCTTTCAGAGTTAGTATATAGTGGAAGATGTCCTTGAATTCCTGATTCTCCTAACCCCACTTCGTCAGTGCTGGGATTATAAATGTGTACTACTAGTCCCATTTAACATGGTACTAGAAAATGGATCCAAGATGACCTACATGCTAAGCAAGAACTCTACCAATCCACAGCAATCCCAAGCCCAATAATTATATTCTTAAAAAAATTAAAGAAACAAAATTGCCTTTCTAATTACCTAGATAGAATTTTTGTTTGTTGGTTTTTCTTTTTTTTTTTTTTTATTTTTTTTTTTTTTTTTAAAGATTTATTTATTTATTATATGTAAGTACACTGTAGCTGTCTTCAGACACTCCAGAAGAGGGCGTCAGA
>NC_034607.1:53780016-53799883 GCF_900095145.1 Mus pahari
TGATCAAGGGGGGAGGTCCCCTTGTAGGTAGTGCCATCTTTGGGCTGGTAGTCTTGGGTTCTATAAGAGAGCAGGCTGAGCAAGCCAGGGGAAGCAAGACAGTAAAGAACATCCCTCCATGGCCTCTGCATCAGCTCCTGCTTCCTGACCTGCTTGAGTTCCAGTCCTGACTTCCTTGATGATGAACAGCAATATGGAAATGTAAGCTGAATAAACCCTTTCCTCCCCAACTGCTTCTTGGTCATGATATTTGTACAGGAATAGAAACCCTGACTAAGACAGGTATGTATAAAAGTGAATTTTTTAAAGGAAATAAATATCAAGGTTTATTGATTCTCAAACCCTTCCCTAAAGCCCATCCCTGCCTAAGAACTTTGAAGGTGCTGATTGCAAGACTCAGATAGCAGATAGCATCAGAGGGAAGGTTGCCCCAGGCATGTCCAGGAAATAAAACTGCATTCCTGGCCTTCAGGAGCCTCTTCCCTGGTGATCAGTCTGCATTCCTGACTTGGAAATCATCTGCCATGTGTGCAGATTTAGATGTGAGATTCCCACACACCGTGCGGAACCGCTGGAGAAAACCCCAGTGCACACAGTAGGATCACAAGGAGGAAGCACTGAATTTTAAAACCGTAGAAAGGATACTGCAGAACATTGACTGATGTGGGAAGATGATCAGAAAACATCTTGTGTGAGAGAAAAGTCAGGTAGGAGAGAATTTACATATTTATAACTTTTCTTCTTAGTTTTGGGTATTTTTAGTCTTGAAGGAGCTAAGTATGAGTTATTTGGGAAGGGAAGGAGGTTGTATTCTGAGACCTGAAGTATCCCATGGCCTGCTTCATCAGATAAGCTCACTATAAAAGAAGCGGGTCTCTTAGAACAAAAGGAATGTAAGAATATGTAGGCCGGTTAAACCTGAAGAAGGGAAGAGATGCTCTGAGAAGCCTCCTACCATGCTAGAGCAGCGCCTCCTGTACAACAGGAAAGGCAGCAGCTAGGGAAATTAATGGGACAAATGAAGGCTTCATGCCGTACAGTAAACAAAAGCCCGAACTCCTCACAGTTCAGTCAGATTGGATGGGCATGGACAGAAAGACAGATGGGAGCCACCTCCTGCAGGTTCTGTTTGTGTAGCCGTTGGTCTCAGGTTGTCCTCAAACTGACTTTGTGGTTCAGGATGGCCTTTAGCTTCTGACCTTCCTGCCTCTGCCTCCCCTATCCTGGAATGGCGGGTGTGCACTTTGGTACCGGTATGTGTATGCCAGACAAGCATTTGACTAGTTGAGCTACATCTCTGAACTTCTAATAGTCTTTACTTGGTTGTTCTGGGCAGGAGGACTGAATTGTCCTTTCTTGACTATCTAATGACCCAGGAGTGATGATACAAAGATTAGGTGGAAGACACGTTTGAGCAGACACAGACATGGGGTACATACATGGGGCACACACATGGGGACACACACACCTGGGTCCTGTTTTCACTGTCTTAGGTAGAAATGAAGGTGAAGAATCAGAGTCTAATGCCAGCAACAGCACACATTGCTTTGCCAGGTCGGTAAACAACTCTTGGAGTCACTGCAAACATGCCTGAGAAGTGTTGGCCACTTCAAAAAGACTCCCTGAAAGATTTCCAGTAACGTCTCTGACTGTTTATCAAACAGCACAGAGATGCTACGACCCAAGCTGTATACAGAGTGCCTGTCAGACAACTGGACCAGGGGCTGTGTACTGAGTTAGTCAGAAGGTCAGCATCTGTGTAAAGCCAGAAGAAACCTTTTCTCACTCTCTTATGGTTGAAATGATTTCACTTGGTCTAAGAAATAAGGTCTGGCCGGGCATGGTGGCGCACGCCTTTGATCCCAGCACTCGGGAGGCAGAGGCAGGTGGATTTCTGAGTTCGAGGCCAGCCTGGTCTACAAAGGGAATTCCAGGACAGCCAGGGCTACACAGAGAAACCCTGTGTTGAAGAGACAAAATAAAGAAAGAAAGAAAAGTCCTGGATTTAGAGAGAGAGCTCAGTGGTCAATAGCACTGGATGTTCTTACCACAAGGACTGGATTTCAGTTCCCAGTTTTCATATTGGGCCGCTCACAGTCACCTGCAACTCCAGATCTAAAAGATGTGTTACTGTGTTCTGAACAATTTGGGCACCCACACTTACATTTGCACACACACACACAACACATACCATACACATACATACACACACTCATACATACCACATATACACCAAACACACACACACTCACATACACCACAAACACAAACACACTCACACACACACACATATACTCACACACACATAAACACATACCACATAACACATGTGCACACACACTCTCACATATCACACACACACACACACACACACAGCAAGGAGTGGTGGAATACACATTTAATTTCAGCACTTGGGAACCAGAGGCAGGCAGATCTCTGAGTTAGAGGCCATTCTGGTCTATAAAATGAGTTTCAGAACAACCAGGGCTATACAGAGAAACTCTGTCTTGAAAAACAAACAAAACAAAAGAGAGAGAAAAAAGAGAGAAAGATAAAAGGAAGTAAAGAAGAAAAGCTATTGTTGAGGTGACGCCTACACAGTGTAATTCTGAGCCCTGGACAAAGAAACTCACCATGATTACTATGTAGTTTCCAGCCCAGAGGCCAGTTCTGCTAAATATTTTGCTTATGCTTTTTAGAGCTCAGTGGTAAGTCCATAAAAATATCTGCAACCCAGATGAGGTTGTTGGATTCTTTAAAAAAAAAAAAAAAAAAAAAAACCCCCCCCCAAAAAAAAAAAAAAAACCCCCCCCCCCAAAAAAAAAAAAAAACCAACAACCAAAAACCTAAGACAGGAAAGAGAAGTGATTTACTGGAGTGTCTCTGGCTTTGTTTTTTATTTTATTTTCTTCTCTAATCCCCAGGCCCACAGCAGCCTGTCTCGTTGAATCTTGATTTGTATTTGTCTCACATGAATGTGAACATCCATCCTCCCGGCAGAAATGGTAAATAGCTGTGCGTATCTATGTCGGGGAGTGCTCATAAATAACCATAACTTACCAGGCTGCCGAGAGAGGGCGAGAAACCTTTGGGCGTCAGAGCTGCCTGCAGCAGCGTTGCTCCAGGATGGTGTCTGCAACTAAAGGGGTATTTACATTGATTTTTGTTGTTGATGATTAAAATTATTATTTCAAAGTAAAATTCATAGTTAAAAAAAAAAACAAAACCCAGTATCATCGGTGTTCGGAGAGTAGTATTAAAGAGCAATGTTGTGGGGCTTACTGCCTCTGCTTGTTTTTATGATTAAATTGTCAAATACAATGTGTGTGTATGTCTGCATCTATGAGTGTCAAGGTGCACGTGGGTGCCTTTGGAAATCAGAAGAAGTTATTGGATCACCTGGAGCCGAAGCTGCAGGCGTTTGTGAGCCACCCAGTGTGAGTGCTTAGAACCAAACCTGGTCCTCCATAAGAGCTCTCTACTTTTGCGGCGCTCTTAGCTCCGCTCTTTCTTTGCCCCAGTGGTAGCCACTTAAGAATGATTAGGTTTACACTGCACAAGTCAAGTGTATTTTATTGTGAACGTTTCACACCGAGTATCTAAACCAGACGCCCCGCCCTTCCCTCAGGGGTGGGGTGCAGACCTCGCTACTCCATCCCCACAGGTTTGCGCTGAGCATTTTATTTCACCCAAACAGCATACCAACCACATTGACTGTCCGGCTGCTTGCTTTTTTGGACTTAATGATACGTCTTGCATATTTTTCCGTTCTGGTGCATGCCCAGTCCGTCCTTATTACTATTTTAAATTGCTGTCTAATAGAACTGGTAGGGCTGTTCTTGGTTGTCAACTTGGCTACATCTGGAATTAACTAAAACTCATGCAGCTGGCTACAACTGTGAGGGTTTTTTCCTCCTTAATTAAATCATCTGAAGAGGGAAGACACACGTCAAATGCGTTAAAATCTGTATCTTTTGAGGTGAGAAGAATGCTTTAGTCTTCAGCTTCTAAAGTGGGAAGGTCCACCTTTTCTCTGGGCCACGCCTTCTGCTGGCAGCCTGTATAAAGGACATGGGACAAGGAATACAGCTTTCTCTTGTCTGCTTCCCCTAGCTGGCAAATCCATTCCTTCAGGGACATTAGAGCCTACTTCTTCAGGGTTCTGGCGTGTATTGAAGATCATCTGAGAAATCCAGCCTTGTGGACTGAACAACTCCTGGGGTCTTGGATCTCTCATTGGTGGAAAGTAATTGTTTGGTTACTTTCACATCAGTTATGTGCCTCTAGAGAGCTCCAATGAGTACAATGACTAAATATGACTGTTTATGAACAACAACAATTTAGATATTTTCTTTTCTTTTTGGTATAGAACAAAGAAATTCGATGTTACATCTACTCACTGGCATATATGTGAACACTTTTTAAAAACTAGACTTTTAGCTGGGCAGTGGTGGCACATGCCTTTAATCCTAGTACTTGGGAAGTAGAAGCAAGCGGTATATGCCTTGGGAGGCAGAGGCAGGGTGATATCTGTGAGTTTGAGGCCAGTCTGCTCTACAGAGTGAGTTCCAGGATGGCCAGAGCTACACAGAGAAACTAACTGTCTTGGAAAAAAAATAGACTTTTAAAAAAGCATATACATATTTAGTTCTTCTGGTCACCATGATCATTTAGAATATGCTCATTCTCTCTCTCTCTCTCTCTCTCTCTCTCTCTCTCTCTCTCTCTCTCTCTCTCTCTCGGACAGGATCTTGCTATGTAGCCCTAGCAGGAATTCTCTATGTAGTTTCAGCTGACCTTGAACCTGTGATGCCTGTGTGCTGGGTTACAGGTTTGTGCCACAGTGCTCAGTCTGTGTGTATTTTGGCTTCTGATTTTCTCAGTTGTCAGACACATGGCATTTCCTTGCAGTCTTCACACTCAGAGACTGACCACACTGCCATTTCCTTTCAGTCATAGGCTGAGGATACATTGTAATCAAGTCCTCTCTCCTTCCCCCTTTCCCTCCCTTCCCCCTTTGTTCCTTTCTTCCTTCCCTCTCGCCTCCCTTCCTCCCTCTCTTTTCTTCCATCCCTCCATTTCTTCCTTCTTTTCCCTCCCTGTTCCTCCCTCCCTCCCTCTCTTGGGTCTTCCCTTCTTATTTTTTGGTTCCTGACATCTTGCTTGCTATAGCTCCTTCTAATCTGTCTTTACCTGTAAATAAACTGTCTTTTCAAGAAAGTCATCAAATTCTCTGATCTCTGAATAGTTTCTCCCTTAACTCTCTTTCAGGTGTCTGAGTCATGTCTGAGGAGGAATTTGGATGAAGGGAAAGGGAAGTAGACAAGGCAGGGAAAACGTAAAAGCTACGCTGTTTCTTTAAGGCTTTTCAGTCCTATATGGCCTACAGCTTGTGCAAACAAGGCAGCACTTAGTTTTTCAATTAGCTGGAGACAGATAAAAGGACCTATAATCCAAACCACCAAACCAAACCAAAAACCCTGGTGGAAATGGCATTCATCACGGATCCCGTTACATTCTAAACACTTGACCTCTTGGCATCTCTCAGTCCCAACTAACAAGGAATGGGATCCAGAGAAAACTCCTTGCCCAGAGAGGAGCTAGTTTCTGTAATAACCCACCCTTTATTAGGCATCCCAGAGAGCTGACAGGAAGTAGGCAGAGGAAAATCATGATTAAAATTTTGGAATCCAGTTTCCTGGCACTTCCTAGCTCTGTGATTTTTCAGTCCTTACCCTCTTAAACATTGGCTTCCTGGTCTACAAAGTGGGCATCATAATAGTGCCCATCTCACAAGATTGTGTGACACACAGAAGGCACTTGGTTCAGCAGCGATGTGTGGTGAGATCCAGTAAACGCTTCCACAACAACCTTGCCTTCTAAATCCATGCAGTGCTGGGTGGGAAATTCCAGGGGAAGGAAGGAATTGCTCCCCACCGTCAGGTTCATGGTCTGACATGGAGAGAACTCCAGTCTTTTCTGTCTACACTGTTTTTCATATAGCAACAATTTAATAATTATCTGTTCAATCGTTATTCAATAGCTTCCAGGTCTAGAGGAAAAGTATGTCACCTCCTTTCCAGAAATATGCAAAGAGAACTAGACATATTAGATAAAGGTGAATACTGACCACATGTCACATCGTGCCACAGGTCAATTAGGACACCCCATTCAACTAAATAACATTTGTTCTCTGTTCAGTACATAAAGATATTAGATTAGGAAATGTGAGCCAAGCATTGGATGCACAGGCCTTTAATCCCAGCACTCTAGAGGCAGGCAGGCAGATCTCTGAGTTCAAGGCCTGGTCTACAGAGTTCCAGGACAGCCAGGGCTACACAGAAAACCCTCTCTTGAAAAACCAAAACCAAAACAAAACAAAATAAAAACAATGTTAGGAAATGTAACAAGACACAGTTCCTGAATTATAATCTTCATGTCTAGTCGGTAAGAGTCGCACACAGCCACCTTCACCAGGGTGAAGAGGTTCCTTAGTTCCCAGGGCCCTTTTCAGACATTACACATTCCTGTGTCTGAGGGCCCCTTCCCTCTTTTATATCTGCCTACCTCCTATGATACATCTGTAGCAAGTTTATCTCTGAGATAACAAAAACGTCACTTAGGTTGAGTCTGAGGAAAACTGGCCATGGGTCTCTAATGCCTGCCTGAAGAGAAGTAGTTTTGTAGAGCATACATATTGTTTACACTGACTTCCTGGCCCATGCCATTTGCTGCCTGCTCTGTGGTAGAGCATCAATCATCTTAAAAATAAAGACGTGTCAGCTTGGAATTTGAGTAAGATCTTTTACTTGTAAATTCCATCATTACCTAAAACTTACAGTGTTATATATTTAAAGATAGGGAAGCGAGGGGAGGAAAACAGACTTTGAAGCCAGATAATATGGCTCCAAAATTCACCTCCTTCACTCAGTGTGCATATATACCAGTGACCCTGCATAGTTAAACTTCGATAGTCAGCTTCCTACTTATTTATGGATTTATTCATTTCCGTGTGTGTGTGTGTGTGTGTGTGTGTGTGTGTGTGTGTGTTCGCGCGCGTGCACGTGTCCCACGTTGCCATGGCACCGCTATGCATATCAGAAGGTGACTTGTGGGAAGTTCTGTCTTCCCTCATTCAGGGATCGAACTCAGGTCATCCGGCTGGTTCTGCTTTTCCGTCCTAGCCATCGAGTCGGTCCAGAGAGATGGTCGTCTTTCCAGACTGGCCTTGAACTTGTGGCTGTTCCTCCTGTGTCTGCCCCCTAAGTGATAATAGCATTGTAGGTGTGCACTGCCACACTTTAATAAGACAAAAATAACCATGTGTGCCACAGACTGCTAGTTCTTCGGGTAAAAGTTCATCTTTCACCACAACAGCTGAATTTCTAGTTATGAAGGTCTCCAAAACAGAGCAAGCTTTCCCTGGCCATGTAATAAACTGCTGAGAGTTGTGTGTAAGAGCATGGCGTACTGGCAAATGCTTGACTGTTCTCTCTCTCTCTTCCTCCTCCTCCTCCTCCTCCTCCTCCTCCTCCTCCTCCTCCTTCTTCTCTCTCTCTCTCCTTCCCCTTCTCTCTCTCTCCCTCCCTCCTCTTCTCCTTCTCTCTCTCTCTCTCTTTCACACACACACACATAAACACACACAAGACATTTGTGTATATCTTTTTCAAATGTATGCTTATTGTGTATACATAGGTTCACACCTATATATGTACAATAAACATGTTTATTACAAAATTTGCAGATAGTAATGCTATACAACTTACAAATAAAAAATACCTAGGACTTTTTTCTTTCTTCTTAAAAAAAGATTTATTTTTTACTTTATGTGTATGTGTGTTTTGTCTGTCTGTCTGTCTGTCTTTGCACCATTTTTAAGTTTTGTGATTTCCAGGTACAGAAGCGGGCATTGGGTCTCTTGGATCTGAAGTTCCAGACAGTTGTGAGCTGCCACATGGCCCTGGGAACTGAATCTGGGTCCCCTGGAAGAGCCACCTCTCCAACCCTATCCAGGACTTTTTAAAAGTTACACAGAACCCATGGATATTACTGAATGCTTTGTTTTTTGCTGAAGATGTGATCTATGGTTGTGACTCAACATGATTTGGCAAGTGGGATTTCATTCCAATTCATTAATCCCCTCCCCGCCAAATATTATCAAGTTTGAGGCACAATGTATCAGGAAGCTTTTTTCTTGTGCTTATTATATTCATCACCTGTGAATTTGTGATTCACAAGTTAATAGTCACCAGCTGCAATCCTCAGCTTCAGAGTTACCTGATGAAAAGTCCCTTACTCATTAGTGATGGAAACAACACATTTCCTGAGTTGGGGAATTTCCAAAGAATTGCAGAGATCAACTTAATGTTTTCACTATTCACAGTGACTACAGACATGCCATGCTCTTAAGTTTAATATACAGCCAGTAATACACTAAGGGAAAATGGGGTGTGTAACATTTGTTGATCTCCGTGATGTAAATAGTCCCATCACCACTGGATTCAAGCTACCCACGGCAAGCCACTGGGTGCAGAGTTGAGAGGAGGTGTGCACCATCTCCTTTCTAGGGCTGCCAGAGGCATCCCTCCGCGTTGTTCGTTATCTGCAGACCTGTTTGCGTCTTCCTGTGTTTCTTCCATTTGCTCATTGTTCTCTCTCATCTGCAGAAAGAACTCTGTCATCACGCAGGTGTGTCATCTGTCACTGGAGTGTAAGATCACGAATGCGAGGATATTCTTTCTTTTCAGCCTTGCATCCTGCAGTAACAATTGAGTACAGCAAGTATTTTTCAAGAGTATTTTTTTTTCAGACTCATGCTGGTGTTTTTGCTATATAAAAATGTTAAATTGTATGTTGTCAAATATGTCTGCCTTTTCATTTATTGCGTCTGAGTTTTCTGTCATATTTAAAAATGCCTCCCTCACCCCAAGGTTGGTTACTCTCCTAAATTTTCTAAGCGTTTCATTTCATGTTTGTTATGTATAATGTGGAATCCATCTGGAATTTATTTTTGTGTGTGATGCTCATTTCTCCCAGATGGCTAGCTCGCTATGCCACTTTGGAAAATAAATTATCTTTCTCTGCTAAACTGAAATTCCACCTTTGTGGTACATGAAGTTCTCGCATACTCTGGCTTCTACTTCCGGTCCTCCGTTTGTTGAAGGCACGTGTTTGTCCACTTCTGAACTTTCAGGATGCTCTTTGTGTTTCTAACTTTATGGCCGTTGGAATGATGGCACAGCTGCAGAGTAGGTGTGTGTCACTGAACTGGGGTACACGCTCCGAGAAATGTTTCCCTAGGTCCTTTCCTCACTCCCTTCTTATGCCATATGCAATTCCAGATAACTGTATTTTCTAGTCATTAAAAATGAACTAGAAAATTGGATGTTTATATAAAATACTCTAATTAAGTTTTTTGTTTAAGAGTACTTTTCAGCATACATAAACAAAAATATACAAGGAGAGGCCAGCTTTCTGCCCCCCCTGACTAGTAATTTTTATTAAGTTTTGATTTTTTAATCTTTAGCAAGCTGTGGTAGTGCATGCCTACTGCAATTCCAGCGATGGGGACGTAGAGACAGAGCAGCACAAGTTCTAGGCCAGCCTCAGCCACATAGTGAGTGGGGGGAGGAGGGGAGGAGAGGAGGAGAACATGAGAAAGGAGGAAAGGAAAAACATTTGCACTTATTGTTTTACTTAATTTTTATTTTATTATTTAACTTAATCCTTACTGGATATCTAAACTATTGGCTAGGCACAGGTAGCAGGGTTATCTTTATTGATTTTGGTTTTAAGTCAGTGGCTTAGAAATGCATCTCTTTTTTTGTTTGTTTGTTTGTTTGTTTGTTTTTTTTGGTTTTTCGAGACAGGGTTTCTCTGTATAGCCCTGGCTGTCCTGGAATTCACTCTGTAGACCAGGCTGGCCTCGAACTCAGAAATTCGCCTGCCTCTGCTTCCCAAGTGCTGGGATTAAAGGCGTGTGCCACCCAGCTAGAAATGCATCTTCTGACGAATGCTGTTAGTGCGTGTTTAATTCTTTGTGTAGTCCAGGCTAGTCTTAAACTATGCTCGTCCTGCCTCCGGCTCCTGAATGCTGGGATCGCAGGCAAGTGCTACCATATCCAGCTCCTCCATAATTTGTTTGTTTGTTTGTTTGTTTTTGAGCAATTGTTGCTGTGAGGCTTGAAAAAAAGAGTTTATCACATTCAAATACTTTTTGTTTGAGTTTGTATTAGATGTGAATGTTGATTTTTATTTTTTCTTTACTTCAGAAAATTGTAATGTTGAGAGATGACTGGTATAAACCAGTCTTGACTTCCTCCAGGAAACCCAGCATTTCCTGTCATATCACTTAAAATTTTCATATCATATTTGGCTCTAAAATATCTTCCTCAGAAGTGGGAATCATCTGTTATAGTCATTTGGTTGTTACATGGGAATTCTGTTTCTAGGTAGTTTAAGTATTAAAGTTCTGTTAGCTTCATAAAATAATGAATTTTAAGTATTTGAGATGAAATGATTTGAGAGAATTAAAAGAAAAAATACTGACCTTATCTGTTATGGGTATGGATGTACACATGTATCTATCTATCTATCTATCTATCTTTTTTTTTTTTTGAGGCAGTGACTCAGTTTAAATCCCTGGTTAGCTTTGGTCTCTCTTTCTCTAGACCAGGGTGGTCTTGGACTCACAGAGGCCTGCCTGCCTCTGCCTCCCAAGTACCGGGATAAAAAGTGTGTGCCAGGCTGGTGAGATGGCTCAGCAGGGAAGAGCACCCAACTGCTCTTCCGAAGGTCCTGAGTTCAAGTCCCAGCAACCACATGGTGGCTCACAACCATCCCTAACAAGATCTGGCGACCTGTTCTGAAGTTTCTGAAGACAGCTACAGTGTACTTACATATAATAAATAAATAAATAAATAAATCTTTAAAAAAAAAAAAAAAAAAGTGTGTGCCACCACCGAATGAACTTGGTCAGGTCTTTAGAAGAAAGTGAGTTGCCTGTAAGAACAAGATCACCAACAGACTTTCTCAAGAGCCCCGCCCCGTGAGCCCCGCCCCGCGAACCCCGCCCTGCGAGCCCCGCCCCCATCCGCCTACGCAGGTCTGGGATTGGATGCTCTGGCTAGGGCTTTTGCATTATGTTCGCTGCCCTTTTGTTTTCTCTTTCTTCCCCATTCCTTCTCTCTCCTTCTCTTTTCCCTCCCCAAACTCTTCTTCCTTCTCCATATTTTTATAGTAAACTATGAACAGTCACAGAAGTTGGAACAAAAAAGTTTTCGAAGTGATGCAAATTAATATAAGAACAATGTCCTTGTTCTAGAGAACCATCCAAGTGGCTCGCCCGGTTCCAGTTCCATCTCCGTGTGACACCTTTCCTGACTCTATTTACTTGCTGGTATTTCTGCATATGGTTGTCACCAGGTGGCTGGTCATTGACTGGACGTGATCATTTACTCTTGCCCACTTAAAATGTTTTACATGCGTTTAAAATCTTTACACTAGTTTTTCCTCTACCTTTTTTCCTTTTTCTTCCTTTTTTTTCTTTCTCTCCTTCTTAGAGCTTGTCTTTTGAAACACTATGATGTTTATAGTCCCCCCCCCCCCGAATCTAGATGCTACTGATTACTTCATCATTTGCAGGTCAACACACTTCTTCCTGAAAGTTGGAAGCCATGAACATCAATTTACAATCATTTATAGTGCTATTTCTACTCAAGTCCACAGGTTGGTTTCTGTTGTCATTGTCGTTTGTTTGTTTTTACTTAGCCTCTTTTATTTTATTGCTGTCTCTAGTTATTTCTACACTGACAGTTCTGGGTCTCAAGGCTAAAGGGGACACTGGAGCTAGAACACCATATATAACCGTTCATTGACTTTATCCCAGATATAACCTATATAATAATTAGGTAAAACAGTCATGTTGGGTGAGCGAAGACTTTCTAAAAACTGTCCATGCCCCCTTGTTCAAGTTAGTGGGGGAAAACATTCTATCAGACAAGCTTAGCCCAATGACTGCTTGTCTTTATTGCCTATGACCAAGTTAGAGCTTTCACACGAAACCCAGAATTTTAGAAAGCTTATTGTGCCCCCACCAGCTTGGCAGCTTCTAAAACATTAAGATTTTTCTGGTAAAAATCATGGTGGCATTTATTCTTGTCATTTTTTTAATTATTATGTAATGAAATTAGTATGATTCAGAACTAAAGTTCTTCAAATGATCAACATACTCCTGTCAAGGCATGCGTAGGTCAGAGATGAACCAACCCATATTCGTGGAGGAACATGAGACACTTACCGACTGGCATTCATGTTGCATGTTGTAGCTAACTTTCAAACCGCTCTCACTGTTAAAGTCTAGACAGTGCTGCCTAAGAATGTTCTCCATTATTAGAAAAAAATCTTCTTCCTGCGGGACAACACAGAGAAGGTCAGTGTAGCCACCACATAAAAACGTCATGCAAAGTTGGAAAGCATTTCATACCTGTGAGGCTTTGTGTGTGTGTGTGTGGGGGGGGGTAGAGGGTGTACAGAAAACCTCCGTCATATCCAGTGAGTTCTGCTATGATGTTAACGCCACTTTAACTAGTCTATTCAGTTTTTAAGTGTTAAAAATGTTTTCCTTGACAATTATAACCGCCCACCTGTGCAAAGTCAGATCTTTCTGCTCATTTAACTAATATAGCATGCAAGACATGAATTGCAGGGATCCATATGGACACCAGCTCTTCTAAGTCTGGCATTGAAGGGGCCACATAAATACTAGTCAATAGTACCCTGCCCATCAACTTACCCTTTTGATTTTGGATGTTGTAGATATGTCTCATAAGATATGTTATCTAGTTAACATGCAATGGGCACATTGTTCTTTTACAACTAATGAGTATTTTACACAGCACTCAGTTTACATTTTGGGTTGGGTAAAGCACTGTAGGTATTGACATGACTGTGTAAAGAATTTGCAGTTGAGCTGGGGACGTAGCTCTTTCTGTAGTGTGCTTGGCTAGCCCGCCAATGCCTTGGGTTCAGTCCTTAGCATTGCATAAACTGAGTGGGTAGTACATGCTCCAAATGTCCGTTCTCACAGCAGGTGGAAGTAGAATGACTGGGAATTCAAGGTTGTCTTCAGCTACATAGTAAGTTCAAAGCCAGCTAGGATTCGCAAAACCCTGTCTCAAAACAAAACAATATAAAACAAAAACAAACAAAAGAACAAAATCTTTTTTGGAGGATCACCTTACTATTAAAATAGTTCTTAAAGATTTACTTATTTTATTTTATGTGTATGAGTGTTTTGCCTGCATGTGCATATGTGCACCATGTGCGTGCCCCGTGTCCACAGAGGTCACAAGTGGGGTTGGGATCCCTGGAAGCGCAGTTACACATGGTCTCGAACCTTGTAGGTGCTGAGAGTTGCCCCTGTCCTCTGTAAAGGCAGGAAGTGCTCTAACCACCAATAGAAACATCTCCAGCCTCCCCCTCATTGGTTTTTAACATTGTAAATAAGGGCCAGCTGAGAAGAAATGTTTCTGGTCCCTTGGACTATGAAAGTATCTGCAGACGATTGCCTTTCTTTGTGTGAAAACTGTGTGTGGCTGTTGATCTCAGCTGTTTCCTATTGTTCATTTTTAAACATGGAGTTGTTTTCCTGAGCCTCTGGCCAGAAGCTGGGCCCTGGCAGCCTCACAGTCTCTCTTCTTTATGTTGTCCTCAACTAAGTTTGAAAGAGAATCATGGGGCTGGAGTGATGGCTCAGTGACTGCTCTTCCAGAGGTCCTGAGTTCAATTCCCAGCAACCACATGGTGGCTCCAACCATCTGTAATGGGATCTGATGCCCTCTTCTGGTGTGTCTGAAGACAGCTACAGTGTGCTCACATATATAAAATAAATTAAACCTTAAAAAAAAAATGATGCTAAGATCTGGTAGATGACCGCGGAGCACACACACTGGAAGTTAGTTACTGCAGCCCAGATCCAGTTTCTTGCTTGCTTTCGAGAGTCTATAATTACTGCTGGGGCTTCTGAGCTTTGCATTTCGCCCACAAACAGCTCCTTGTAGCAGCTCCTAACTCGGACAATCTACTGAACACCTGTGACAACGGGGTTACTGTGTCTGTCTCTCTGAAATGTCTCTCATAGGAATCACCCTCTGCCCAGCCTGGTCTCTTAGACAGCTCCCCAGGCAATAGGGGAATTCCTAGCTCAGACTGCCAAGTCTCCCTAGCTCTGGCACCCGGTGCCACCCCATAACAAGTGTCCTTGGCTTCTCTCCAGGCAGTGAGGTAGATGCAGACACAGCAGGTGTTGAAATCATAGAGACCCAGGTACGAATTTGAGCTCTGCTTACTTGCCTGTAACCTTGGGCAAGGTTTGCCAGTTCTTGATGTGTGGGCTCACTTGTAAGATACCAGAGTTAGAAGGAAGTTCAGGGTGACAAGAAAAGAGACCAGGACTCATATTTTAGTGTCTGAACAAGGCAAACTTAGTCCTGGTCAACAGGGTTTTCTCAGGAGTGGGAACACACCAGGGCAGTAAGCCTCCTATGGTTGGAGATGGTGTCTTTCTTCCTACTGGCTGGGGTCTGACATCACAGTTTAAAGATTAGCCAGTGTAAACCAAAGATCATACCACAGACTGGTCGGAACCCACCCCACCCCCACCCCTGCACATATGTAGCAGAGGGCTACCATGTCTGACTTCAGTGGGAGAGGATATATCTAGTCCTGTAGAGACTTGATGCACCAGGGTGGGTGGGGGAAACAGGGGGGGGGNTTTTTTTTTTTAACAACTTCCACATCTAACTTAATAATTACTTACTATTTTTGTTTGGTCTCTGCTATTGTCTACTTTTTTAGAAATTAAACTCAGGTCTTTTGGGTACTCAGGCTGCGAATTTTCCTCAGAATATACCTTAAGCTCTGACCCACTGTTTTTTAACCATAAAGCATTCTCCTTTTCAAGATTTTATACATAGTTTATAATTTCAGTATTAATTATTTCTTTGATGAAAATTTTCTTATAAAATAATGAAATATGGGGCTGGAGAGATGGTCCCTTCTACTAGAGACTAGAGCTCAGGTCTCATTGCTCACAACCGCCTGTATCTCCAGGTCAAGGGGATCCAGTGCCCTCTTCTGGCCTCTGTGGGCACCTACACTCACAGACACAACACACACATAATTAAACATAAAATAGATCTTTAAAACCTGATGAAATATTATATAAAAAGCAAGGTAGAAGCCAGGCGTGGTGGCACACGCCTTTAATCCCAGCACTTGGGAGGCAGAGGCAGGCAGATTTCTGAGTTTGAGGCCAGCCTGGTCTACAGCCAGGGCTATACAGAGAAACCCTGTCTCGAAAAACCAAAAAAAAAAAAAAAAAAAAGCAAGGTTGTATCATCAAAAGATTACTGAACAATAGGAAACAGTCACACGAAAAGTTATCATACAATAAAACCAGTGAAGTACTAAGAAGAGACATAGTTGGAGTCAGAGGAATGTGCACTTTCTTGGGTTGTTTGAGAATCAAACAGATGAATATCAATCAGAACAGCACATGAACCTGATGGGAATTGTATCTCCTAGCGGTGTAATGCCAAGCATAGGCAAGAGATAATTATATGATGCTCAAGTAATGTTTACCCAGGGAGCAATGGTGACAGCTGGCTAGCAGGCATTATCAACTCAAAGAGAACTGAAAATTGGTCACTCAGAAAGAAAATAGCGCAAGTGTTACAGCTCGTGTATGAAAGAAACCTGTTAGTATTACCTAAGTGTGACGAAGATTCTATCTACCAAGTGATACAAGGCTCGGATCAGATTGTCATGCTGAGGGAAACCTAAACTATCCTTGATTTACAAACATTGTTGGTGTGTGTGTGTGTGTTGTGTGAACACCATGCGTGTACCTGTTTTCTGCAGATGTTGAAGTTGGAGTGGAAGCCTCCTTAACTGGAGTTACAGTTATAGTTGTGAGCTACCCTGTGGGTGCGGGGAACAAAGCCCCGGGTTCTCTAAATCCTCTTCCTGCTGAGCCACCTCTCTACCCCCCTCTGTACCTCTTACCAGGTGATAACTGCTCCTCATACTCTGTGAGGAGCAAGTTTTCTAATGGATCGGAGGCTAGGTAATACCAATTTCTAGATTTCCTAGCTGCGTTATCTTAAAAACAAAAATTATCTTAAAAACGTAAAATGCAAAATGGTTTTTGGTCAACTTGGCAGCCATTTAGAAATCTAAAAACTGAACCACTAGCTTGCTTCTTGGATATGATATATTCCAGATGGACCAAAGATTTAAACGTAAAACACAAAGTCATAAAATGCTAGACAAAAACATAGGGGAGTTTTATATAATATCCGTGTGGGAAAGGGCTTTGTAAGTTTAATACTGATCCCAGACACCATAAAAGAAAGGACTGATGAATTTTAATGTCTAAAAAGAAAACATTTTGCCTGCTAGGAAACACAAAGCCNAGAGATAAACAACAACTTGAGAAAAGTAACACCTTTTCTGGAGGGTCTGTCTTACTCGTGGGAGATGGCTCAACAGTTTCCAAAGGACTTGAGTTCAAATCCCAGCAACCACATGGTGGCTCGCAACCATCTGTAATGAGATCTGATGTCCTCTTCTGGTGTGTCTGAAGACAGCTACAGTGTACTTACATATAATAATAAGTAAATCTTCAGGCCAGAGTGAGCGGGGTCTTCAGGAGTGAGTGAGGCTGTCCAGAGTGAGCAACCTTCATTCCCAGCAACCACATGATGGCTCACAACCATCAGTACAGCCACAGTGTACTCATATACATAAAATAAGTAAGTAAATCTTAAAAAAAGAAAAAGGATCAAATGCTTACTAGAAATACAGGCAGGGCAGATTCAAGATAGCTTATGGGGAAGAAAATGTGCTTTGTAAACATGAAAGGTTGCAGATATCTTTACAATAAAGAAAGAATTAGAATTGATTGACACAGATCCACAAGTCTGGAATACACTGTCCAGGTGGGGACACCAGGAAGCGCACGGTTGGTGACAGGTACTTCTGGGAAGAGTAGAGTAAATGTGACAGTAACTTCATTTGTAGAAATTAATATTATAGACTTGGCCTTATAAATTGTTACAGGTGAAAGATTGCTGTAGTATTTGTACAACAGCAAAGTATAAGAAACAACCCAGGTCCTGGAGAGATGGCTCGGCACTTAAGTGTGCACGCTGCCCCAGCACCTACAAAGGTAAATGACAACGACCTATAACTCCAGCTCTAAAGGGTCTTAGGGTTCCTACTGCTGCGAGGAAACACCATGACCAAAGTGACTTGGGAGAAAGGGTTTATTTGGGTTACACTTCCCTGTCATTGTTCATCAGTGAAGGAAGTCAGGACAGGAACTCAAGCAGGGTAGGAACCTGGAGGCAGGAACTGATGCAGAGACCCATGAGGGGTGCTGCTGACTGGCTGGTTCGTTTCTGTTTTCTCATAGAACCCAAGACCACCAGTCCGGGATGGCACCACCCACAGTGAGCTGAGGTCTCTCCTACCAATCACTAATTAAGATGCCCTACATCTGGATCTATTTTTTGTTTGTTTGTTTTTCGAGACAGGGTTTCTCTGTGTAGCCCTGGCTGTCCTGGAACTCACTCTGTAGACCAGGCTGGCCTCGAACTCAGAAATCCGCCTGCCTCTGCCTCCCGAGTGCTGGGATTAAAGGCGTGCGCCACCACGCCCGGCTCCCTACATCTGGATCCTATGGAGGCATTTTCTCAACTGAGGTCCTCGCCTCTCAGATGGATTTAGCTTGTGACCAGTTGACATAAAACTGTCCAGCTCAAGATCCAGCACCCTCTCCTGGTGTCTGAAAGCACCAGATATCCATGTACATAAAATAAAATGTTATTTTTTTGTTTTTATTTTCTTTTTTTAAAGAATGGGTGGGACATTGCCAGTTAAATGGATGCTTATCTTGGAATAGCTCCATAGTAAAGATAGTGGCTGCTTCCTGGCAGAGACCTACAGCGGAAGGAAGAACATGGGAAGCCAGGTTGGAAAAGTTACTCTTCACCATGTAGCCTTTGTACGCTTGTGATATTCTCATTAGGGTTTCATCGGTATGAAGAGATGCCATGACCAAGGCAACTCCTTAAACATTTAATTGGGGCTGGCTTACAGGTTCGGAGGTTTCATCCATCATTATGTAGGGAGCATGGCAGCTTATAGTCAGACATGGTGCTGGAGAGGGAGCTGAGGGTTCTACATCTTGATCCAAAGGCAGCCAGAAGGAGACTACTGCCTCTTCCCCACCGGGTAGAGCTTGACCTCTAGGAGCCCTCAAAGCCTGCCTACAGCAACCCACTTCCTCCAACAAGGCCACACCTCCTAATAATAGCACTGTCCATAGGCCAAACATTTTCAACCCCCCACAACTCAGGTTCCTGGGAATGTGGGAACCTTTCCATTGCCAGTCATTGTCTGCCCTCAGGAGGGCTCTGCAGTTTAGCTTGACTGAAGGCAAACCCAGGGTTTGTGTTATCTCTGACTGACGGAGGCTAGTCAGCCAGAGCTAGAACCCGGAAGTCCAGAGAGAGTAGAGTTTGACCTTTTGGACACATTGGTCTGGTCCTGATGAGGAGGTGCTACTAAATTGTCTTCTAGCTTTCCTACAATTTAGTAACTGCAGCCAGGTGGTGGTAGCATGTTTAATCCCAGCACTTGGGAGGCAGAGGCAGGTAGAGCTCTGTGAGTTCAAGGCCAGCATTGTCTACAAAGTTCCAGGACAGCCGGGACTACATAGTGAGACCCTGTCTCCAAAAGCCCCCCAAACAAAACAAACAAAAGCAAGTCAAAATAAAAATGAGTAACAGCTGTTTAGTAATCTTGCAGTTTGGCTAAGAACGTGGCTTTGGAGAGGAATAGATTGGAGTTCAGATGTCAAATGTTCTATCAGCTGAATGATTTTTAGGTCAATGCCAATAGGCAAGACCTGGATAATAATCCTTACTTGGGCACTGTTGTGAATTCAAAAGAACACCCACCCCAAGGCACACGCAGCATGGGAGGGGGGGCTGTGCAGGTGGATTTATTGATTAGGAATTCTTACTCTTATTGACCCATGTGTTTAATTTGCTTATTAACTTTGAGACAGAGGCTCCCAAGTGCCAGGACTGCCTGCAGTGCCACTAGGGCCAGTTTACAGATTAAAACAAAACAAGGACCTCAACAGAGAACAGCTGAGCCATTTAAACATCTGAAGAACCTGAGGGACGTGAGTTCAATGGAGGTAAAGATGTAACTTCTCGTTAGCAAGGTCTTTGAGAAGCCATTCATTCACTCACTCATTCATTCATTTATGGTGAAGGAGAAAGTTTATTGTAGATAAAAGGGAGAATGTAGCCGGAAGCAGAAACATCTAAGAGAGTCCACAGTGGGCGTGACCCTGAGCCGTGGGGGGAGGGGGCAGGGGAGGCACAGAGAAGCAGGTGTAGCAGCCAAGATGGCCAAAGGTAAAGAAAGCTATTTTGAGGCTTTTTCTGCATCAAATAGAAGGAAAAAAGTTTAAAAGTGTTTTCCAAAACTTTGTTTGTCTCTTTCTTTCTCTCTGTCTCTTTCTTTCTCTCTTTCTTTTTTTCCTGTGTCAAGGATCAAGCTCCAGGTTCCATTCCTGCTGGGGAAATAAATGGTCCTACCACTGAGCTACACCCTAGCCTTGTTTTTTATTTTATTTGTGACAAGTTCTCACTACACAGTCACCACTAGTACCCTGAAACTCCCTATGTGGCACAACTGGCTTCTTTTCTTTCTTTCTTTCTTTTTTTTTTTTTTTTTTGGTTTTTCGAGACAGGGTTTAAAAGTTCAATATTTGTGACTCTAAGAGCAG
>NC_034607.1:53799985-53810099 GCF_900095145.1 Mus pahari
CTTATTTCCTTTTTCTAAGAGGTCGATGTGTTCCTGAAACTCACTTTGTAGACCAGGCTGGCCTCGAACTCAGAAATCCGCCTGCCTCTGCCTCCCGAGTGCTGGGACTAAAGGCGTGCGCCACCACGCCGGGCTCCAACTGGCTTCTAAGGCACTGCCCTGCCTCGGATGCCCAACTGCAGGGTATGCAGGAGTGGTCTGCTGTCTTACCTGTCTCTGTGTGAATTCCTAAATGTTGTTTACATCAGCTGCTGTCATGGATTTGCATCAGTCATGCAGTAATAGTGATACGGGGAGTACAGGTGTCTGGGGCCACAGCACACGCACCAGACAGATGCGGGTTTTACTACAAATGTCATCATCCTCTTTCAGTCACTGCAGGGATGATTGTCTTTGATGCTGACATCAAATGGCAAGAGCCGAAGCTCTTCCTGGGTGTGAGAAGCAGCCAAATGGCGTCTGGAATCCTCGACGCTCCCCCCTCCCCCTCCCCCTCCCCCCTATTCTGTGCACCGGAGCAGGACAAGAGAGAGAAGGCAAAGCCTTTTAACGGGATACAAAACCTCCAGACACATTTCTCTCTGTTACTTCCTCATCATTTCTAAGTTTCCAGTGATACAAAAGCAGCATCTGTAGCCCTGTCTCCACCTCAGCTGGTGGTGCACAGTCTTCACACTAATCTGGGCAGGCTGCCACTTGGGGGCCTGGATAACTCCCTTGTAATGCAAAGAAAACCCAATTCGCTCACCTTCCCCGGGATCCCGGGAGCTGCATCAGCCCGGTTACAATCAAGAAATGCCACAGTTAAATGACTCTTAAGGAGCCAGGAGATAGCTCCTAAGTAGGGGCTTCAGTTGGACACCAAAGAGAAATGGCTCATTTTCTCTCTGGTTGAGCGAGTTTTTGCTGCTGACCTGTATATTTTACGCTATTTCAAAGTTACTGGCTGGGAAATTAATGGGAGCTGAGCAGGGGATTTTTTTTTAAACCCTACATGTGATGCCTTATTTAAAATAAGGCAGATTGGAAGTGAATTTCTAGATAATGGTGCTGTGGCTGCTATTAAATTTACCGATGATAAACTCAGCGCTCTTCCCCTTTTACTGGGGATGTTGCTAATGTGATGTGGGTTTTTGTTTTGTTTTGTTTTGTTTTCTCCATGGTGAAATTTTCTTTCTCTCTCTCTTTCTTTTCTTTCTTTCTTTCTTTCTTTCTGAGACAGGGTTTCTCTGTGTAGCCCTGGCTGTCCTGGAACTCACTCTGTAGATCAGGCTGGCCTCGAACTCAGAAATTCATCTGCCTCTGCCTCCCAAGTGCTGGATTAAAGGCATGTACTACCACTGCCCTGCCTGACATTTTCTTAAAATCCACCACTTCCATCTGAAAAGGTCAGCTCCTGAACTTTGGGAAGGTCTTGAAACATTTCCTCCTCCCCTCTCAGGAAGGGAGAGGCTAATTAGCATTTCTCGGAGTACAGGGGAGAACATATCTGCAGGTGGGGACACATTCCACAGGACTGACCTTGCTCACCTTCAGACAATGGAAGTCCTTGTCACCTCATTCCCTAAAGACCAATCAGTTTAAAAGGTGCACTGTTCCACCAATCATATTGTGCCTAGTTGCTGATGCTCTGTTCTGCCCCTGGAAACCATATAAAAACTCACTGAATGGGTGCTTGGGGGGGTCGCCACCGCTCCTTCTGATCTGGGGTGACCCCAGTGCACTGGAACAATAAATTCCTCTTGCTTTTTGCATCTGGCTCCAGGTGGTTCACTCAGGGGGTTCCCAGTAACCTAAGGCTCCCAGGAGTCTTGCATTTGGTGCATTGGCTGGGAAGTGACTCATTGTGGGAACACACTGGACCGGTGAATTGGAGGCCTCTCTCGAACTTTTACTGCCTTTCCTGTTTGTCTTTCTGTTTGTCAAAGCCTGAGTCTGTAAGTCTGTTTGAACTTTTGCTTGCAAGCATTGGGAGGCTCGGAGAGACTGCGTTGTCTGGTGTCTGGTGTGGTCAACTGCTATGGGCAGACGTGCCTTAATATCCCAACAGCGGGAAGCTGAAGGACGCTTCAGTTCTCCCTGGAGGGAGCCGGGAAGGCCCTGCTCCTTCTGGAACCAGCAAGACAATATCAGTAGGAGCCAGAGTCTTGCTATAATCTGGTTTATCTGAAACTGGGCCCATGGAAGGGGTAAACTGTGTGTTGTCTTTTTCTGTGTTCTTGAACCTGGACACCCACCTGTAGCAGGGTGGAGCTGTCTGTGTGGTTGATTGTTTTTCTCTGTGTTTGTTGGTATCTGTTCTATGTTCTTGGACTTAGACTGGTGGACATTTTTTTGGACATCGGTCAGACTAAAAAACATGTTAGTCTCCGTTCCTCCGAATGGCCCACTTTCGGAGTAGGGTAGCCACCTGTAGGGATCTTCGAATTGCAGGTGATCGAAGCAGGAGAGGATAGTCTTTAGGCCGGGATCCCGGGGGTAGGGGGCGCCCAGACCAATTGCCCTATATAGTTACCTGGAAAAATCTAGTGAAGGACACCTCCCTCATGAATAAAAGCCTTTCTTTCCCAAGACCCACCTCACAGGCTCTGGTTGTCAGGAAGAAGGGAGCACAGGAGGAGAGATCTGGACCTGAGAAGAAGTCCATCCTCCAAGACCCTTCACCAGTAGACCTGTTGCTCCAAGACCCTCCTCCTCCACATCTCCCTACCTTTGCCCTCATGGTCCCACCAACGCCAGTACTGGTCCCAGGATCCTCAGCCCATAGGAGACAGGGGTCATTGCACCTCCTTTTACTGGAGGAAGGAGCGGGAGGAGATCCCCAACTTCCTGGTCCGGGATGGGGACACAAAGTCTGAGAGCCACCTCCCATGATATCACGGTGGCTCTCCCATTAAGGGCCGGTTAATCTCTTTGAGACTGTTTTATTCATAATTCAGGAATCCAGAAGCCAGAAAGAATAGCCCTTGGACCGGGGGNGGGGGGGGGGNGGGGAGGGCACCATCCATTGACCAGGCTGTCATGGTCAGCGGGCTTTCCCTGACTAGACCTGATTGGGACTTTAATATGGCAAAAGGTAAGGGGCACCTAAAGGTCCACCACCAGACTCTACTGGCAGGCCTCAAGGGGGCTGCATGACCACCCACAAATTTGACCAAGGTCCGTGAGGTTAAGCAGAGACCAGATGAGTCACCCGCAGCCTTTTTAGAGTTTCAGTATACACCCTATGACCCCAGCAGCAAAGAGCTTTAAACTACCGTGACAATGGCTTTTATAGACCAGGCTAGTAGAGATATCAGGAAAAAGTGTCAGAGGCTAGAAAGACAGGATAAGTTGTTAAGGAATTTAGTTCAGGTTGCTGAGAACGACTACCATAACAGGGAGACAGGAGGAAAAGGAGCAGAGAACAAGAAAGAAAGAAAAGCTACAGGGAAGGAACCTACAGAGAGTCCTGACTCTCAGGCTAGAGGATGAATACAAGTTGTTTGAGACCTCGGACAGGGCACCCCAGGACCTAGACTGGTGGCTCAAAGCCTTTTCCCAGGCCTGGGCTAACATGGCAGGGATGCAGAGGGCCACCAACCAGTTCCCCCCGCACCCCCCCATCCATATGGAGCTCAGAGAGCCCAAGCCTTTCTGGTGTCTGTGCACCAATATCCGATGTTGAGTGGGGCCTGGGATGGAATTGGGCCCCACATTATCAGGTCCCTGGAACAAGGGATCCTGTGAAAGTGCCAATCATCTTGGAATACTCCCCTCCTTCCTGAAGAAACCTGGGGCCCAAGACTGAGGAGGACTAGGGAGGACTGTCTAGAGAGGACTAACTGCCTCTTGGAGGAGCTGGGAGGATTGAGACACAGAGCCTGAGTCAAGAAGGCCCAAATCTGCCAGAGAAAAAGCCCCAAGCAGGCACTGGAATTTCTAGGTAGGGCTGGATTCTACTGGCTATGGATCCCAAGGTTTGTTGAATTGAATTCCCCACCCCCTATACCCCCTGACTAAAAATGGAGGAAGAAGGGCAACAGACTTTTGACATGATTAAGTAGGCTCTGCTCAAGGTCCCTGCTCTAGGACTGCCTGATGCCAGTAGACCGTTCCACCTTTATGTGACTGAGAACAGAGGGCTAGCCAAGGGGGTGCTCACTCAGCGGCTGGGCCCCTGGAGGCACCCAGTTGCCTATCTGTCAAAGAAATTAGACCCTGTCACTGCTGGGTGGCCTGCTTGCCTATGGATAGTGGCAGCGGTGGCGGTTCTAGTTGCTGATAAATTGACTCTTGGGCAGAACCTGACTGTGGCATGCCTTGGAAAGCACTGTTCACCAGCCCCTGGATCAATGGCTGACCAATACCGGCATGACTCATTATCAGACTCTGTTGCTAAATTCAGATGGGGTGACCTTCATGTCACCAGTGGCCCTCCATTACCTGACCCCCAACCTCGACCCACCAGCTCATGATTGCCAGCAGATTCTAACTGAGGACCAGGGATGGCAAAAGGACCTGTCTGTTGATCAGCCACTCCCCGATGCTGAGGCAACCTGGTTGGTTCACTGATGGCAGCAGCTACCTGGTGGAGGGAGAATGCAAGGCAGGGGCCACCATTGTGGACGGGCTCCAGGTGGTCTGGGCAGAACCGCATCCTGCGGGAACAGCAGCCTAAAAGACAGAGCTGATAGCTCTGACCAAAGCCTTGGACCTGGGGGGCAGGTAAGAAGATCAACGTCTACATGGATAGCATGTATGCCTTTGCCACAGCCCACACCTACGAGGCTATATACCAAGAGAGAGGACTGCTCGCATTAGAGAGAAAAGAAATAAACAAGCAAGAAATCTTGGATCTGATGAAGCCAGCAACTGTGAGTATTATTCATTGCCCAAGACATCAGAAGGTAAGAGACTCAGTGTCCCAGGGCAATAACCAGGCTACGCAGGAGCCTCTCCTGGTTATGGGCCTGCAAGAAACACCCGCTCGGAAATGGGACTGGACTAAGAGATGGCTTCACTTAAAAAATACAGAAGAAGAAAGGACTCAGATTGCTAGCCACCCTACCAACTATTACCAAGAGAAGGTAGGACAATGGCACACGCAAGAAGGGAGAACTATACTCCCCAGAAAGCAAGCAAAAGACGTACTAGGCCAAATACACAGATGGACTCATTTGGGGGATAAAAAGCTTGTCCAAGTAGTTAAGGGACCTAAAGTATATATAATAGACCTCGGGTTCTGGGCGCTTATGCAGCCAAGAGTAAACAGGGCAAAAGACCTAGGGGAGAACGGCCTGGAGTTTATTGGTAAGTCGATTTTACAGAAGTTAAGCCAGGAAAATATGGTTATAAATACCTTCTAGTGTTTGTAGTTTTCCCTGGCTAGGTTGAGACATTGCCCACCAAGCAGGAAACAGCTACCATGGTAGCTAAGAAGATATTAGAAGAAAAATTTCTAGAGGTAATTGGATTATACAATGGTCCTGCTTTTGACTCTTAAGGTAAGTCAGGGATTGGCAGAGATATTGGAGACTAATTGGAAACCCCATTGTGCATACCGTCCCCAGAGCTCAGGGCAGGTAGAGAAAATAAACAGAAGTCCTACAAGAGACCTTGACTAAATTGACCTTGGAGACTGGCTTGGACTGGTTGGTGCCCCTCCCCTTGGCCCTGAACATCCCCTACCATTTTAACCCGACCCCTTTTGAGATCCTGTATGGGACACCCACTCTCTTGACTCCAGCTATTGATCCTCCAAAAGTGACTTTTCAGGCTGACAAGGATCTTATGTCTTGATTGCAAGCTTTCCAGATCAGCCACCTGGAATTGTGGCCTAAACTTAGTGCCCTGTATGATGCAGGTACCCCAGAGGTTCCACACGAGTACCAAGTTGGACATTGGGTATTTGTTAAGAGACACTGTGCTGAACACTCAGAAGCAAGACTATCCCGACCTCCATTAAAGTGGATGGAGTAACTGCCTGGGTTCATATCAGATCAGCCAACTAGATGGCAGCCAGACACCCCAGCCACGCCTTTCTGTAAGGCCAAAGAAACTACGAGACGGTTATGGTGTACCTTCCGGCATCGAGCCCCAGCAGCCCCCACAACCTTCCAGGGTGACTTGGCACAGGCCAGCCACTGGTGATGTGGCTTGGTACCCTACCTGCATTGTATATGGTGTCTGGTTCCTGTCTTTGATCTCTGTAATTAAGTGGTGGGCCTTGACTTACGGCGGGCATGTCGCTGCCCTGGAGACACAGGGAGAGGGATTGCCTGAATGTGGGGGACGAGGGACTTGTAAATCTAAACTGTGTCCCAGAAGTAGCCTTAGAGGGTGGGGCTTAGGGTACGGACACCAAAATTGAAGCGTCCCACGAGAAACCCCCATATATGTGTATTCCCGAGCTGGGAGAAGCCAGCATCGGGCCCATCAGTGTTAGGGGCCAACCATTTCTTCTATGCTACCTGGGGGTGTGAAACATCAGGAAGCACATCCTGCAGACCATTCTGGGGATGGTTAAAGACTCCATGGCCAGGGTGAGAGGAGGGTTAGCCAGGCAGAACAGAGAACAGAGACAGGGTCCTGGTTTAACAGCTCCCCCTGGTTTACTACCGTGATTTCTGCATTGTTAGAACCCCTGATCATTTTGTTCCTGCTTCTGACCTTTGGTCCTTACATTCTTTTAGTAAAGTTCACATAGGCGATGGTATAGTTGATGGCCCTGAGACAACGATATCAAGAGCTAAGTGCAGAGGACCAGGGATATGAGCTGCGTAACTATCCACAATAGCTTCAAGATTGAAGCATGCACAAAGAAAAGCGGGGAATGAAAAGGTCAGCTCAGGAACTTTGGGAAGGCCATAAAACACTCTACCCCCAACTCTGGAAGGGAGAGGATAACTAGCATGTCTTAGACCACAGGGCAGAACTGACCCGCGGGTGGGAACACGTTCTGCAGGACTTGCTCATTCTCAGACAAGGGAAGTCCTTGTCACCTCATTCCCTAAAGATCAATCAGTTTAAAGGGTGCACTGTTCAGCCAATCATAATTTGTCTAGTTGCTGATGCTCTGTTCTGCCCCTGGAAACCATATAAGAACTCACCGAACGGGTGCTGGGGGGTCGCTGCCTCTCCTTTGGGTCTGGGATGACCTCAGTGCACTGGAACAATAAATTCCTCTTGCTTTTTGCATTGATTCCAGCTCTGTGTGGTTCACTCAGGGGGTCCCCGGTAAGCTAAGGCTCCCTGGAGTCTTACACATCTACCCCCTAGGCCTCTAAATGACTCCAGGCAAATTAATTTACCATCTTGGTATTTTATGATAAAGGTTTGATAAAACGTTAGATAAAACATATACACATACATTTACATTTATATGCACACACACACACACACACATATTTGGGATGCTTTTGATGTGCTACACTTTTATATAAATTTGTTATCTTGATAAAGCCAGATAAATAAATGCTCATATTTGTGCCTAATGATTCAAC
This sequence comes from Mus pahari, assembly GCF_900095145.1. Taxonomy (NCBI): domain Eukaryota; kingdom Metazoa; phylum Chordata; class Mammalia; order Rodentia; family Muridae; genus Mus; species Mus pahari. The sequence continues at coordinate 53,807,470 of NC_034607.1, forward strand.
TCTTTGCTTTTACAAGGCCAGAGCAAGGCTGAAAGGAAATTCATCTCAAAGCTATTAAGAGAAGCCAGATAGAAAGGGAACATAAAAAGAAATGAGCTATGGCCAAAGTACCAGACCCTCCCTCAGCCAGCCTTCCATCATCCCAGCTCCCCAGATGGAACAAAGATTGAGAGATTCAGACAGAACTCCAGAGCAGAAAGGAGGGAAGTGGGGCTGCCAGTGTGAGAACCGGGTCTGCTAATTAATTCTATGTTCTTAGACGCAGGAAGACAAAGAAACCACCTGGCGATGACCTAGCTGAATCAGAATAACTCCCGGACTGTCCCTGCGGCCCCCACCGGATGCACCTGAAAATCAGTTTTTGCGTCCTCGAGTCTGTCTCCTGTGTGTACGTGCGAGAGACAAAGCCGAGGAAACCACTGTGTAACTCCTCGGTGTCGGCAGGGCAGGCTGGACCGTTGCTATACCCAGACAGAAATTACTAGTGGGTCAGAGAAAGTCCTTTACCGCTGGCAATCCCGAGCCTCTGGATGCTCAAAACGTAGGGGCTGCACTGGCGGAGCCAGGGGTTTACAGCCAAAGCCATGACAGTTGGGGCCTTATTGTTCTAGGCTTTAGAAGTTAGAGACTTTAGTTGGAGGGTTGTTGCTCTGAGCTTCAGCCACAGATGGCCCTGGCACTTGAACACTATTGGAACTTTCAGCTTGTACCACCACCACCAGCAGCAGCGGGGGCAGTGGCAGTGGCAGCGGCAGTGGCGGCGGCAGCAGGAGAAGGCAAAGCCTACTAGCATTCTGTTCCTGAATAGGCCTGGACGTTGAGATCCTGAGTTTTTATGGTAACTAAAGGTACAGCTTTCAGCCTGGGATGTCAGGGTCCTTAGCCCTTGAGATAGGTTATTGCTATAGGCTTTGACCTTAAAGTGCCTGGATCCTCAGTCCTCGGGGAGCGGGTCTCAGCATGTGGGTAGAATGACCCTTCCACTGGAGTCACATTCAGATCTCCTGCATGCCAGATATTTACACTATGATTTATAACAGTAGTATAATTTTATGGTTGGGGTCACCACACATGAACAACTGTATTTAAGAGCTGTCACGATAGGAAGGTTGAGAACCACTGCTTTAAGGATTGACAGCCCTCTTCTAGGAGCTGGGTCCATAGTTTCTCATCCGCAGCCCTTCAAAGCCTTCCCCATCACTGCCTCTCCTCTCTCTTGTGCTTCGGAATTCTCCAACTGCTCTCTTGGGGCTGCCCCTCCATTAACTCTGCTTCCACTCTCACTGACTCTTATCCCGGCATGGCTACTTCTGCCATCTTTCCCTCGTGTTAGCAGCTCAATTAACAATAAAGATCAAAAGACGGCAAAAAAAAAAAAAAAGGAGACAATTCTAGAGAAACATTTTAATGAGCCTGGGTTGCAATGCCGGGTGCGCTCAGGAGGGCGTTTCCTGGCTGATACCAAACAGCCTTGTTACACAGCCAGGAGGGAGTTGCGGCAAAGCTGTTTGCAGTGGACGTCACAGCCCTCGCGTGACTGAAGGACCGTGCCTGCACCCATCACAAGCCTTCTGCTGCATCCCCTGAAGTTCGGAATCCCTCTGGCAGAAGCGAGAATCGCTGCCGCTGCCGCTGCTGGGTAAGTGGGCTTGCATTTACCCACTTATTTAATTTAGAGTGTTACTTCCAAGGCCAGTACAGGCTGCCTGGAGTGGTCATGACTAGAGCGTGACTTCGGCCATAGCTGTAGTGGTTATCTGCTCTACTTTAGTATCCTCAGAGTAAAGGATCCAAAACAGCCAGGCTGCGGCGGCTGCTGCTGCTGCTGCTGCTGCTGCTGCTGCTGCTGTTGCTGCTGGCTAGCTGCAGCACAGCGTCTGCTTGACTGTGATTTCTGCTTGAGAGCCTGCCAGGCATAGTAAAAAGGCTGGTCGGGCAGTCTACTCTTGGTAATTTTTTTTTTTTAAAGATTTACTTATTATTATAAATAAGTACATTATTGCTGTCTACAGATGCACCAGAAAAGGGTGTCCTATCTCGTTAGGGGTGGTTGTGAGCCACCATGTGGTTGCTGGAATTTGAACTCAGGACCTTGTGAAGAGCAGTCAGTGCTCTTACCCGCTGAGCCATCTCACCAGCCCCCTACTCTTGGTAATTTTTAACCCTATCATCTGATTTAATTTTTTATTGTTTTAAAAATATTCATTGTATTTAAACTTTTTTATTTATGTGTGTATATGCATGTGGGTGTCTGTGTACGTGTATGCCACCTCTCTGCAGGTGCCCAAGGTGGCCAAAAGAGGGCGCCGGATTGTCTGGACCTGGAGTTACTACAGTCAGTTGTGAGCTGCACAACAGGAGTGCTGTGAACAGAACTTTAGACCTCTGCAACAGCAGCAACACTCCCAGTCACGGAGCTGTCTCTCCAGCCCTGCTCTGCAAGCGTGTGTTCACGGTTTGCCCATGCTGTGTGTCATTCCTGGTCTGGCGGCAGAGTAGTATCCCACTGCATGGATACATAGTATCCCACCGCATGGATACATAGCATCCCACTGCATGGATACATAGTATCCCACTGCATGGATACATAGTATCCCGCCGCATGGACACATAGTATCCCGCCGCATGGA